>NC_061117.1:79863697-80018822 GCF_002878395.1 Capsicum annuum | reverse complement strand
GTTACAGCTGATGTCGTGTATGGGACGTAAGTATCGCATATGTGGTAGCCCTTCCACTTCTAAGCCATTTGCTTAAGTGACAAAATGAGTTGCTTAAGCGATGCTTGCTGGGGATTGTCAAATCTCTAAAGTGATCAAAGATATCACTAAGACAGTACAACAATACCGTCTAAGTCTTGGAGAAATTTCAAGTCTCTACCAACCCCTTGAGATTTATCAAAAATCTAGTGTACACAAACAAACTATGCTACTTTATAAAATTCAACGTTCTAGACTTAATGGTGCAGTAGAAATTTCCATCTGAGGTTGTTTAGATAAAAAGTGGGTTCCACACCCACTTTCCATTTTTCTTAACTTTCAAACAATAGACCAAAATTAGCCCGGGAGCCTCTATTTGAACCAAGCATCCGTCAAGACTAAATTTAATGTTCTGGAGTTGTTAGGACAGTTAAATATGCATACGAGGTCATTTATCTGAAGTTTTCATCCGATAGCCAATTTGAACTAGCAAAGGCTTTAAAGTAGGGAACTGGCTCTGAAAACTCAACGAACTTCCCTATAACCAAACTATCAGCTCCAGCAAGTCATAAATGACTTAGGGCAGCTACATGAAAGCTCTAAACGACAAAAAGAGCTAAAGTATTGCAAAAAAACCTGAATGCTCATTACTATAAACTCTACTAAAAGAACTTTCGTCTGTGAATGTAAGGGATTAAGATGTATCTGAAGCTCTGAATAGGTGAGGATATTGCATCCTCATCTTCCCCTCAGTCTCCCAAAAATCCTCCTCTACTAGGAGGTTCCACCACTGAACCTTCACTATAGGAATCTCTCTAGTGTGCAACTGCCTAACATCACTAGCAAAAATGAGCACAAGTTCCCATGAAGGTCAAATTCTCATCCAATTGAACTAAGTCCCATCTAAGAAAATAAGATGGGTCAAGAATATATCACTGCAAAATAGCAACATGGAAAACCAAATGGACAACAAAAAGAATTTTGGAGGTAAGGCAAACTAATAGGACACCTCACCAACTATACAAAAAATCTCAAAGGGCCCAATATATATGGCGCTAAGCTTGCCTTTTCTTCCGAACATCATCACACCCTTCATGGGCGATACACAAAGGAATACCTAAGAACAAACTAAAAATATTAAGGCATGAAGTATACGTCTTGCATAAGCCTTCTGCCTACTCTGAGCTGCCCTCAATCTATCTTGAATAACCTTCACTCTATCAAATGATTCCTGAAGCAAGTCAGTATCATAAAGTCTAATCTCAAAAGTATCAAACCATCCATCAAAGATTGACATCACCTACCATATAAATTCTCAAAGGGCGCCATCTCAAGACTCTAATGGTAACTATTATAATACAAAAACTCTGCCAAGGATAAGTGTTGCTCCCAATGAACTCAAATGTCTGTAACACAAGCTTGGAGCATATCCTCAAGAACTTGAGTTGTCTGCTCCGACTGCCTGTATCTGAGGATGGAAGGCTATTCTAAGAGCTACTTAATTACCCAACTCCTCCTTGAAAACTCTATAAAAGCTAAAAGTGAACATTGAACCCCAGTCTAAAATGATAGATATAGGCAGACCACGCAAATGGACAATCTCACTAACATAGATACGAGCCAACCTCTCAGCAATGAAGGACATCTGAATAAGAGTGAAATAAGATGACTTGGTCAATCGATCCACAATGACCCAAATACTATCAGAATTACAGGAAGTACGAGGAAACCCACTAATAAAGTTTGTGGTAATACGCTTTTATTTCAACTCAAGAATGGACAATCTCTGATTAAAAAATAAGTCGCTGATGCTAGCCTTTACCTGCTGACAAAATAGGCAACAAGCTAAAGAGTTTGCCATATCTCTCTTCATACCACTCCACCAATAATATTGTTTCAAATCTCTATAAATCTTAGCTGTATTTAGGTGAATAAAATATCTGGAGCTATGAGCCTCATGAAAAATTTACTGAATAAAGTCATGAACCCTCAAAACACAAAAATATCTATTAAATCTCAATACACCATCAAATATAGGGTATCCCTCTTGGACTCACCACTCAAAACCTAATCATAGATGATGCAAAGTCATTTATCCTCAAATAGGTGATCCTAAATCTAATCAAATAGCAAGGATCTTACCTCAACACTTGCAATAATTCTCCTAGGGTATGAAATATCAAGCCATACCATCAAGTTGTCTAAGTATTGTATATCTTATGCCAATAGCCTCAAAGAAACTAAAATACAAGACAAGCTACTGCTTTTCGGCTCAAGGTATCATAATACTTAAGAAACTCTATCCACTATGTGGCCTAGCATTATGCTCTCTCTGGGTCATAAGATGTTAAAGACTATGATGATCCATGAAGATCTCACAATGCACACCGTAAAGATAATGCCTCTAAATCATAAGCTTGAAAACTACTGCCGCTAACTCCAAATAATGAGTGGGGCAGTCGCGCTGTGTACCTTCATATTCCTCGATGTATAAGCAATAACATAACCCTACTACATCAATACACAACTCAAACCAACACTAGAAGTATTAGAATATACAATGAATCCATCACCCTTAATAGAAAGGGATAAAATAGGAGCTGGAGTGACAAATACATTCAGCTTTCCAAAGCTTGACTCAGACTCCTCAGACCATTGAAAAGAAACCTTCTTCAGAGTAAATCTGATTATCAGTGCCGCAATGGTAGTAAATCTCTCAACAAACAGTCTATGATAACTAGCTAAACCAATGAAGCTACATACCTTCCTCGGAGATGTTGGTCTGGCCCTATCACAGATAGCCTCAATCTTTGCTAGGTATACCATAATCCCATTCTTAGAAACCACATGCCCAAGAAATGTCACCGACTCAAGCCAAAACTCATATTTAGAGAACCTGGCAAAAAGCATATGATCTCTCAAAGTCTGGAGCATAATCCTCAAATATTGCATATGCTCTTCCCTACCCTTCAAATTCACAATGTCACCGACAAACACAATCATAAAACAATCTATATTAGGCCTGAACACATGGTTCATCAAATCCGTAAATGCAATTGGGGCATTAGTCAACCCAAAAGACGTCACTAGGAACTCATAATAATCATAACGGGTCCTAAAGGTTATTTTTAGTATATTCTCAACATGAATCCTCACCTGCTTATAATAGGACCTTAAATGAATCTTAGAGAACACTACTGCTCCCTGAAGCTGGTCAAACAAATCATCAATACAAGTAATAGTATAACAATTCTTCATTGTCACCTTATTCATCATCCTATAATCAGTATGCATATGCATGGAGCTATCTTTCTTCTTCACAAACAACACAGGTGTTGTCTAAGGATACACACTCAATTTAATAAAACCCTTACCAAAGAGATCCTAAAGCTGCAAATTCAACTTCTTAAGCTTAACACGAGCCATATTGTAAGGTGACAAAGAAATAGGTCAAGTGCCCAACTCAAGATCAATAAAAGACTCAATACCATGCTCTGGAGGAAGGCTAAGTAGATTGGTAGGGAAAATATCTTGAAACTCGTGAATTACTAGAATAGAGTCAAGTGTCAAACTCTCCATACTAACATCACAAATATTAGAGAGATAAAACTAGCAACTCCTTGAAATAAACCTCAAATCACAAATATAAGAAATAATCCCCATCAGTTCATGGGTAACATCTCCCTACCACATGATTAAGGGCATGTCGGGCATTGCTAAGGTAATAGTCCTGACAAAAAAATCTAGGACCGCATGATAGTAGGATAAATAGTCATGCCTATAACCACATCAAAATCCACCATGTCCAAAGTAATAATACCAACATGAGTATAACATATGATCTGAAAACCCAATCCACTTCTAAAAAATAACCCATAGGAGTAGATACACGTTATGACATAGATAAGGAATGCCAAGATAACTCTAACCATGAAGCATAATAAGAAGACACATAAGAATAAGAGGATCCTAAATAAAATAAAGAAAAAGCCGACTGATGGTGCACCAAAATGGTACTTATATCAAAATCATCCATATACTCAACCTTAACTCTAGTAGGTACTATATATAATTGACCACATCAACCACCTGGTTGGTCTCCTAATCGATCTATTGTCCTACTTTTATGAGAACCTCCATGAACACCCTGGAGACCACCTTTATGACTATGCATACTACCTTTAGCTGGGATATAAACTGCCCTGATAGGTTTAATACTCTTAGTCAAAGGGACAATCGCTCCATGATTGGGAGACTCCTTCAAGAAATGACAAAAAGCTCCACAACCATCACATGCCCCAAGCGTTAAACCAAAATAAAAGAATCTGATTGACCTAAAATAACCAACATGAATAGGATAACTAGAAGATAAATCCCTCAAATACTGACCACAACCCTAGCCAGGATGATCACTTAGGCTAATTGCCTCTATTGATAATATAAAATGTGACCTAAATAGGTCTACAAGACTGGACCTGATGCTGATACTGCTAACACGGAGGGTACCTACCCTGAGAACTAATGCTTCAAAATTGTGAGCTACTATGGCTCCCACTGAACTTACCTTGATATTGCAGCCTTTTATCGTTGCCCTCTTGAGCCTCATGATTTATCTCCTCCATAAGCTGAGCATTTTGACAAACATCAACAAATATCTATCTGTAGTAACCAAACTCTATGTAGACATGTAAAAAAGAAGTGTCAATCCTTAGACAAAGAACCAAAACCTCTCAAACTTAGTAGTTAGAATAGAAGTAGAATGCCTATCAAACACATGATATTGAGCCTCCTAATCTACAACAGTCATGGAGACCCGCTCCAACCTCAAGAACTGATCTCTCAAACATTCCCTAAGACTACAAGGCTTGTACTTATCTAAGATCTCAGAGAACTAGGTCCATGTCAATGAGGAAGATCTAGCTACCTTGGAATCAAGGTTACCTATCCACTAATGTTAAGTTTCCAAGTACAACTAAGAAGTAGTATAATCCATACCACGAGTCTCAAATAGACCAAAATTATGATGTCTATCCTCATAAGAAATCAAGAACTCAGATGCATCCTCACCCAGTGCACCAGAAAATCTAAGCAGAGCCAATCTCAAGAATCTATCCAATAAGTTTTGCTCCTTAGTAGACATAGTAGGATAGTCAACCACTATCTGAGTAATTTCTGGTGTAGGAAGAACTTCAGTTCTAAGAGTCACAGCTATTGTCTATGCTTCCACCTTAATACCACTTTGATCTGGAGACTGCACACAACTAGGCGGTGCACCACCAACCAATCCAAAATATTGAACCAAATCATCCCTGAGCACTAAAAAAGAAATAAATCCTAGTAGAGCCTGTGCTGGTCCTTAGACCATCACTGGCTGTGGCAAAATAATTTTTTACTTAGAATCATTAATATGGTCTGGAGAACTTATCTTAACTAGGCCCCTAGCTGAGGACATATCTCAAGGTTGTACATGACCTCTTTATCATCAACAAAAAATGATAAAATCCCTAGGTTCCGTCTTGAGACCATTGTCTTATGTAATGGTAGCACATGTTCTAGCCATATGCGGAAGAGTAAAACTAATAGAATGTCTTAGAAACCAACCAGACTCTAAGCACAAAGTGAATGAAATAACTGAAGAACTCCTATGAATTTCCTATAGCCTCTCAATGATAAAAAAACAAACTTCATTATTTTGATCCGCGAGACTCTGCTAGACATTTGCTCTTGTGCCAACAATACCAATGAAACCTAGGCTCTGATACAAATTAGTCACGACCAAATTTATGAGTCATGATAACACCTAGTCCATCCCAGTAGTAGGTAAGCCAAATCATAGGTCAGAGTTAGATGTAATGGGATAACTTGGTGGAAAATAGGCTAACACCTGGAAACTAATAAATAAAGACTTAATAGAAATAATATAGTCAAAAAGGTCTAATAGATAGATAAGAAATCAACAACCATCCTAGACTCAATAATGTCGATACAAAGGACACTACATATGAACTAAGAATACAAAATAGTCGAATATAATCCATCACAAAGTTGAAAGACTAGACATACAAAAATAAAAAGAAAAAGGTTAACCCCAACTCTAAGAGTTCACCCAATCTTTGAAATCAATCCTACACAAACATCAAATCAGCGGCAGCTACTAGTACCCAGATCTCTACCAAAAAGGTACAGAAGTGTTGTATGAATACCAAAATTACAGGTACTCAGGTGGCATTATCATTCGACTGAGTTAAATCATGATATAAAAATTATAAGATACAAGATAAAAATATGCTAAGTCAGAATAAAAGAGGAAAACCTAAAAATAAGCTCCAACACCAATATACATAAATAATTAAATAATTATGAAATGGTAACTTAAAGATCACATAATTATAACTCCAAGATTGGCCCCCATAAGCTAGTAAGTACTAGAAAAGTAAGTAACCTAACACATGCCCCCATAAGCTTGGAGGGTATAATCAAGGAAACTAAGCAACTGAATAGCCAAAAATTACCAAATCACCATGCCATAACTAAGGATCCATGTGAACCATCTTATCTCATACATAATTCCCAATCCTGAAACTCATACTATCAATACCATTATCAACTACCGAACTCAAATCAGAACTCATATTATTAAGATCATTATCTGCTATCGGACTTGAACAAGAACAAATACTATTAAAATCATTATCAACTGCCAGACTCAAACCTAAACTCATATTTATAAACTATATCAAGAACCATATCAACAAGTCATACAGATAAACTAACCCAATAAACTATTCCAATATCATATCTATTAAGTCATGCAATAAATCATGCCTATAAGCCATGTAAATAACCATGATAATAAGTTATCTCAATAATCAAATCCATATGCTATTAATCATATCTATAATCCACTAATCATATCTATAATCCATATCATATATATATAACCCATATCATTTTTATCAGTCATTAATCATTAATCACATTAATATCCATATCATTAAGCATGTCAAAAGTCCATATTACTAATCATATCCAAGAGCCATATCAATAATCATGTACATATAAGCCATATCATATCATTAATGTTTTATTAAAGCAAAACCATTAGCAATACCTAGAAGTAGCATAAACCTTTCAATATCAAACTAACATACCTCATATTTATATCTAAGCTCTTCAAGTGACAAAGTAACAATTAATAATAGTATATCATACATAAAAAATTCTACAATGCTATCATAAGTCTCAGCAAAAGGTAGGCCAGAGAAGCCAACTCTAATCCTCAAAATCCATTTTAGGCAACATCTACCTAAGTCTATGCTAAGGTATTTAAGTTAATTTCTAGAAGTCAAGTAATCCATAAGTATCCCCAAGATAGTAATCCTCCCCAATCATGAATAACTAAGTCAATCCTTCCTAAAACAATAACAATTAATTAAATTTCCCTAACTTAAGCAACCAAGGACAATTCCACCCTAAATATGAATGACTAAGGAAATTTCACCTAGCTTGAATAATAAAGGAATTTCTATTGTAAACATGAACCATTAAGCCTAATTTACTTGAGATATGAATAACTATGCTAATTACTCCAAGTTTATGATTTTAAGATAGCCTAAATGGTCAAACTAAATGAAATACTCTCATTCCTACTTTCGACACCTAAATCCTACCACATATCTGATATCACCCAAACTATACCTCAAATAAAAGATAAAAAGGTTGATGTAAAACATAGTAAATCAAATTAGATTAGGGTCGAACCCACAGCAAATATGTGAACTATCTCTCAAGCCTGTTAAAATCAATGGGCAGTATAGAAAAGTAAATAGGGGGATTGTAGTTGTAATTTGTGAAGAGTAATAAGATGTTAAATGCTTTGGCTGTAATCAATCAGAAATGAGCAATGGGATTGTGTTCCCCTGACTTGTAACTCTATTGGTTTATCATGCTCAATCCAACTATCAAACTGATGTGCATGTAGAATTTGGAAAGTTATGTATTACTAATGGCCTCTTAAAATATTTTAGTTTATCTCACTTATCTCCTTTCGATCTTTGAGTGCCCCCTTATTAGCTTTTTCTCTGGACCTATTTTCAACTATCTCCCCTTGATCTCAAGTTGATTAGATAAATATAATTATCATAAGTATATAGTGATTTTAGCATATTTTGACAATTAACTTCAAAACACTGTTATGATCTCTTTTTACCAATCTCTACCTCCCTCTTAAGTACATAGTGAAAACATGAGGGATCCTAATGTTTTTAACCATTAAAAAGTCAATAAGAATGAACAAAACCGCAATGCATGCAATAATAATAATCTAGAAAGATTTAAAACTTCCTCTACTTTGTTAATCTGCCAAGGTTCCTACAACCCTAGCTAAGGGAATTGGCCATTCATTGTTGTGAAATAATCAATGGAATTCATATTTTAACATATTAAATCAATATCACACTAATCAATGAATAAAAACTAAAGTCTCAAATTAAATAATCAACCAAAATGAAGAATAAAGTAATCCCAAGATCAAAATTGAATCTCAGAATTGAATATATATTTGTAAGTAGTAAGAGTGCACAAACAAACTAAAAACTCTCAAAGGATATTTTTAGCATACAAGGAAACCCTAGGGATCGAGTCCTAAATATAAGAGGAAAATCAATGTCGATGACCACCTACATGGTGTCTACAACCCAAAATATCTATGAACTTTTCTAGATCTCCTGATTTCTATCACCTATGGGCGTAGGTACTAGTTACGGACCATAGGTGACCTGGCATAAGTGACTGGGAATTTTCTTCAGCTTCTGAATCTCTGATCTTCAGCTATCTGGTACTTATTCTAGTGTGTATTCCATGTATGTAGTACCTATGGGGTGTAGGTATGTAGTTTCCCAAAAATCATCAATTTTCTCATGTTTTCACCCTTTCATCTCCAAAACTTAGTTTTTGACAAAACACAACACATAACACATCATATCTAACAAATAGATCTGAGTAACTTGCATATTTTAGTGGTTTTAAGAATCAAAAGTACAATGAAACCATAGAAGATCAACACCCTCAACATAGAAAGTTTCCATTTCCTCATATAACACAACACAAAAAACCAAAACAATGATGCTTAACTAGGAGGATCCTAAGCTATCTACAATAGTCAATTATCAATTTTTAAGCTCAAACCATTACCCCCTCTTATTTCAACACTTCAAAACCAACTGTGTATCAATGAAGCACAACAATGTGACACAGGAAATCAAGATATGGAATTACATTAGCAACAAACAACCATGCATGTATACAAGTTACACTACCCAAAAAAGTAATCAGGTAGCAAAACAAAAAACATGCCTTCACAATAAAGAAGTCCCTATCACTTATATAAATTCATACATGTTTATGTAGGGATGATCAAGACACACATACACTCACTAGAAAGTTCAATCATTGTGTATCAAAGACTATAGGCTTGCCCTTATTTTCTTTACCTTATCTTTTAGACAGTTGGATTAGGATCACTATAGGACTTTTTCGTCATGTAATGTAGGCTTTGAGGTCGTTATGATACCTATTGACAATTTTAGTGACTAAGCCTCCTTGGTACCACACTTACTTTGGGGTCCACTTTATTGCACATTCAAATTGGATGTGGTTTCTTTTATTCTTTCTTTTTCTTATTCAAATTTTTTTTTTCACTTTTTTCAATCATACCCAACCCTACTTTCTTTTCTCTTATTTACCTTTATTCATACCCACTTTATATTATGCACCCCTATGATAGCCACTCTCAACTTTTACGTTTTAACTGAGTTGAGGTACATAATGTTCAAGGAGGACCAGGGCCAAAATAGATTCATTGTAAGACAAATGGAAAGGTGAAAAGTGAAATAAGAAATGGCCTAGAAGGCTCAAAATAGGGATCAGGGGATACTTATTCACTTTTGAAAGGTCATTTAGGCTAAAACTAGAATTATTTCAAGAACAAACTATGATCCTTTCCTAATGAAATATCCTATAACCTAGGCAAGACTTACTGGGAAAGTTCTGTATTCAACACATAAAGGGAACAAAGTAGTATCTCACACACATGGCATAGGGTTGCATCACAAGCTACTACTTATCAACTTTATATAATTGTTAGCTATGATTATTATGACCCTAATTTTAATGACATAACTAGATTCACAATGGTCACACAAATATACACATCACCTAATTCAAAACTAAATTTTTAGAGGGGTATCATTTTCTCAAAAATCAAAAACAAAGCACATCAACTTCCTTCGATACTTATTTTTCTCCTAGTTAAACACAAACACAATACAACCTAAACAAGATGGCTCTACTAGGAAAAACTTTAGAGAAAAGAGACACGACAACAAAAACCCAAAAGGACATATAGACCCAAAAGTAGCAACACTCTCAACTTATAATCATGAATTGTCCCAAATGCATCAGACCATTACAAAATAAGTAAGGAACATACTTACGGAACTATAGGTTCTAATATCTAATATCAATCACACTAATACGAACAAAAATACCTTGGGTTGCCTCCCTAAGCAATGCCTGATTTCACATCATGGAATATATGGCTAAGTTAGTTACTTAGACTTCACCAATAAGCCCATGGGTACCTTGATTACTTAGACTTCATCAAGGTATCCCAATAGTTAGAATCCACTTTTCTCTTTCCACTTTGAATAAATAAATTGCACCCCTAAGTTTTTCTTAAATTTTCTACTATGCCCAAGGGGAGATGGTATAAAAATAAAGGAACCAAGAAATAGATAGAGCACGTTGCAACTCTTGGACCTTAAGTGAGGAATGTAATTTCATAATTTTGGCACAATAAATTCTAAAATATAAACATATTCTTCCTTCTTCTCACACTCTTCCATTGGATTAGAAGGGTTGATTAATATATTACTATCAAAAATAATGTGGAAAAATACATAGAATGAGGTCCAATATGTCTCAACTCATGAATTACATTTACTTACATCCTCATATAACTCTAGTGTGCTCTTCTAAATAGTGGCAACACCCATAACAGTCTGATCAAGTATTGACTCATCAAATTTTAGCTCCTCAATTTGGCTTAAAAGAAGTTACTCAGCCTTACACAACCCATAACTAAATTATTGGCATCACACACATCAACCTTTGCATCCAAGTATCCTTTGAAGTTGTGAATCTCCAAGCCAAACCTGTCAACCTTTTGACTGAATTCCTTTTTTTCTTTTGTGAGAAGTGTCAACGTGCCTAGCATGCTTTCATTTTGCTCTAATAATATATCAATCACACTTCTACAATAATGCATTATAACAGAAAGGTAAGGATTAATAAATAAAAAGTCATCATCACTCCACCCTTCCTAATGTAAATATAACACATCCAAAAAAGTAGCAAAATAGAAAAAATAAACCCAAAAATCTTCAACAAATCCAATCAATAATTCACAACCATATTTCCCAAAAATGACACAGAAATATTGATATCACCAAAACTACACCTCAAATAAAGGATGTAGCAGTCAATGTAAATTATAGTGACCCAACTCAGGTTAGGGTTGAACCCACAGGGAATACGTGAACTATCTCTTAATTATGCTTAAATCAGCGGGCAATATAGGAAAGTAAATTTAGGGATTATAGTTATAATCTGTTAAAAGTAACAAGATGTTGAATGCTTTGGTTATAATCAATAAAAAATGAATACTAGGCTTGTGTTCCCCGTGGTTTCTAACTCTGTAGGTTTGTCACGCTCAATCCAACAATCAAACTATTGTGCATATAGAATTTGGCAAATTATGTATCACTAACAAGCTCTCGACATGCTTTGGTGAATCTTACTTATCTTCTCTCGATCTCAAAGTATCGCCTTTCTAATTCTTGACCTAGACTCCAGTTTCAACTTTCTCCTCTTGGTCTCAAGTATATTAGAAAAATATAATTATATTTAGTAGATACTGATGTTTAGCTTATTTTGGCAATTAACTTTAAATCACTTTCATGATCTCTTTTTCCAAATCTCTACCTCTCTTTCAGGTTAATAGTGAATATAGGCGAGATACTAATATTTGCAATCATTAAGAAGTCAATAAGTACAAAAAAACGGATTGGACACTTTCCCTAATTCATTAATCTGCTAGCGTTCCCACAACCTAGCTAAGGGAATTAGCCGCTCATTATTTTTAAACAATCAACAGAATTCATATTTAAAGCATTAAACAAATATTAGAATAATTAATGAATAAAAACCAAAGTCTCAGATTTAATAATCAACCAAAATCAAGAAAAAAGTAATCCCAAGATTAAAACTACATCTCAAAATTTAATATATTTTTTAAGTAGTATGAGTGCATAAAATAACTAAAATATGTTAAAAAGATATTTAAAGTGTACAAGAAAACCCTCGGAATCAATTCCTAAAAAAAAAGGAAAATCAATGTCGGTGACCACCAACGAGGTGTAGGTGGCACCTATAGGGCGTAGGTGGTCCTACATAAGTAACCAGAACCCAAAATATCTTTGAACCTTTGAATCTTCAGATTTTTGTCACCCACGAGGAGTAGGTACTACCTATGACCAGTAGGTGACCTAGTGTAGGTTATAGCGAATTTTCTTCAGCTTTTGAATATCTGCTCTTCAAATTTTTGGTACTTATTCTAGTATGTACTACACTTATGTAGTACCTACGGATGTACGTACCTTCATAGGTGCCCCAAAATCATCAATTTTCTTTTTTTTTCTCCTTTTAAGCTCCAAAACCTAGTTTCCTGCAAAATACTAAACAAAATACATTATATCTAAGAAATAACTCTAAGTAACTTGCATAATTTCATCATTATAAATGTCAAAAGTTCTATGAAACCATAGCACATTAATATCTAGTATAATAAAATCGTACTATGAAATAAGTCAATTTATAAAGAAGGTAAACCTAGCCTACCTAGGTGCCGAATGAAAGTCCAAAGAATTTGTTAAATCACCGATTTCCCTTTTCGAGAAACTTTTGCAAGGTGTCACTCAGTCAAAATCATAATCTACGTATCAAAATGAGAAAAATGTTACCTGTATTACACTATTATGCTTTAGGTCTAGAATTACATACAAATCCCATGTGGGGTATGTTTACGGAGTCGCATATTCAAACTAACTCGATTCCCCTCTATGATCAAGCAATATTTACCCTAAAAAAATAAGTGAATTTTGAGCTATAATGGTACTAAAATTAGGTCACAGAGCATTTAGGGATTCTAGATAATAATGGAGAAACCAACCATGGAAATAATGGAATCTTACTGCAAATTTAAGGAGAAATTGCATAAATTAAAGATACTAAATCACCATAATCACCCACATTTTATTCTCCCAATAAATCCTACCTTTTAGGGTTTAAGATTCTAGAGAATAGATTAAAATGATAAAAATTAAGGCTAACGTATTTACTCCCTTTCCAGGTGCACAAGTATCGATTACACGAACTTTAGGTTACTTCAGCAATACTTGTGCACTGACACGAATGTCAGTAGATCACTTATGCAATATTTAGCTGCTTGGGACAATATCTCATATATGATATAAGTAGGCGATATCCCTGACACTGCCAAGCCATTCGCTTAAGTGATAAAATAAGTTTCTTAAGTGGTACTTACTGGGGTTTACCAAATTTCTTAAGTAATCAAAGGCATTATTGATGTGATTCACCATTACTAGCTGAGACTTAGAGAAATTCCAAGTGTCTGCCAACCCCTCAAATTCATCTAAAATCTCGTATATGCCAATGGACTATGTTACCCTATAAAATTTGGCATTTCCAACTCAATGGATAACTTGTGATTTCGATCTGAGGTTGTTTCTATAAAAAGTGTGTCCCACACATATTTGACATTTTTCTTAACTTTTGATAAATACGGCAAAAAGAGTCTGGGATCATTGAGACCAAAACCAAGGGTCCATCTAGCCTAAAATTGATGTACTACAGCTGTTGGGACTATCAAAATTTGAATACAAGGTCATTTATTTAAAGCTTTTGCCTGGTAACCAATTTATACCAACGATAGCTTCAAAATAAGGAATTGGCTAAGAAAATTCAATAAACTACCCAGTAACTAAACTATAAATTCCAAAAAGTCATAAATGACTTGGGGAAGCTATAAGAAATCTCTAAATAGTTAAAATAAGTGGAAATATACAAAATAACCTAAAGGGTCATTATATTTTCAAGAGGAGTTAGGTCTTCATGTGGATCTTAGTACAAGCTTCCATCCCCAAACTGATGGATAATCAGAGTGGATTATTTAGGTTCTTGAGGATATTTGCAAAGCCTGTATCATAGATTTTGGTATCAGTGGGAGTCGCACTTAGCTTTGGTAGAGTTCACGTATAATAATAGCTATCATTCAAGTATTGATCTGGTTCCTTTTCAGGCTTCATATGGTAGGTGATGTCATTCTCCAATTTGATGGTTTGAGAGTTTTGAGATTAGACCTGTGGTACCAACTATCTTTAGAAGTACTTGAATAGATTCAGGGTAATTCAGGACAGGTTAAGGGTAGCTTATAGTAGGTAGAAGGCTTATACAGATCGCAGACTTCATGTCTTGATATTTGGAGTTTTTAATTAACTATTCCTTTATTTAGCACCCATAAAGAGTATGATTAGGTTTGAAAGGAAAAGAAAACTTAACCCAAGATATATTATACCATTTGAGATTTGTTTCACGGTCGGTGAGGTGGCTTATGATTTAGCCTTACCCACAAATTTTGCTTTTATCCTTTCGGTTTTCCATGTTTCTATATTATGATGATACATTCCTTACCCTTCTCATGTTCTTAAATGTGATTTAATTTAGTTGGATGAGTGTTTGACCTTCATGGAGAATCCGTTGCTCATATTGGCTAGTGAAGTTAGGCAGTTGCGCACTAGAATTATTCTAGTAATTAAGGTTTAGTGAAGGCACTGCCTAATAGAGGAGCCTACTTGGGAGTTTGATAGAGAGATATATACCTTGCATCATCACATGTTTGAGGCTTAAGGTACATCCTAATCCTTTACTTTAACGAATAAAAGGTCTTTTAGTAGTGAATATTGTAAGGACCCTCTACATTATTTTCTATATTAATACTCATTTCCAATATTTAGAGCTTTACTATAGCTACCCCAATTCATCTATGACTTGTTAAAACTAACAGTTTGGTTATCAGATAGTTTATTTGGATTTTAGATCTTATTTCTCATCTTGATGTCTTTGCTGGTTCACATTGTATACCAGGCTAAAAATTATTCTATATGACCTCGTATACTAATTCTGACCAATTCAACATCTCCAGAATATTTATTTTAGGCTAGGTGAACCCTTGGTTTAGGCCCCAAGGCTCCCAGAATTATTTTGTGCTATTATTCGAAAGTTTAGAAAAATGTAAGTAGGTGTGGGACCCTTTATTCAATGAAACATCCTTGGATGGAAACTTTGACTACACCACTTAATCCAACACATTGGATTTGATAGGGTATCATAGTTCATTTGCGTATATGATATTCTGGATGAATCTCGATGGGTTTATAAAAATTTAGAAAAATTCTAAGTCTTAGCTGATGTCTGGTGCATCGCGTATGCGAGCTGTTAGTCACTTAAGCAACCTGGATTTATCCGCTAGTATCACATAAGTGAATGCTTCTTAAGCGATACCATCTTTCCTTATGCAATTTATGCTAAGGTTGTTAGTGTAGCAAATAGGACACTTTGTCACTTAAGCGATATTTACTTGAGTGACCCAATGTTTGCTTAAGCGACATCTGTGGGAATGGAAAGGGTATAAATACCCCACTTAGTATTATTTTAACCATTTCTCAACCATTTCTTGGAGTATTGAACCCTAAAAAGTGGGAAAACTTAGGAGAATTATTTATGGATAATTTTGGAGCTTGGGTGAATTTTATTTATGCATTTTTTTGTCGGATTTATGACAAGATCCCATAATTTAATGGTTCATTCTTCTATCTTTTTCTAAAATCCCTAAAACTTTGGCACCTTTATTATAGCACCATTAGATCTTGGAATTCACCTATTTATGTGGGTAAATGGTCCTTGAGCATAGAGGGGCATTGTATTGGTTTTGAAAGTGTGCTTTCGTAAATAGGCCCAATATGGGAACTTTACATAATTTTAGAATTCAAAGAATAATAGTGCAATATGGGCATTATTTTTCTTATTTTGATAGGTAGATTGTGATTTTAATAGTATGGCATCTTGTAAAAGTTTCTCGAAAAGGAAAATTGTAAAAGATTCTTTGTGCTTTTCTTAGTGTCTAGGTAGGCTAGGTTTACCCTCTTCATAGATTGAGCTATATAATATTATTCTTATGATATTATGCTTGATATGGGGTGGGATTTAGGTATTGGAGGTATGACTAAAATTATTTAGGTTAGTTGGACTATTTAAACTATCTTAAAACTATAATTTAGGTGTAATTGTCTTAGTTGCTCATGTGTTAGGATAAATTTTTATCTTAGGGATATTCATGGATTAATTAACATCCATAAATGATTTTAGATGCCTTAGCCCAGTACAGGGTAGAATATGCCTATAATGGACTTTAAAAATTATATGTGGGCCCCTATAGCCTATCTTAAGATATGACTTATGTTTGATTTTTTAGACTTATTTATGCATGGTATACCCTTATTAATGCTTAATTTTGAACTTTAAAGATATTAAAATCTTATTGATTATGCTAGTTTGGTATATGAGAGTTAGTGCTTAATTCAGGTAATTTTTACTAAATAATTGTTGTGATTTAGTGATATGGTTTATGAATAAGATTTATTTACATGGTCTATTGATATTGTCTAATGATATATGATATTTGGTTTGAGTCTGACAATTGATGATAATAATGATATATGGGTTTCAATTCATGTCTGGCAATAAATAATGATAATGATATATGAGTTTCAGTTCAGGTTTGACATTTGATGATGATGCTTATAATATGAGTTCTAGTTCATGCCTGACAAATGATGGTAATAATGAAGATACTATTGAGTTCTTGTTCAAGTTCAAAATTTTAGGAGTTGTTCATAGTATGATATGCTTCAGAAAAATTATTGGTTATAGCATGGTAATTGGGTATTAGGTATATGGTAATTGGTAATTGGGTATATGGTAATTCAACTCAGTCAGCCAATGATGGCTATTGAGTACCAGTGATTTTTGGTACTCATACTATATTTTTGTACCTTTTTGGTACAAATCAAAGTAATATTAACCTCCATTGATTTAGTGATTATGCTGAGTTGATTTTGGGGATAGGGTAAGATGTTAGAGTCATAGTTTCTCTTTTTTCTTCTATTTATCCATGTCTAGTCTTTAATTTTTGAGACATATTGTATTTGACTATATAGTACTTATAGTTTAGTTATTATAGCTCTTATACTGGTATTACTGAGTTTTAGAATGGTTGTTTCTCTTTTGTCTATCTATTAGATTATTATAAATGATTTATTGCTTATTTAACCCCTTAAATGTTGATTTTGATTTTTAGGCCTTATCCACCAAGTTAGTTGATTACTTATAGCTCCGGGCAATAGTTTTTCTTTTCTACTGGCAGGATAAAGTAGGTGTCATCCTGATTCATAAATCAAGTTGTGACAGGGAAAATATTTGTTTTATTTGAACATTATTTTAATTTTGATCATTATTTTGATGTCCGAGTAGGGACTTGGTTTGATATTATTGAGGTCTTACTTGACTCCTTATTACTGCATGTCATACGATGACTTATATCATGGCATATTGAGGTTTTTGAACTCATTTATACCATTATTGAGTAGATTAATTATTTAGCTATGCACATGTATCCTCATTTCATTCATTTATATTTATGGAATTAGTATCATTAAGGAACACTAATTTGAAAAAATTAAAGTACCTTATAAAATGCCTTTATCGAGGGATGTTTCAAAAGGTTGATTGATGATATTATAATAGTCTATAGATTGTTAACCCTTTGATGGGTCTTGTCCTAGAAGCTTATTCTTGGAAGGCATATACGAGGTACGTTATTAAGGTATTTTATTCTTATCATATCATTGCATTACATCATTTGTACATTTATTTTTGTGCTTCACGTCATGAAATTTTACTCTTTTGTGTAGTTATCCTTATACTATTATTGTAATTGTGCTCTTCTTACTATTTAGGAACTATATGGCTTGAGCAATCATCGAAAACTTTTTTTGTATGCAAGTGAAAGTACTGCACATAGTTTTCTTTATATATTTAGTATTCACTTTACTTGGTCAACCTATGATGCCTACCGAGTACAAGTGGAATGTACTCACTCCTACTTTTTGTACTATTTTGGTATAGATTCCAATTCAAGTGTGAACCGTGGAGCTTGAGTTGGTGTTGATTGAGACTAACAAGAAATTGGTGCGCTTTTCATCTGGTGCATCATTCCAAACTTTGTCATATCGTTATCTTTTCTTTATTTTATAATTCATAGGTAGAATTTATATTTTTTGAAGTCTATGTTAGTTTATTAGTGCTCTTTACTTATAATACTAGATCTTGGGATTTGATTTTTATTTATTTAAGTTTAGAATTTATTCATATACCATTGGCGAAACTTTATATTAAAGTCTCATATTTGGTTAATTTCTATCTTTTTTTCCGCAATTATATATTATTTGGTGGTGAACTTTCCTACCTAGGGTTGCGAAGGGGTAGATGCCATCTAGATCTAGAATTCTGGATTATGACAAATTGGTATTAAAAATCTAGGTTCACCAATCTCATAAGTAAGAAAGCAAGATACTTAATAGAGTTTTACAAATCAATACATTGATGTCCTTATCTATCTTTGTGAATCAATAGGTCATTTTTAGGAAAACTTCTCTAGTTTGATTCCTTATGTGCATGTTATTCATGTCTAGTATTCTAAGCTTTTTACTCTTTCTACGCAGATGGTGAGAACTAATCAAGAGCTATTAAGTATATAAAGTCAACACCTGATGTTGGATCTTTGTCAGGTAGAGAGGCAGGGTAGGTCGCGACTTAGATCAAAGTAGAGGCCGGGCAAGAGGAGTGGATCCGAATAAAGAATCAGGTAGAACAACTTCACCTAAGCCCGAGATTGATCATAATGAGGCATTTTATCTTCTAGAGTATGTGGGACTATTCTAGTACCATCAGGGTTTTATTGTGACTTTTGTGTTGTAGTATTATTGATTTATCATTTGTGTCATTGGATGGCTCTATCTAGGTAGGTATTCTATGACGTACATAATATGGTTCTGGACTACAGGGGGTGCTAACCAATAAAAGATCCTACTTATTATTTTAAGACTCCCAAGGCACAACCAACTATTGTGGTGGCCCCATGTGTTGAGAAGTTGACTACTAGATTGTTGTTTCGCTTGTGGCTCCTAGTCCAGTATTATACCTCTTGAACTCCAAGTATTCTATCTTGTCCAACTTAGTCTAAATCCTTTAAACTCTAGGATCTATTTCTTAACTTGTATTTTAGGATTAAATCTATGTAAGTCTCTTCAATTAGGACTATGCCATCTGCAAATTACATATGCTACGACACTCTTTATGGATTCTTTGCGTCAAAGCATCTATCAAAAAGGAAAATAAAAATAAAATAATAGATAATAGCTGATATAAACTTCAATGTTATTTTAAGGATATTTTGGTTCAAGGATTGTGAAAAGGAAAAGATAGATTTTCCATATCTATTTACCATAGTGAAATTTTACTTTTATGAAAAGAAAAAGATAGATTTTCCATATCGACTTAATCCTTTCTCTTGTAGGAAAGATTTCTGACTTTATAAATGTAAGCTCTATTTTCTAACTTGGTAGCATTCCTGATGTAGTTCTAAGGGCTTTGAAACATTTGTTTGGAGGGAAAATTTGTGATACAAGTGTTACAGTGTCACTTGTATGAACCTCTTTTTATTCTGAGTGAATTGTTTGAGGTTGTCTATCTATATATTTTGTACTCTTTTTTATGTAGTGGATTTCTCATCTTCTTTTGTGGATGCTGGTGAATTAACCAACAGCCATGGTAAATTATTGTGTCTTTTTTGGTGTTTGTCAGATTTTTTATTTATTAATGGTCTTTTGAGGTTTGCTTTGATAGATTTCATAGGGAAATTGATAATTTTGGCCCTAACAAGTGGTATTAGAGTGAGAATAAAACGTGTGTTTATCTTGGTAGGTTCAGTTCTAGCTACAACCTATTTGACGATAATGAAGATTTTTTGTTCGAGAAATTTAAGCTAATACTAAAATCACAAGTGAAGTATTCATCATCTGACCATTCAGCTCGGACACAAAACCGCCTTGAAGATAATGTGAAGAAAGCAAAGCAAATTTACTTTTTCAGAAATTCAAGCCAAAAGGGAGAATGTTGGGTCTTTTTCCTGACTTTATAACCATAATTGAAATATTCTCTTAGGAAAAGGAAAACACAGATATTCCATATTTGACTAATCATTTTTATTGTAGGGAAAGGGTTATAACTCTATAAATAAAGGCTCATTCTTTTGGTGTGGTAGCATCCACAATGTAGTCCTAAGGGCTTTGAGTGTTTTGCATCAGGTGGGGAATTTATGAGTCAGAAGTGTTACAATTTCACTTGTTTGAACTTCTTTTTATTTTGAGTGAATCGTGTGAGGTTTCCTCTCTTTATATTTTGTACTCTATTTTTATGTAGCGGATCTCTTATCTCCACTAATCTAGGTAGGCAGATTTATCGTTCCTAGTTAAATTATTTGTGTTTCTTGGTTTATTTCTTATTTATCTTCTTGTTCATGGTCTTTCAAGGTTTGCTTTGCTAACTTCTACATGACACTTTACTATTTAGGTCCCAATAGTTAGTTTAACAAAAAGAAATCAATGGGATTGACCTAGTTCCATAGCCTTGGAATATTTCCATCATATTGTTCAACACTTGCTGTAATGACCCTCCACGTCATCTTTTCATTTTTGTACTTTTTCTAAGTTTAGAGCTTTTCTATAGTTGCCTTAGGTTGTTTATGAGTTTTTGGGATAGAGCATTCAGTTATCGAGTAGTTTATTTAGTTTTATGTTGAATTCACTATTTAGGAGCTTCAGAAGATAAAAATAGGTCATGGGACAAAACATCAGGTAAGAGACTACAGAAGCAATTTCTGACAGGCTCATAGTCTAGAACATCAATTTTACTCTAGGGGGACCCTCGGTCCAAATATAGAGGCTTTTAGATTCTTTTTGTTGTATGTGGTGAAAATTGGCAAAAATTTCCCTTGGGGGTGTGGTACCAACTTTCTATTGAAACAACCTCAAATAAAAAATAGATTTGTGCATTTAGTTCAAAATGTTAAAATTTTTAGGATAGCATAGTTCGTTTGTGTTCACGAGAATCCAAATGCTTCTCGAGGGCCGGATCGGGATATTTTAAACTTGCCAAAGTTACTAGTGCATCAACACCTAGTACAGGTAAAAAACCTCCTTCACATTCGTGAGGGTTTTTGAATTTTTAAGAGTCAAGATTTTGGACCTCTGCATTCATGAGCTAGACTTTGCGTTCGCAAAGAGGAGGCTAGCCAGGCTGGTCTATTCTTTGTCTTTACGATCGCGGTGGGCCGGTTGCATTCAAAAAGGTCTTTTGGGGCTGTGTCATGACCCAATTCTTGAGTCATAATGGAACTATTACAAACCACCCATTGGTAAGCCAACCCATCATCCTAAATTATTAGTAAAGACTACCAAGATAAATGAAAGGAGAAATGCGGGGAAAATATAATATATGACTAATATTAGTCCCAAAACTTGGTGATATTAGTACAAGAGCCTCCAATATAATAAGAAGACAAAATGAAGTACTGAATGAATAAATAGGTACAATCCATCTATTAATACAACATAGAGATCAGTTTGTCCATAAGAGGGAGGATAGTAATACTCCAAACGCCAGGAGCTCACCCTAAGTCTCCGATTCATAGCTTCTCTACACGATTCACACAATAATGATGAGAAACTGTACTATTATTTGTAGGCTACTAAAGAGTAGTATGTGTACTAAACACATGGTACTCAGTAGGCAACTGCCGACTGAACTCCAAAGATAATGCAAATGTAGATAACATGCAAGGATGAATGTAAACAACAACCAAATATCCAAGGAGCTAACACAATAACAGTAGAAAGACAATAATGATAAACTACTCTATATTAGCACTACTGAGGAACTTAGAACTACACTGTATATCACAGGCCAATAAACAAATAATGGGTAGAATAAGGATATATAGTAGTATACATGGCCAAGGAATGGATATATAACATGAATAAATGAAAGAAGTGATAGATATAGGGTAATACTTTAGTTAGGTACATATAAATATATATACACAGAAGATTAACTCAAAGGTACAACCAAATATAGTCATACAAACCTCTTAAGGCCTCCTAAGGATAGTAGAAATTAGTGCTGGCATAATCAGGGTCCAAATTCAAATGTCTAAACATGAGATAATTATACTTAGTCAAATAACTATAAAGTACAATGATAAACCTACCATTAACTAACCATAATAACAAAAATACAGTGAATGACTAGTTCGGATAAAAAATACCTAACCAAGACCAATAACTTGGGAGGCTTAATCAGCACACAAGACACGACAAATAGCACCACAACCCATACCTATGTAACCCCCATAAGGATAATAGATATAGGAATCAAACAACATATGGGTGATAGGAAATGCACATCAAAGAATAAATAAGAATAAAATCCATAATGTCATAACCAATCAAAGTGACATAAAGTAACCTAGTCAATACACCTCCTCCAGCTCGACAGCCTTCAAAGGTAGGACCTACAACAATCTCTCTTCTCCAGCACGATGGCTGTAATACCCCGAGTTTTCTTGTCATAAACCTCTCATCTTTTTTCATGAGATCATATCTAGTGCAAAGTAATGATTACTCATAAGTTGACACTCTCGTTTCTATCTTACCCATATAGTTATTTTTCTTGAGGATTCATGCACTTGCAGACCAGTTCAATAGCTCATTATTCTTGAGATCCAGTGATTCAGTTGTATCAATTACACATGATAGCTTGAAGACTAATATTCCTCTGTGTTTTAGGTTAATTATCCATATTCGAGGATGAATGTTCCCAAGGGGGAGATAATGTAATACCCTATATTTTTGTGCTAGCATTCTAACCATCGTTCCTACACGTCTAAGCTCTAATCCAAGTGATTCTCACATGAATACAAGTTTCATGATCATTATCCTAGTCTATGAAGTAGTTTAGAGGTGGAAAATGTTTATAGCAATGACCTAGAACAAGGTTGAGCTAAGACCAATTGATTCATCCAAAGTTTGACATTTGATTCTATAAGGGTCAACTTCAAATGTGTATATCTCTTAATATACATGGAATTTTTCATCCCAAGACCTATCAAATTATAGATAATTGAATTATATTTCCAATGATACAAATTTCACAAAACTCCGATACCCAAATGAAGAGTTATGCCTATTTTTGTGAGAGGCAGTAAGGGTGTGTGATGGGCAATGCACCGCCCAATCAAATGTGTGTGATTGGGAGTGTGAGGCACACTTAAATGTTTGCCATAAGGTGTGCGACGCACACCTTAAGATCTTCCATGGGTTGTGCGCCGCATACCTCACTTCCAAGTGCCAAAAATACCCCTATATATGTCTATAACACGGGATTAAAATTCCATAACACCAAAATAAGTTTACTCTCTCTCAAAATTACCAAGAACATTCATTAGGGTTTCAACCTAAAAATTCAAATATCTCAAGATTCAACCATGAGTTTTCAATAATTTTTCGAGATTCGGAATCCCCATTCTGAGGGCTACAAGAAACACTCATTATTTTCAAGAATAGAGTCCCAAGGTTAAGAGTTCATCCAAAGTTTTAATTTCAAGGTATGTGGGGTTTTTCAACAAGAACACCCTTTCATTCTTGTGCCCAAATTGATTTTTGTTTTATAAATATACATAATTTTAGATGTTTTGATATGAATTTAAAGCATGAATTTATACCCTATATGATTTTACATGAGATTATGATACTCTCTATGTTTTGGAATTTGAATTGAATGAGAATTATGACATTTTTATACAAAAAGCTGAATTTTCCAGATTTTAAAGCAAGTTATATATATTTATAACGAAAAGCATGAATCTTGAGAAAATTTAATATGATTTTGATTTATGAGACCTTGAGTACTAATTGGGATTGGACTTTAAGAAATTATGTTCTATAAGCACAATGAGATTTGAATCCCAAAGCTAATTTTCTTTGCCAAGATGTATGATTATAAAGCTGAAATTTTAAGTTTTAAGTGATTATTTTTGTGCTTATGTCATAAAGTATGAAACTTTGGAAGTTTTTATGCAGATATTGATGTATGGATTTTTGAAATCATATTTGAGATTATTATTTTGAGAAAATCATGTGTAATAAACACCTCGAGTTTAAATAATTTGAGATGATAAAGAAGCTTTGACCTTTTGGTTGTAAAAAGGGCTTTTTTTGAAACCGAGATGAGAAAAGAAATCCACTTTTATTGATTTATTATGAAAGAGGTAGCATGATGTCTCCCATTGAGAATTGTTGAAATATTTATTAGTGGATTTTCTTTTGAAAGGATCTAAGCTAAGTCCGGGAGTAGTCTTTAGCACCGAACGGGAGGTATAGCAAGATTGGTACTTTCCTAGAACAACGTGCCCCCATAGGTTGTGAGCTTGAGGCTCATTTATATATAGTGATCATGGGTGAATAAAAGATTAAGGTCCTACTCCGATGGCAAGGATAGGATAGCTCTCCCCAACGTGGGTTGGACGCTGGACTCCATGTAGCTTACATGGTTTATGTCGGTTATGAGAGACTCCTAATGTGTGTGTGTATTCTCCTATCTAATATGAAAATTCTTATTCTTCTATCTGAGATGAAAACATATTTGTTTGAAAGACTGAGTTTGAGAAAGTCATTGTTTTTGAAAGATTTAATGAACATATATTCCAAAGAGAATTGTTATGAGATTTGATTGCTTTGATGATTTGGAATTGAGATGAAAGTGAATTGAGATTTATTATGATGACTCACATGTTTCACCCAATATATTTTACTCTCTTATGATTATTATGATTTTAATTCGAGCTAAGTAAGTCATTTATATCAGCATACATAATTTTATAAACTGTGATAATATTAAGATATTATTTTATATATGCATTTTACCCCCATATGCTCGGTATGTTTCCATGGTACTGACCCACATATTCGTATGTGGGCTATATTTTCTCAAAATGTAGGTACAAGGTTGTAATACCCCGCATGTTTCAAAGCTAGAAAGTGAATAAGTATTCCTACGTATGAAATCTCCTATCTTGTGATTCATACTTAAGTACATGACTTACAATGAATATCCTAGTGATAGAATATCTTATGATGCATTAAGCATGTTCATATGAGTCACTTAAGGTAATGCAAGCTAAGAGTTTTTGAATCCATCAAGTTTTAGTGTTTGATTTTGCAAGGGTCATCTTTGAACGAAAATAACTCTATGTTAATGTGGTATTTTGGCTGACTTAGACCCACCAAATTTTAGAGAATCGAATTAGCTTTTCAACGATACCAATTTCGCCTTAATCCAATACCCGAGCAAAAAGTTATGCCCATTTTCGTGAGAGACAGTAAGAATAGGCGATTGGTTAGGCGCCGCCCAAACCAAGCATAGGCGATTGGTTAGGCGCCGCCCAACCCAATCATAGGCGAACACTTGGGCGCCACCTAAGTCAATTCCAGGTGTCAAAAACACTCCGTTTTGAGTTATTTTAAAGGTAATTAAGTCTTTAAATACTCCTTACACGTCCCTAAACTTAACCCTACGAAATATATAGCTTCTAAACATACTGCAACCCTATTTTCATCTCAAAGCTCATCATCCAAGAGCACTAAAGGAGAAAAACAACTAGAGTTGCTTAATTAAGCTTGAAGATCTAATTTCAAGGAAATTCCTCCGTCAATCATCAAGAATCTTCCTTCTAAGATATGCATAGTGTTTATCGACAGATTCCTTTCGTCCGTGGAGTTCAAGAATCAATCTTTAAAATACAAAAGCTTGGTTGATTGTGGTGATATGATCATACCCATGTTGATGCTTGTTTGTTTTCCTCTTTTTCATTATAAAGTATGATTTCTATATTGTTGGGTGTTGATGATCATGTTGTTGATATTGGGTGATTCCCAAGATGGAATCTTTATATTTTTTTATGAATTCATGATATCATATGAGTTGGAAACATGTAAATTTGGTTGTTCATGATGTATAATTTGATGAATTCACCTATGCTTAAGATGTGCATGTAAGGTGTTTGATAAAATGCCTAAGAAACTAGAAATCATGCAATATAGCTAAATTGTGACTAATTGAAGGATTCATGATATGCCCTTACGTTCCAATGACTTCTATGTTGTTAATGTGCCTTGTAAATGTTGTTGGAATACTCATGAACTATTCTTATGAAATTATGCTATGTTTACTTGCAAATCCTACTTATGAACAAGATGTATGATAACCATGCAATCCACATGAACTTTCATGCTATTGGTATGTGTTGCCAATATGATTATGCAATGAACATAATATTAAGATTGTGCAAGTACTTTCATGTGATATGAAATCCTTTCCATGCAATACTTTGTTGATAACCATGCTTAGTATGAGATCCCTACTTATGATATTATATATTATGGACTCTACTCTTATGATCAAGTAAGTCATGTGTGTCAGTTTTCTTCAATCAAGTCCTAAGGGTACTTGTACCCAAAAACTATAGCTGTGTGCCTAGATCCACATCATGTTTCACGATATCCGAACTCAAGCTATGATTCCATAGACTTCAGTCAGTCATGTGACTCAGGAAAACCTCATGATCTTAGTTAGTTGTCAGATATCAGTAACATTCCGCCAGTCAATAGAATTCAGTAAGGTTAAGTCATTTACAGTCAGTTATTCATGTCCAGTCCCTCCAGATGGGAGTAGAGGTTAGCACCGAGTAAACCCAAGGATGGGAACTCACCCGCCAGTTCAGGGTGTGATTTTTTGTAGCAATCCTTGTGTTCCAGAACTATATAGCTAGAGTAGGTTGAGACATCCTAACCCATCAGATTAGGGTTGATGAGGTGGCTTAACCCATTAGTTTAGGGTTCCCACCGTTCTCATTGAGTACCCACCAGATAAGGGTCACTTACAGGCTGTCCTTACCCATGGCACGGTATTGAAACTCCTCCAGTTGGGGCAGAAATTGGACCCCAGCTTAGCCATAACGACATACATGGGGCATGTTGGTTAAACACTACTTCCTATAGTTTCAGTATCAGTCTCAGTAAAAGAGCTCAGGGCATTCTTTAGATTTCAATATATATAGGACTGTCAAATACAGTCGTCCATGTTATCAGTTTCAGTATCAGTCATGAAAGTTATTAGTAAACTATGTATTAGCTTACAGGTCATACTATCACGTATTCACGATCCTAGTTTCTATTTATGTGTGTTTGCACTCCTATGTTCATATTAGTCAGTCAGTGTTGTTCATGCATGAAACCCTTTATGTTCAGCCTACCTTCTTTGCATACTCAGTACTCCAGTTGTACTTACGCATTTGCGCTATGGTGCTTTCTTTTCTTGTTTCACCATAGGTTCTGAGACACGAGCTCCAGCCCAGCAGTAGCGGTAGCATTCCCGTCGCAGAGACACAGTGAGTCCTCATTGATTTGAGGATAATATGATTTGACTTATTTATTTATTTCTTTAGTTTAGTTTTACGGAGTTAGTTGGAGACATGTTCCTTCAACTCCTCTTTCAGATAGTTTAGAGGCTTTTGGATTTATGTTCAGATTTACCTTCAGATTGAGTTGTTTTGGGTATTTTCACCCACATGATTTTATTCAGTTGAACCTTATGGCCTTACAGTTCTATGTATTCCGCATTATTATATCATGATTTATAGTATACAGGTACAGATATTAGTAAGGGGTTAGCTTGTGGTCCCTCAGGGTCATGAGCACCATGTAGCATTCCAGTTTAGTGAATCGGGGTATTACAAAGGTATAGTTTACATCTTCAGATAAAGTTAGTTTGTAGCATCCAGTCAGTAGGTGATGAGTCCTTTTGATTCAAGGGATTGAGTTAGTTATAAAGTTCAAGAAGAGTTGTATTTTCTTTATCCAGCCGTATTGAGTTGGGATAGTCGGGAGTCATGACCCAGCTACCTATAGTCAGTACTAGTAGAAGCTTTATAGAAAGTCAGTAGAAGTTGATGTATTCCATTTTAGTTTTAGTTGTAAAAGCAGAGTTGTAATCTTGTAAATTTAGTTTTGTATCTATCATATTCAGAAAAGAGTTATTTTTTATAGATTTGTATAGATTTATACTTTTTGTTTAGTTGCTTAGGAGTTATGCCAGTAGAAGGGTTAGCTTGGGGTAACTTATGATCCTAAGCACCGTATGACCTCTCGGGACCCAATTTTGGGATGTTACAAACATGGTATCAGAGCACAGAGTTCAAGTGTCCTAGGGTGTCTATGAAGCAGTGTCTAGTACAGTCTTGCAGAATGGTACGGAGATATATGTATTTTTCTTCGAGACGCTATAATGCATTTACGAAATGTTTCCCTTCTTTTAAGTCTAGGACCGTGCCATAAAAAGGTTCTCCAAGAAACGTATATAAATTCTTATCTTAATCTATTTTGGCCAACTCTGCCTCATTTCCAAGGTATCAAAAATAGTTGAGCTTCATTCTCCATAGATAGTTATGAAATTGTAAGAGAGATACAAAAGTATCCTATCAGTACTTTTGAGTTCTGAAAACTAAAGTGCTTTATCAGGCCTGTAGAAATTGTGCACTAAGCCCGAGTCAGATATGCTTTCAAATTTCTCCTCAGAATCCATAATGATAATCTATACTTCCCTATCTATGTACTGTTCTTGAGGTAACATGTTCCGAAAAGTTTCAATTTTCTCCCCAGATAATGCTCTAATATTTGCTTGTAGAAGTTTCAAAAGTTTCATAAAGTGGCTTGAGAGGAGCCTTCTAGTGTGTTATAAGTCCCTCAAATTTAAAGTTATGCCCTCGTTCTTATGAGTTATTTAATTAAGACAGAGTAAGGTGTATTCTTAGATCGATGAATGTTGTGTGTCAAGTTTCTATCTCTTGTATTATATAATCTTGTTATCATTATGTTTGTGAAAACTCAAAGTCTAGTGAAGCAGTATGAGGCCTATTTTGATTCACTAGCAACTTGTTGTTTATCTTGTTGCTCTGGTGTTAGTTGAATATGTGGGTTTCTATGTTGTGAAAGAAGTAGTAATGTTTATCTGAAATTCTTATGTTAGTTAAACTTGTGGGTTTAGAAGTGTAGTGGAAAGAATGGTGGTAAGGGCGATTTATTGAATATGTATAGCTGAATTTTTGCATATGATTGAATTAGTAATGATGTGATATACCCTTGTTTATTAGTTTAGTGAAGTTAGAGAAGGATATTATTAGTTAAGATGGATTGTTGTTTGCTTGAAGTATGAAAAGAGTTATTGATGGTATTTGTTGTGCTAGGAAGGTATAGGTTTTGATGGAAGTACTTGGTGGTTGAGTATTGTTAATTTAGGCTTTTCTGAGATTGCAAGAGGAAGTTTAGTTGAAATTTATAGAGCTGTGTAAGTAATTTAAATGTGAAGATGGGTAAATAGTAGTGATGTAAAGAAGGGGGATGTGTTAACAAATTATAAATAAGATAGGCCATATGATTATGATCGATTGTCATTGTGTACTAGTTTTGAAGTAAATATTGTGTGTGAGATTCGGTTGTAAATCATGTTTAGCTCTAGACATTATGTTTGAACAGTTGATGGTTCGGTTGTTGATGCTAATTATGTGGAGGTGATCCAGTAGGCCTAAATAGTGTATTCAGGAGTATAAGATCATGTGCTTGTAATTAAGTATGGTGTAGAGGTGTGCCCAAGGTGCTTATGGGGATGCATTATTTTTTGAGGATTATTGCATATTGTGTGGTTAGTACTAACGTTGAGTTTCTATGTGGAGAAAGGCTAGTTAGATAATTTATGTTGTTTTTGATAGCTAAGTTAAGGAGTTATGATTGAAGATGTTGAGTCTTTTTAGTATGATTTTATTCTCATGGTTTAGGAAAAATATAAGTATAGAAGTGTGATCTTGGTAGGCTATGATTATGCGATTAGAGATGTAGATATGGTTGCAAATGAGAGTGGAAGTCTTTAATGATGATTATTGAAGCTAGGAATCAAGGATGGCATATGGATGGGTTGTTCAAGAATGAAGTCGATAAGTTCGAAATTAGTTTATTCTTGTGAGTTTAGCATTTATGTGTAGATAATAGAATGATGAAATTATGGCTTAATCTCGAGGATATGGAGTAGACCATCATACTTAGAATACCAACTTTGACCTAAGGGGGAGATGGTTAGTGAAGAACCAAATTGATTTTTAAGATTAAGATGGTGATACATGTCAATAATGAGTTATGATGAGATAGTAATCCCTTCTTACTCTAGAGTATTCCTTGGATTTCAGTCATTACAACACCAAATCCATCACTTGCTTGACAAATCTATGCCACAGGACTATGCTTATACCTATCATGTGTGCTCAAGTCTATTCTCAACTTCTAGTAAGCATGTAACAGCTTCACTCTATGATTCGAGTTATCTCTTATGAATCTATGAACTCCAGTCTTATGCTGAATAGCTCATGATAAGTATAAACTCATGTTTTAGAGTATGATCAGTTTTTAAACTCATGATACTAGTGAATTTCGCATTATATTGTGCATGTCCTAAGCTTAGATTTCTGTAATGAATCCATGCCTTTGATATTTTATTCCTTAGGACAAAGATAAGTGTTAATGTTATGTATTGTAGTTTTTGTGCTTCTGGTTCATATGTGTTAGCCCTTCGGTGACCTCTTTCTATGTTAAGATAGTGGTGATGATAGTGGATAAGCAATGGTTTATATGTGAGAGAGTTGATGACCCTTATTAAGAAAGATTATTTATGCTTTTCTATCTAAGGCTAAAGTGTGAAGTAAGATTGAGGCCAAGTCTTTGATACATGTCATGGTTAGTTAGAAATTTTATGTATGTGTTTAAGAATAGTGCAAGAAACTTATCGCTGATAAAGGTTTAGAGAATATGCGAAGTATGCCTTTATGTGGTTTTGCCTTAAAGTTCATATATGATTTTAGTGATAGGCTTGAATGTCATGTTGGGTGTAAGATGATGAATGCAGTATGCGCTAGTGAATCCATATCAAGAGTTTTGAATTAGTCATTGAAGTGGTAAGGCATGTTATGCTTATGGTGTGAGATCTAAGAAGATATAGAATATTGAACCTTGTGGTTTAGACTAGTATTGTGGTTTGGCATGTTGTATCTTGTGATTTAGTGTTAGGCTTGATCATGGTGAGAGAACTTAGTTTAGTTTAGACCTTAGTAGAAAGATTTTGCAGTGCCAATATGACAATTATAAGTTGAATCAACTGAGTATGGTATTTAAGGGGAATACTATAGCTGAGAGAGTATTTGAGAAGTGATGCTAAGCTTAAAAGTAAGAAGTTGTGTTGCCTGCGGTCCAGCAATCCTATCCTAGTTTATGAGTTATTAAATTATATTCCATGCTATACAGTTATATCAATGTTGTAATTCCTTAGTTAAATGTCTTATTCAGAGCATGCCCAAAATTCTTTGCTCCCAAATGTCAATAGAATTTCATAGAAAAGTGCTGAAGAAATACTCCACTTGAGTATGGGTAGTCAGTATGATCCAGTCCATATAGCCTGCAGTCTAGTTTAGCAAGCAAGAAGATAAGCTCCTATAGATTCTTAATTTTCCAGCTAGTCTTACTATCCGTAATCTTATACGTATGTACATTCCAAGAGGCAATGTGTTTGTGTCCAATTAAACTATGAATTCAACTCAGTTCATGCATCAGTTTCAGTTTCTGAAATTAAGTCATGACTCAGTTCATAAGTATCCTGTGTAGTATCACAGTCTCTTCCTAGTATTTTCATCAAATTATTATCATTCAGGGATGAATGATCCCAAGAGAGGGATGTTGTAATACCCTAAGTTTTCATGTCATAAACCTCTCATCCTTTCTCATGAGATCAGATCCAGTGCAAAGTAATCGTTACTCATAAGTTGACCCTCGCATTTCTATCTTAGCCATATAGTTATTTTTCTTGTGGATTCATGCACTTGAAGACCAGTTTAGTAGCTTATTATTCTTAAGATCCAGTGATTCAGTTCTATCAGTTACACATGATAGCTTGAAGACTAATATTCCTCTGTGTTTCAGGTTAATTATCCACATTCGAGGATGAATGTTCCCAAGGGGGAGATAATGTAATACCCCATATTTTCGTGCTAGAATTCTAACCGTCGTTCCTGCGCATCTAAGCTCTAATCCAAGTGATTCTCACGTCAATACAAGTTGCATGATCATTATCCTAGTCCATGAAGTAGTTTAGAAGTGGAAAATATTTATAGCAATGACCTAGAACAAGGTTGATCTAAGACCAATTGATTCATACAAAGTTTGACATTCGATTCTACAAGGGTCAACTTTAAATGTGTATATCTCTTAATATACATGGAATTTTTCATCCCAAGACCTATCAAATTGTAGATAATTGAATTATATTTCCAACGATACAAATTTCACAAAACTTCGATACCCAAACGAAGAGTTATTCCCATTTTTATGAGAGGCAGTAAGGGTGTGTGATGGGCAATGCACCGCCCAATCAAATGTGTGTGATTGGGAGTGTGAGGCACACTTAAATGTTTGCCATAAGGTGTGCGACGCACACCTTAAGATCTTCCATGGGTTGTGCGCCGCATACCTCACTTCCAAGTGCCAAAAATACCCCTATATATGTCTATAACACGGGATTAATCTCCCATAACACCAAAATAAGTTTACTCTCTCTTAAAATCACCAAGAACATTCATTAGGGTTTCAACCTAAAAATTTAAATATCTCAAGATTCAACCATGAGTTTTCAATAATTCTTCGAGATTCAAAATCCCCATTCCGATGGCTACAAGAAACACTCATTATTTTCATGAATAGAGTCCCAAGGTTAAGAGTTCATCCAATGCTTCAATTTCAAGATATGTGGGGGTTTTCAACTAGAACACCCTTTCATTCTTGTGCCCAAATTGATTTTTCTTTTATGAATATACATGATTTTACACGTTTTGATATGAATTTGAAGCATGAATTTATACCCTATATGGTTTTACATGAGATTATGATACTCTCTATGTTTTGGAAGTTGAATTGAATGAGAATGATGAAATTTTTGTACATAAAGATGAATTTTCCAGATTTTAAAGCAAGTTATATATATTTATGATGAAAAGCATGAATCTTGAGAAAATTTAATATGATTTTGATGTATGAGACCTTGATTCCTAATTGGGATTGTACTTTGAGAAATTATGTGCTACAAGCACAATGAGATTTGAATCCCAAAGCTTTTTCTTTACCAAGATGTATGATTATAAATCTGAAATTTTAAGTTTTAAGTGATTATTTTTGTGCTTATGTCATAAAGTATGAAACTTTGGAAGGTTTTATGGTGATATTGATGTATGGGTTTTTGGAACCCTATTTGAGATTATTATTTTGAGAAAATCATGTGTTATAAACACCTTGAGTTTAAATAATTTGAGATGATAAAGAAGCTTTGACCTTTTGATCGTAAACAGGGTTTTTTTTGAAACCGAGATGAGAAAAGAAATCCACTTTTATTGATATAATATGAAAGGGATAGCATGATGGCTCCCGTTGTGAATTTTTGAAATATTTATTAGTGGATTTTCTTTTGAAAAGATCTGAGCTAAGTCCGGGAGTAGTCTTTAACACTAAGCGGGAGGTATAGCAAGATTGGTACTTTCCTAGAACTATGTGCCCCCATAGGTTGTGAACCTGAGGCTGATTTATATATAGTGATCACTAGTGAATAAAAGATTAAGGTCCTACTCTGATGGCAAGGATATAACAGCTCTCCCCAACGTGGGTTGGACGTTGGACTCTATGTAGCTCACATGGTTTATGTCGGTTATGAGAGACTCCCAATGTGTGTGTGTGTGTATTCTCCTATCTAATATGAAAACTCTTATTCTTCTATTTGAGATGAAAACATATTTGTTTGAAAGATTGAGTTTGAGAGAGCCATTGTTTTCGAAAGATTTAATGAACATATATTCCAAAGATAATTGTTATCAGATTTGATTGCTTTGATGATTTGGAATCAAGATGGAAGTGAATTGAGATTTATTATGATGACTCACATGTTTCACCCGATATATTTTACTCTCTTATGATTATGATAATTTTAATTTGAGCTAATTAAAACATTTATATCAACATGCATAATTTTATAAACTGTTATGATATCAAGATATTTTATATATGCATTGCACACCCATATGCTTGGTATGTTTCCATGGTACTGAACCACTTATTCGTATATGGGTTACATTTTCTCAGAATGTAGGTACAAGTGATGAGTCCTTTTTGATTCAAGGGCTTGTGTCAGTTATACAGTTCGAGAAGTGTTGTATTTTCTTTATCCATCCGTATTGAGTTAGGATAGTCGGGAGTCATGACCCAGCTACCTATTGTCAGTACTAGTAGAGGCTTCATAGACAATCAGTAGAAGTTGATGTATTCCATTTCAGTTTTGGTTGTAAAAGCAGAGTTGTAATCTTGTAAATTTAGTTTTGAATCTATTATATTCAGAAAAGAGTTATTTTCCTCAGATTTGTATAGATTTATACTTTTCGTTCAGTTGCTTATGAGTTATGCCAGTAGAAGGGGTAGCTTGGGTCACTTGTGATCCTAAGCACCGTGTGACATCTCAGGACCCGATTTCGGGACGTTACACTGGCTCATACTAAGAAAAACCCCTAGGAGGTATGGGGGTATTCATATACACTGAACTGGTCCCAATCTAGGATGTCCAATAATAAATCCACGAACTCAAACCACGGCTAAAAGAGTGTAAAAAGGTTTAGAATCTCTCTCGATGAATGTAAATGGTAGTAGTAAAACCTTGAACCTAAATATATACCTCGACCAAATATCTAAAACATCATTTTAGTTCAAAAATCTCTTAAATCATCCCTTAAAGTTGTATGATTCCCATTATGAAAGAATTCTTATCAAAATCAAATAATAGGAATAAATTCCTTTTTAGGAAATAGTAAAAAACCACATTTTTAGTTGAAATCTTACCACTAAGTAAGCATAAATGTATCGAGTCTACGCATTCCATCACTAGTATCCAAACGATAAAATTATAAAAATCTAAATGTCCGCAGACTATGACTGCGCCCTTTACAAGGATAAATCAGTCACCAAAAGTCCCTCTAATATAGTATCATAGCATTGGGCCCAATAATAAATATTCAACATAACCACAATACCATAATCTGGCAAACAAAGATAATCCACCGATTCAAGTGGAAATCCTTATATTAAAGGATTACTAGCCTCAAATATGTTAACATGCAAGTAGCCTAGGGTAATAGGATTCTAGAAGCATAATAAGTATTTATCTTAAGGGTTGATTCACCCTTCCACTATCCAAACTCATAATTTAGGCTAAGTCATGGAAGTTTACCTATAATTATATCCTAACATCCTTAATTAGCATAAAATTTATACAATATATTATATCATGAAGAAGAGTAGACAAAAGCCTACCTCGATGCTGAATCACAAGTCCTTGAATCACCCACAAGTCTTTTGCCTTTGCTCCAAAATCCCAAAATGTTGCCACAATAGAAAATAGTAATCTACATATAATAAGTAGTAAAATAAGACACATGTTGATATATTAAGGGTCTTGTAAAATTTTTTGTCTAGAACAGGCCTGCGGGTCCCATAAATAGAATTCAAAAATGAATACATCACATGGTCCCTTAAAGGACAAGGCATATGTACTCAAAGGTTGAGCACAAATGGGATCTCAAATCAACCATTAAATTTTAGGAATTTTAAGACTTAATTCTAGGAATTTAGCTATAAATAGGATGGAAATTTATGGAAAACATAATAGGAAATGACCAAGGAGTGTTAGGCTATCTTAACTTAGCTTTGATGGATGATTTAAAACTTTTTCCAATATTTAAGCTTTAAAAATGATGTGAAATGGTGGAAAATTAGGGAAAAGAGGGATATAAAATCTACTAGGTGCCTCTAAAGCGGTCACCTCAGCTCCTGTGTAATACTTCATATTTTCGTGCTAGAATTCTAACCATCGTTCCTGCACGTCTAAGCTCTAATCCAAGTGATTCTCACATGAATACAAGTTTCATGATCATTATCCTAGTCTATGGAGTAGTTTAGAGATGGAAAATGTCTATAGGAATGACGTAGAACAAGGTTGATCTAAGACCAATTGATTCATCCAAAGTTTGACTTTCGATTCTACAAGGGTCAACTTCAAACGTAAATATCTCTTAATATACATGGAATTTTTCATTCCAAGACTTATCAAATTGTAGATAAGTTAATTAACTTTCCAACGATACCAATTTCATCAAAATTCGACACCCGAGCAAGGAGTTTTAGCTTAGTGAAGTAGAGTGTGTCGCCTAACCAATCGCACACTGCTACTAAAATAGGTGTGCAATAAGCAATGCGGCGCATACTTAAATGTGTGAGAGAAGCAATACGGCACATACTTAAATGTGTGCGATAAGCAATACGCCGCATACCTCACTTCCAAGTGCCAAAAACATCCCTATATATGTCTATAACACGGGATTAAACTCCCATAACACCAAAATAAGTTTACGTTCTCTCAAAATTACCAAGAACATTCATTAGGATTTCAACCTAAAAATTTAAATATCTCAAGATTCAACCATGATTTTTCAATAATTCTTCCATATTCAGAATCCCCATTCTGAGGGCTACAAGAAACACTTATTATTTTCACGAATAGAGTCCCAAGGTCAAGAGTTCATTCAAAGCTTCAAGTTTAAGGTATGTGGGGTTTTTCAATAAGAACACCCTTTCGTTCTTGTGCCCAAATATACTTTCTTTTTCAAATTTATGAATTTTATATGCTTTACTATGATTTTGAAGCATGAATTTTTATCCTATATTGATTATCATTAGTTATGATGTTTTTGATATTTTAGAAGCAAAATTATATGAGAGTGATGATATTTTATGCCTTATGACTAAATTTCCAGATTTTGAAGGAATTTATATATGTTTATGATGTAAGGCTTGAACTTTGATAAATTTTCATATGATGTTGAGACATGAGTTTTGAACTCTAATTGAGATTGTCATTTTTTTTTAGAAATCATGTGTTATAAACACTTTGTGTTTGAATGAATTGAGATGATAATGAAGCTTTGACCTTTTGGTCATAAAAAGGAGTTGATTTGAACCCGAGATGAGAAAAGAAATCCACTTTTATTGATTATTATAAAAAGGGTAGCATGATGGCTCCCGTTGTGAATTATTGATTTGTTTATTTGTGGATTTTCTTTTGAAAAGATCTGAGCAAAGTCCGAGAGTAGTCTTTAGCACCGAGCGGGAGGTATAGAAGGATTGGTACTTCCCTAGAACTACGTGTCCCCATAGATTGTGAGCCTGAGGCTAATTTATATAGTGATCAGTAGTGTTTGGATTGATGATTTAAGGTCCCACTTCGATAGTAAGGATAGGACAGCCCTCCCCAATGTGGGTTAGATGTTGGACTCTATGTAGCTCATATGATTTATGTCGGTTGTAAGAGACTCCCAATGTGTGTGTATTCTCTTATCTAATATGAAAAGTCTTATTCTTCTATCTGAGATGAAAATATATTTGTTTGAAAGACAAGCTAAGTGAGTTATTTATATCAGCATGCATAATTTTATAAGTTGTGATGATATTAAGATATTATTTTATATATGCATTGCACCCCCATATGCTTTGTACGTTTCCATGGTACTGACCCACACATTTGTATGTGGGCTATATTTTCTTGGAATATAGGTACAAGGTATAGTGTACATCTTCAAATCCAGTCAGTTTGCGGCATCCAGTCAGTAGGTGATGAGTCCCTTTGATTCAAGGGCTTGAGTTAGTTATACAGTTCGAGAAGTGTTGTATTTTCTTTACTCAGTCGTATTGAGTTGGGTTAGTCAGGAGTCATGACTCAGCTACCTACAGTCAGTACTAGTAGAAGCTTCATAGACAGTCAGTAGAAGTTGACGTATTCCATTTTAGTTTTGGTTGTAAAAGTAGAGTTGTAATCTTGTAAATTCTATTTTGTATCTATCATATTCAGAAAAGAGTTATTTTTTGCAGATTTGTATAGATTTATACTTTTTGTTCAGTTGCTTATGAGTTATGCCAGTAGAAGGGTTAGCTTGGGGTCACTTGTGATCCTAAACACCATGTGACATCTCGAGACCCGATTTCGGGGCATTACAAACTTGGTATCAAAGCACAAAGTTTAAGTGTCCTAGGGTGTCTATGAAGCCGTGTCTAGTTGAATCTTGCAAAACGGTCTGGAGACGTCTATACTTTTCTTCGAAAGGCTACAGGGCATTTAGGAAATGTCTCTATTCTTTTAAGTCTTAAATCATGCTATAGAAAAGTTCTCCAAGAAACTTTTACAGATTCTCATCTTACTCTAGTCAAGCCATCTCTGCCTTATTTCTAAGGTATCAAAAATAGTTGAGCATAATTCTCCATAGATAGTTATGGAATTGTAAGAGAGCTACAAAAGTATCCTATCAGTACTTTTGAGTTCTAAAAACTGAAGTACATTATCAGGCCTGTAGAAATCGTGCACTAAGATCTAGTTAGATATGCTTTCAAATTTCTCCTTAGAATCCATAATAATAATCTATACTTCTCTATCTATGTAAAGTTCTTGAGGTAACATGTTTGGCAAGTTCCAATTTCCTCCCTAGATAATGCTCTTATATTTGCTGTTAAAAGTTTCCGAAGTTTCATAAAGTGGCTTGAGAGGAGCCTTTTAGTGTGTTATAAGTCCTTGAAATTTAAGTTATGCTGTCGTTCTTATGAGTTATTTAATTAAGACAGAGTAAGGTGTATTCTTAGATCATTGAATGTTGTGTGTCAAGTTTCTATCTCTTGTATTATGTAATCTTATTATCATTATGTTTGTGAAAAATAAAAGTCTAGTGAAGCCGTGTGAGGCCTATTTTGATTCACTAGCATAGTTACTTTGATATTCATATAATTTTCTTAATCAAACATAAAACTAAAGACTAGTGAAGTCGTGTGAGGCCGATTTTGATTCACTAGCAACGTGTTGTTTATCTTGTTATTCTGGTGTTAGTTGAAAGTGTGGGTTTCTGTGTACTGACAGAAGTAGTAACGTTTAGTTAAAAGTCTTGTGTTAGTTGAACTTGTGGGTTTAGAAGTGTAGTGGAAAGAATGGTGGTAAGGGCAATTTATTGGATATGTATAGCTGAATTTTTGCTTATGATTGAATTAGTAATGAAGTGATATACCCTTGTTTGATAGTTTAGTAAAGTTAGAGAAGGAGATTATTAGTTAAGGTGGATTGTTGTTTGCTTGAAATATGAAAAGAGTTATTAATGGTATTTGTTGTGCTAGGAAAGTATAGGTTTTGATGGAAGTACTTGGTGGTTGAGTATTGTTAATTTAGCCATTCCTGAGATTGCAGGAGGAAGTTTAGTTGAAATTTATACAGCCATAAAAGTAATTTAGGTGTGAAGATGGGTAAATAGTAATGATGTGAAGAAGTAGGATGTGTTAACAGATTATGAATAAGATAGGCCATATGATTATGATCGATTGTCATTATGTACTAGTTTTTCTTAATGATATGTTCTATAGTTTTGAAGTAAAAATTGTGTGTGAGATTGGGTTGTAAATCATGTTTATCTCTAGACATTAAGTTAAAACAGTTGATGGTTCGGCTGTTGATGCTAGTTACATGGAGGTGATCTAGTAGGCCGGAACAGTGTATGCAAGAGTATAAAATCATGTGTTCTTAATTAAGTATGGTGTAGAGGTGTGCCCAAGGTGCTATGAGGCTGCATTATTTTTTTTAAAGATTATTGCATATTATGTGGTTAGTAGTAACGTTGAGTTGTTAGCTGAACAAAGGTTAGTTAGATAATTTATGATGTTCTTGATAGCTAAGTTAAGGAGTTATGATTGAAGATGTTGAGTCTATTTAGTATGATTTTATTCTCATGGTTTGGGAAAAATATAAGTATAGAAGTGTGATCTTATTAGGCTATGATTATGTGATTAGAGATGTAGGTATGGTTGCAAATAATAGTGTAAGTCTTTGATGATGATTATTGAAGCTAGAAAGTTAAGGATGACATATGGATGGGTTGTTCAAGAATTAAGTCGGTAAGTTCGAACTTAGTTTATTCTTGTGAGTTTAGTATTTATGTGTAGATAATAGAATGATGAAATTATTGCTTAATCTCGAGGATATGGAGTATACCATCTTACTTAGAATACCAGCTTTGACCTAAGGGGGAGATGGTTAGTGAAGAACCAAACCGAGTTTTGAGAATTAGATCGTGATACATGTCAATAATGAGTTATGATGATATAGTAATCCCTTCTTACTCTAGAGTATTCCTTGGATTTCAGTCATTACAGCACGAAATCCATCACTTGCTTGACAAATCCATGCCACAGGCCTATGCTTATACCTATCATGTGTACTGAAGCCTATTCTCAGCTTCTAACAAGCATGTAACAGCTTTACTCTGTGATACGAGTTATCTCTTATAAATCTATGAACTCCAGTCTTATTTTGAATAGCTCATGATAAGTATAAACTCATGTTTCAGAGTATGACAAGTTTTTAAACTCATGATACAAGTGAAGTTTGCATTATATCATGCATGTTCTCAGCTTAGATTTCTTTAATGAATCCATGCCTTTGATATTTTATTCCTCAGGACAAACATAAGTGTTAATGTTATGTATTGTAGTTTTCGTGCTTCTGGTTCATATGTGTTAGCCCTTAGGTGACCTCCTCCTATGCTAAGATAGTGGTGATGATAGTGGATAAGCAATGGTTTATATGTGAGAGAGTTGATGACCCTCATTAAGAAAGATTATTTATGCTTTTCTATCTAAGGCTAAAGTGTGAAGTAAGATTGAGGCCAAGTCTTTGATACATGTCATGGTTAGTTAAAAATTGTGTGTATGTTTTTAAGAATAGTGCAAGAAAATTGTTGTTGATAAAGGTTTAGAGAATATGCGAAGTATTCCTTCAGAGGTATTTGCCTTACAGTTATATGTGATTTTTAATGATAGGCTTGAATGTCATGTTGGGTGTAAGATGATGAATGCAATATGCACTAGTGAATACATATCAAGAGTTTTAAATTAGTCATTGAAGTGGTAAGGCATGTTATGCTTAGGGTGTGAGCTCAAAGAAGATATAGAATATTGAAACTTGTGGTTTAGACTTGTATTTTGGTTTGGGATGTTGTATCTTGTGATTTAGTGTTAGGCTTGATCATTGTGAGAGAACTTAGTTTAGCTTAGACCTTAGTAAAAAGATTTCGCAGTGCTAATATGAGAATTATAAGTTGAATCAAATGAGTATGGTATTTAAGGGGAATAGTATAGTTGAGAGAGAATTTGAGATGTGATGCTAAGCTTAAAAGTAAGAAGTTCCGTTGCCTACGGCCTAGCAATCCTATCCTAGTTTATGAGTTATATAATTATATTACATGCTATAGAGTTATATTAATGTTGTAATTCCTTAGTCAAATGTCTTGTTCAGAGCATGCCCAAAATTCGTTGCTCTCTAATGTCAATAGAATTTCGTAGAAAAGTGCTAAATAAATACTTCATTTGAGTATGGGTAGTCAGTATGATCCAGTCCATATAGCTTGTAAGCTAGTTTAGGAAGCAAGGAGATAAGATCTTATAGATTCTTAATTTTCCAGCTAGTCTTACTATCCGCAGTATTATACGTATGTACATTCCAAGAGGCAATGTGTTTGTGTCCAATTAAATTGTGAATTCAGCTCAGTTCATGCATCTGTTTCAGTTTCAGATATTAATTCAAGACTCAGTTCGTAAGTATCATGCGTAGTATCACAGTCTCTTCCTAGTATTTTCATCAAATTATTATCATTTGGGGACGAACGATCCCAAGCGGGATGTTGTAATTCCTCGAGTTTTCATGTCATAAACCTCTCATCCTTTCTCATGAGATCAGATCCAGTGCAAAGTAATGGTTACTCATAAGTTGACACTCTCATTTCTATCTTAGCCATATAGTTATTTTTCTTGAGGATTCATGCACTTTCAGACCAGTTCAGTAGCTCATTATTCTTGACATCCAGTGATTCAGTTCTATCAGTTACACATGATATCTTGAATACTAATATTCCTCTATTTTTCGGGTTAATTATCCATATTTGAGGATGAATGTTCCCAAGGAGGAGATAATGTAATACCCCATATTTTCGTGCTAGAGTTCTAACCGTCGTTCCTGCGTGTCTAAGCTCTAATCCAAGTGATTCTCACATAAATACAAGTTGCATGATCATTATCCTAGTCTATGGGGTAGTTTAGAGGTGGAAAATGTTTATAGCAATGACATAGAACAAGATTGAGCTAAGACCGCTTGATTCATCCAAAGTTTGACAATTGATTCTAAAAGGGTCAACTTCAAACGTAAATATCTCTTAATATACAAGGAATTTTTAATTCCAAGAACTATCAAATTGTATATAATTGAATTATCTTTCCAACGATACTAATTTCATCAAAATCCGACACCCGAGCAAGGAGTTATGGCTTTGCAAAGTAGAGTGCGTCGCCTAACCAATCGCACATGGCTACTGGAATAGGTGTGCGATAAGCTATGCAGTGCATACTTAAGTGTGTACGATAAGCAATGCGGCGCATACTTAAATGTGTATGATAAGCAATGCACCGTATACCTCACTTCCAAGTGCCAAAAACACCCCTATATATGTCTATATCACGGGATTAAACTCCCATAACACAAAAATAAGTTTACTTTGTCTCAAATTCACCAAGAACATTCATTAGGGTTTCAACCTAAAAATTCAAATATCTCAAGATTTAACCATGAGTTTTGAATAATTCTTTGTGATTCGGAATCCCCATTTCGAGGGCTACAAGAAACACTCATTATTTTCACGAATAGAGTTCCAAGATCAAGAGTTCATTCAAAAAATCAAGTTTAAGGTATGTGGGGTTTTTCAACAAGAACACCCTTTCGTTCTTGTTCCCAAAGATACTTTCTGTTTTGAAGTTGTGGATTTTATATGTTTTTCTATGATTTTGAAGCATGAATTTATATCCTATATTGATTATCATTAGATTGTGATGTTTTTGATATTTTAGAAGTGAAATTATCTGAGAATGATGATACTTTGTGCCATATGGCTAAATTTCCAGATTTTGAAGGAATTTATATATGTTTATGATGTAAAGCTTGAACCTTGATAAATTTTCATATGATGTTGAGACATGAGTTTTGAAATCTAATTGAGATCGTCATTTTTTTTTAGAAATCATGTGTTATAAACACTTTGTATTTGAATGAATTGAGATGATAATGAAACTTTGACGTTTTGGTCGTAAAAAGGGGTTGATTTGAATCCGAGGTAAGAAAATAAATCCACTTTTATTGAATATTTTAAAAAGAATACCATGATGGCTCCTATTGTGAATTGTTGAATTGTTTATTTGTGGATTTTCTTTTGAAAAGATCTAAGCGAAGTCCGGGAGTAGTCTTTAGCACCAAGCAGGAGGTATAGCAGGATTGGTACTTCCCTAGAACTACATTCCCCCGTAGGTTGTGAGCCTGAGGTTGATTTATATAGTGATCACGAGTGTTTGTATTGATGATTTAAGATCCTACTCTGATGGCATGGATAGGACAGCTCTCCCCAACGTGGGTTAGATGTTGGACTCCATGTAGCTCACTTGGTTTATGTCGGTTGTAATAGACTCCCAATGTGTGTGTGTATTCTCCTATCTAATATGAAAAGTCTTATTCTTCTATCTGAGATGAAAACATATTTGTTTGAAAGACTGAGTTTGAGAAAGTCATTATTTTTGAAAGATTTAATGAACATATATTCCAAAGAGAATTGTTATGAGATTTGATTACTTTGATGATTTGGAATCGAGATGGAAGTGAATTGAGATTTATTATGATGACTCACATGTTTCACCCAATATATTTTACTCTCTTATGATTATGATGATTTTAATTCAAGCTAAGTGAGTTATTTATATCAGTATGCATAATTTTATAAACTGTGATGATATTAAGATATTATTTTATATATGCATTGCACCCCCATATACGCTGTACGTTTCCATGGTACTGAACCATATATTCGTATGTGGGCTACATTTTCTCAGAATGTTGGCACAAGGTATCGTGTACATTTTTAGATCCAGTCAGTTTGCGTCATCCAGTCAGCAGGTGATGAGTCCCTTTGATTCAAGGGCTTAAGTTAGTTATACAGTTCGAGAAGTGTTGTATTTTCTTTATCTATCCATATTGAGTTGGGATAGTCGGGAGTCATGACCCGGCTACCTACAGTCAGTACTAGTAGAGGATTCATAGACAGACAGTAGAATTTGATGTATTCCGTTTCTGTTTTGGTTGTAAAAGCAGAGTTGTCATCTTGTAAATTCAGTTTTGTATCTATCATATTCAGAAAAGAGTTATTTTCCGCAGATTTGTATAAATTTATACTTTTTGTGCAGTTTCTTATGAGTTCTGCCAGTAGAAGGGTTAGTTTGGGGTCACTTGTGATCCTAAGCACCGTCTGACATCTCTGGACCCGATTTTGGGACGTTACAGCCTGCCTCTAAAGCAGAAAAGCACACTAAGTACGGGTATCTCTACTTCGGCCACCCTTTCGTTAAAGAAGGGTCCACTTAAGTAAACCCCTTGTCCCTTAAGCGGCCTATTATCCATATGCCCAAGGACTCTTATGAATATTATGGTCATTAATTCGCTGGTTGGTAAAGCCACTCAATGATCGTTTAAGCGGTAACATCAAATACAGAATATCAAATTTTGATAATTCTAAAAATGAACTTTTATCGGGTGCTCTAGATTCATTTGAAAACCCGTGCATGCAATAAATCTATGCTGCTTTATGAAGTTTGATATTTCAAACTCAATATAACCATCAAAACTTTCATACGAGATTGTTTTGACTAAATATGGGGCCTACACCTATAGTTCAAGTATATATAATCCACCCTATTTCCCAAAGCAAGTCTGGAAGCCTTGGGACCTGCACCAAGAGTCCCTCAATCCTAAAATCAATATTTAGAGATGATGGAACTTTTGGAATTCCCATCTAAGGTTGTCCACTAGGAGTTTTCATCAAGGATAGAATCCTAAACAATGAAAGTCCAAAATAAGGAAATGAGTTTAAAACCCAAATAAATTGTTTAATAACCAAACTGACAGTTCCAACAAGTCATAAAATACGTATAGAAACTGGGAGAAATCTCGATAGGCTAGAAATGCATGCAAATCGAGGAAATGACCTAGAGGGTTACTATAAGATGACACTTGCATTCACAAAAGAGGTCACACGTTCGTGAATAAGGGACACTGGTAGTATATATAGTTTCTTCTTTATTTTTCCTACTTATTTTTCTAAGTTCCAATAATATTATAGAGTAATAATCTTTTAAATTGTGAGAGAATTGTATAATTGATCTTGTAATAGCTTGAAAACATATTTGTGGTTCATATATCTTTCAATTCCGATAAGCTTCCACTTAAATTCTTGATTAATTCTCCATTTTTAGTTATTTATTTTGGACTATTTTTGGGTTTAGTTTGGACCGTTTAAAACTCAAAATTGTCTATAGTTTTTAGCAATTGATCCTTGAGCTGTCTGGGATCATGTGACAGTTTTAACTTTATAACCCCGCAAGAGGGCGCCTGTGGATTTTTAGTCTATTTTTTGACTCAGAGTGTTTATACACAATATAGGTATCATATTTGTAGTCTTGAAATTTAGATCATTGTTTTGATAGCATTAATTCTCTTGGAGGCCCTCTCTTACCAATTTAGAGGATTCGACAAATGTTCAATGACATATAGGTAAGCTAGGTTTACCCTAATTTTAGATTGAGCTTAGTTATGGTATTTTCGTACTATTGTGCTAGTTTTAGGCAAGGTCATTTTAGTCTAGGTATTTTTTTAGTATTTTTAACCCTTATTAAGCTAGTTATTGACCCATTTTCATAGATTTTGGGGCCATTCTCCCCTAGCATATTGTAGTATCATCATTTAGGGCTAAGATTAGTGCTATTTGAGCTTGGATATAGGGATTAACAAGTACATAGACTAGACACGACAGGTTCTATACTAGGTTTGGTTATCGAGACCCCTTAGTGGGCCTCACTACCCTCTTTAGCTAGTATACTTAGCATTGACTACCTATAGGCTTAGATAGAATCTTTGACACTTGTTTAGGCTATTATCTTTGGTCAGGTTTGAATTAGACTTGATTTATGGACTATTGTAGATTTTTTCCTAGGTACATTGGAAATTGACACTGGACCACACCTATTGACTTAGTATTTGAGACCCGCCTTGCCTTAGGGACTTATCCCGCATAGAACCATACCCTTAACTTTATGATTTGGAGATAGTGATGAACCCTGAAACTATACCTTTTTATAAGGATAAAGATATCTTTGAAAAAATATGGTAATCCAACTAGGTTAGGGTCAAACCCATAGGGAATACATGGAACTACCTCTTAAACTTGTTGAAATCACCAAACAGTGTAGAAAGTAAATAGGGAGATTTTTCTATGAATAGTAAAAAGTAACAAAACTCATATTCCTTGAGTTTTAAATAATTAGAAATGAACACTAGGATAGTGTTCCCCTAGTTTTGGAAGATGTTCGGCGTATTTTTTGTCCACACAGGAAGAATGCCTCTACAATTTCTCTATTTTATGGATACTGGCTCTCTGCAATACATAATAATTCATGGAGGTTAGTCTTTGAAATACACGTCCTATCATAGAGGCTAGCCTCTGTGATAAACTCCGTGCCACGGAGGCTATGTAATTTTGGGTTGATTTCTTTAAGTTAAAAGGGAATTTTGGTATTTTTTCCCTCTCCCTAAATCCCAGTTAATGTTTTAACACTTAATAGGGGCATTATTTTCCTCATTCTTCATTAGTTAATGATACTCAATTCCCCTTTTCACATGAACACAAAATTGAAAGCTTTCTCCAAGAATTCAATTATCCAAGGTCCCAATTCCAATTTTTCTTCAATAATTCAAATAACTAAGGTATGTGGAATATTCATAAATGGGTTCCTTCCACTCATTGAGTCCCAAGAAATCCTTTGTTTTCAAGTATAAACCTTTTTCTGACTTTTCATGGAATTTTAATGTCAAGTATGAATTACTAAATTTTCTCTTAATAGTTTTGAATACAAGTCATGATAAAGTGTTTCCCATTTGAATTATGTCCTTTTATGCTCTATAATTTTATTCATTCATAACATGTTCAGTTGATATCATGTGGATATATCAAGATACAAATTAAACCATGTGAGCATATTTTCCTCATATGTTTAACATATTAAAGTACTTATAATCATGGATTTCATCGGTTTTGTGGAATATATATTGTTTTGGGTCTATAAATCATGAATTTTCTTACAAAATTGGGATGATGTTATTGTGATAAAGTGTCATTTAGTGTTGGTGGATTATGAACAGTCAATACCTATGTGTTTACTCATGTTTCAGATTTTCTAGTTTCAAGTCAATCAGATTGTGGTTATATTATCATACTCTGGTTAAGAACTTATTATTTATGAGTCTAGTTAACTTCAATCTGCACCAGGGTCAGTTCAGTTGGGATTAGGAGTTAGTAACGAGAGAACCTAGGGATGAAGGCTCACCCGCTAATAGAGGACTGAGAGCTTTAGTAGTAGTCCCTAAGTATCAAAAATACATAGCCAACGTAGGTTATAGCATGTCACCCACAAATAGAGCATTGATACTATCTTAGGGGTTACTCGCTACTAAAGGACTAGCTTCCTAGTCCTTTCAGACATCAGATTAGTGGATTCACATAAACAGTGTTAGTACCAATGGCTAGGTAATGACACCCTTCCAACTAGGATTACAGGTTGGACCCCGAATATCTCATATTGGGGCATATCAGTTACATGATACCTCACACAATTTTAGTTCAGTATTCAGATTATATTAGTTTAGGTTAGCATGACTAATGTTCAGTTTATAAGTTATTCAGATTATTTTAGTATATGATTATTCTTTGTCTTGCAATCTTTTAACATGTTTGTGCAATCATGTTCAACATCCATATGTATTTTAGTTAGTCCCTATACCATGTACCAGTATATTCAAAGTAGTGACCACCTACTCTCTTTTGTACTATGTTGTCTTATAACATAGGTTCAGATGCTCAGTTCCCCGATCACCCTTAGTTAGTTTATTACCACTCAATAATTGTTATGGTGAGTTCTTATCCATCAATAACAATTTATTTATATTTATTTTTAGTATTTACTTTTATATCAGTCATTTAGAGTTAGTTGGAGGTTTGTCCCATTAACTCATCAAGTTTTAGTAGCTTTTAGATGTTCAAACATGATTTCAATTTTATTAGCAGTTTCAAACAAGTTTGGTATTAATTCAAAATTTCATTTGATTGAGTTTTTATCAGTTTAACTTCCATATATAATGCTTGTTTATTATTTTATTCAATGCTCACAATAGGTTCCCAATTATGTGTTAGCATCGGGTCACTTTTGATCTTAAGCATTATTTATCACTAGGGGGTAGCCTCGACTCATGACAAAACTTGGTATCATAGACTAAGATTTTAAAATATTCTAGGGTGTCTGAATTCTGCATTTATTAGAGTCTTATATATGGATGTGAAGTACTCCACACTTATGGGCGAGAGGTTATGAGATGTTTTAGGAAAGTTTCCCGTCTTTCAGTATTCATGTCGTGTAAAAGAGCGTGAGCTCCATTGAATTACTTTTTTCAAAATCACCCTTCATTTGTTTATATAAAATACCTTCCAGAACAAATAAATAAAGAAGGAACCAGGATCAGCCCGCACCACCACTTGTTCAGGAAGAATCTCTAAACAAACTTGTTTTCCTTTCCAAATTTAGGACCACTTTCACTACTTTGGCCCTAACTATGGTTGCTCAGAATAACCAGTAGGTTGTTATCCTAGCCAATCTAGTAGTGGGTAGGACAGTAACTAGGATCTGAGACTTCACTCGAATGAATCCTCCATTATTTTCTAGATCCAAGTCTGAGGAGGATTTGTAGGTGTTTTTGATGGTGTGTAGAAAGTAACGAACATCACGGATGTTGCTTCTAGTAAGAGGGCTAATTTAGCTACTTACCAATTGTAATGATTGGCTCATACTTGGTTCAAGTAGTGGAAGAAGGATCGAAGTGTTAAGGCAAGTCATATAGAGTGGGAGGATTTTTCTACGACCTTCTTAGATAGGTCTTCCATACTTAAGTAAAGAGATTCTAAGTACAAGAGTTTACAAATCTAAAGTAGTGTAACATGAGTGTGAAGGAGTACTCACTCAAGTTTATCCAGTTGGCAAGGTATGCTCCAACTATAGTGACAGATTCTAGTGCCAGAATAAGTAAGTTTGTGTCTAGGGTTTCAAAGGATATGGTTAAGGATTGTAGAATAACTGTGTTGGTTAAGGAGATAGCCCTTTTTATATTGATGGTCCATGCTCAGTAGATTTAGAAAGAGAAGTTGAAAGAAAAGAAAAGGGAGAATAAGAGGGCCCGAACCAGTAGCTTCAACTTCTCACAGCAAAGGTTACATAGTGAGAATCATTCACAGTTCTACCAAAAATTTTTAGCTCCAGGCCTATCTTCAACCAATAACTAAGTTCAGGCAGGACAATCAGGATAGAGCGCTAGGCTCTCAGACTTAAGATAACATTAAAATGTTCACACTAATCCAATTTGTAGGAGATGTGGTAAGAACAATTAGGGAGAGTGAAGGTCAAGCAGTGATAGGTATTTTTGATGTGGAAAGATAGGCCACAAAATAAGGTATTACCTAGTGGTTGCCCAGAATGGAAGAGATTTTTGTAAGTAGGGTCAATCTAGCTTTTCATCAGCTCCAATAGGTCACTCGACTTAGCAGGGTACCATCTTCAGTTACACTAGTAGATAGTGTCAGAAGTGATTTTATGCACGCCATAACTGGCAATATTAGAAAAGTTCTCCTAATATGATTACGTGTATGTTACAAGTCTTCCATCTTCATGTTTATGATTTGACCCAGAGCTTCACTTTTATTTGTGACTCACTATATAGTAGTAGACTTTGGTTTTAGTCCTAAAATCTTAGAAGAATCCTTCACAATGTCTACCCTAGTGGGTAGTTCTATTACAGCTAGACGGGTATAAATAAATTATCGGATCATAGTGTCTCAAAAAGTTTCTATAGTAGAACTTGTAGAGATAAAGATGACTAATTTTGATATCATTATTGTCACCTATTAGCTTTATTTATGCTATGCCTCAGTTGAATCTATAAACAAAATTATATAGTTCCTGTTTCCTGAAGTATAGGTCAATTTTTCTCCAATCTTAAGGAATTAATGATGATTTCCAAGGGGTGTATTTATCATCTCATCTATGTCAAAGACTAAAACTCTGAAACTCTAAGTCTTAAGTCAGTTTAAATAGTGAATAAGTTCCAAGATGTATTCCTTAAAGATCTTCTCAGAGTTCCTCCTGAAAGGGAAATCAACTTCGAAATAGATCCCCTCTATGATACCCGGCCTATCTTAATTCCACCATTTAAAATTTCTCCAACTGTGCTTAAGGAATTGAAGAAAAATTTGAAAGATCACTTAGATATGGGTTTTATCAGTCCTAGTGTTTTTTTCGTGGGGTGCTCTAATTCTCTTCTTGTGCATTAAAAATGGTTCCCTTAAATGTGTATCGACTACTATCAATTGAACAATGTCACAATCTATAATAAGTATCCATTCCCAAGGTTTGATCATTTGTTTTGCTAAATTTAGGGTGCAAGATATTTAAAACACCTAGGCTTTGAAACTTAGAAAATTCCCCCAAGTTTATTGTTTCTAGGTAGGGTATGGTTTAAGCATACTACTCATATGCTAGGGCATGACTAGTATCCACCTTCTAGTATGATGATCAGTCTAGGGTGATGGAATTCTATCCAAGGTATAGTTTAACATTATACCAATCATATGATGGTGTACGAGTCGTAAGATACCTAGTCGTATAATGCTTAAAGTCTTGGCCAAAGCATTCTGACTTGGGTACGGGTTGTAAGATACCACTCATACCTTAGGGTACTATTTATGCATGTGGATTTATATGTTGGTCAGTTTAGGGTTCCATGGTAAGGTCAAGGGAACGATTTATGGTACCACTCATAACCTAGGGTAGGGTCAAAAAGGGCATACCTCCTATGTTCCATTTTTAGCTTTTAAGATGAGGACATTTTAGACTTTTCCAACCCCTTAAACCTTATAACCCATGACTTATAACTTCATTTGGCCCTTAATTATTCATATATACAAGATCAAAAACATTCCAAAACACTCTCTAAAACTTCTCTATAGAGATTAAAGGTAGGGTTTCAAGAAGTATCTTTCTAGAGGCTTAGAGACCAAGAATCTCTCCATCAATCTTCTTGAAAAATTCATGTACCTGTTCACTCATTGTTAGTTCAAGAATATAATTTATTTGAACAATGATTTTGATTTTTAAATGGTAATTTTGAAATTCAATGTTGAGGGTTTTAATGTATATTCTTAAGTATTGTTTACTCTTGATTTAAATAATGTTTTCCCATTTTTTTGGTGATGGTTTGCATATATAGGTGGATGTTAATTGTATTTTAATACATGGGTCAGGGGTAACCCCTAACCTTAATGATCATTACCTTGGTTTTCATCTTGTTAAAGATGTTTCCACAAGGTGTTTGTTAAAATGTCAACAAGAAATCACTAGTCATATGTTAATAGTATTTTGAACTAAGGCTATGGCTTAATAAGTATGAATAGTTCTCAAATTCTTTTGTAAAGTCCATATTGTCCATGAAATGGTTTAAATGGAAACCTTGGGGGTTTAATTGATTAAAAATTTGAGTCCCTAAACCTTAGGGTTAATAAGTGTCATTGTTAGATGATGGGTTAGAGCCCTAAAATCAAATAAATGGTTGATTTATAGAGTAATGCATGTGTATACTTGCAAGTAGTGTTGGTATGATGATACCAACGAAGTGACTTTGCTAAGGTATTTACTAATTGGTTGGTTATGTGTGAAAGTTTTTAATTTGGGCTTTGAAGTAGGATATTTAGCTAAGATATGAAAGGCTAAGGTCTCAGGGGGACTAAAGCTAGAAACTAATGATTTTCCATTGTGAGGTTGGCCATGGTGACTGTGTGCATGATGCCAAATTTATACTCTTAGAGATGTACAAGTATCTCATATTCTCTTTGGCTCATGCGGGAAACATGCATTGGGGCACTTTCAAAAGATGGCCATGACCCTATATAGCACATGGATGAAATTCTAAATCGCAAGGCTACATATACCAAGTTAATAATTTAAAAGTTCATACTAAACCCATTCCCCTTTTCTGGCATGGATCACATATATATATTTATGGAAATATATGTATATGGTTGTTGGATTGGTTTTAAATTGTTGAAATTATTTTATCCTTATCCTCGAGTTACATGCTAGCATTCCAACTACTAACCATCTCCAGAAGCTGTGTCCCCACATGACACAGGGGTTAAAGATTTTTTTTTCTCTTCCTACATAGTGATTAGGTTTTTGGATGGTTTGGGTGTTAACATTGAAGTGGTGAGCTTTCATCCATCAAAAGGCACACATTTCATGGTCTTCTTACCTTATGTAATAGGTATCTTTGGATTTGGTTAAAGCTATTGTTGGTGGCTTGTCCCGATATATTTTTTTGACTTTGGATTCATAAAGACCTATTGGATGACTGTAGACTTGGCTAGGTTTAATGCTGTGTGTGGATATAAATTGAATAATTAGATATTCTTAAGTTATATTTATTAGTCTTTTTTCTTTAATATTATTATTATTATATATGCAGAGTTTATCCAACACTTGTTGTTGATATGATGGTTAGGTTAGGCTAATGGACCGATCTACGGTCCTTGTTGGGCTTGAGATACTTTATACGACAAGGCCACTGTTTGGGGTAGTGCAAAGTTTTTATCAGAGCCTAGGTTCATGGTTAGTTGGGTGTCAATAAAGTAGTACCGAGTAGAGTCGCTTTTATAGGTGTGTAGCATGCCATACTTATAAAAGAGAGGCTATGAGTCATTTAGGATTGATCTACTTTCTTGTCATCTTATTTAAAGCTATAGGGTCTAAGGCCTTGGATTCTTCTATGATCTGAAGCTCGCAGAATCTCTTCTATCCTAACTAGGTACGATGTTTATAGGACACGATATTTTTATATGGTCTATACCAGGTCTAGGGGTCCAGTTCACAATAGTCTGGGAGTTCCACCCATTGCCTCTAGTCCTCCTCCTTAGTCACCTCAAGGGGAGGCTACCAATGTTAAGTTCTATCATTCTATTGCTCTATAGACATAGTTGGTGGCTTCACATATTAAGCATGGTGCTCAGTTACTCCATTTTTTTAGGCCACAAGGGTTGGCCAGTTTATGAGGTTATATACTCCTATCTTTATCGGTACCAAAGTTGAGAAAGATCCTCAAGGTTTTGTTGATGAAATGGAGAAGATCTTCCAAATTATGCATACTTTGAAGATGGAACATGTTGAGTTATTTACCTACTAATAAAAGATATAGCGTACCAATGGTATGAAGAGTGGGAATAATAAAAAGGAAAAGATGCCAGTGCGGCCGTATGGGAGGATTTCTCTAGTGCCTTCTTAGACCGCTTCATTCTTAAAGAGTTAAGAAAAGTTAAAGTGAAATAGTTTGTGAATTTGAATCAAGGTATGATGTCTATTAGGAAGTATTCCTTAAACTTTCATCTATGTTTATGTATGCTCCCGAGGTGGTTTCTAGCATGAGGGCTAGAATGCATAAGTTTGCCTTGAGATTATCCTCTGTGTTAGTCCTTGAGAGCAAGGAAACTTTTTTATTCCAAGATATGGACATCTCTCAGTTGGTTGTGTATCTGAAACATGTGGAGAAAGAGAAAACTAGGTAGGTAGAGTTTAGTAAAAGGCAGGGAATAAAATTTAGGCCTTCTGAGCAAAGTGGTAGAGGTCGGGGTAAGAGACCAAAGAAGAAGTGGGGGAGTTTGGGTTCTTTCTCCTCAGCTAGTGCTCCTTACTTAAAGCTATTGGGTGATCATCAATCGTAGTTAAATGGTGGATTTTCTAAATAGGGTTCCCAATCTTAGGCTTGTAGGTCTCAATCATTCTATCTTGCCCTCTTTTTAGATTTTGTGAAATGTTGCCTTATGAATTTTGTGCGGAAGGAATGGATAGGTGTTTTTCATATCATCAGAGTAGCCATATGCACCATGATTGTCCTTCTAGGATGGCTTTTAGGGCTAATAGGTTCCCTTTTGGCTCTTTATTTTCTCCTGTACCAAAAAGCGCTGCTTCTGCTTCTGGTACCGGCACTAGCCAAAATAGATTATATGCTCTTGCATCCTTCCAGGATTCTGGGGCATCTCCTAATATTTTTATAGGTATGTTAAATCTTTTCTCCTGTGATATGTATTAATTAGTTGATAAAGGTTCCACTCTGTCCTATGTGACCATATTTGTGGTTGTTCATTTTAATTTTGGTCCTGAGTGTCTTTCGTATCATTTTTCTATTTCTACCCCTGTAGGAAACTCTGTGGTTGTTAAAAGAGTCAATAGGGAGTGTGTGGTATCTTTTAGGTCTAGATAAACTCTTGTAGACTTGATAGAGTTTAATATGGTTAATTTTGATGTTATTTTTGGATGTATTGGATACATTTGTGCTATACCACCTTAGATTTTTATGCTTGTATGGTCACATTCAAATTCCCTAATGAACCAGTTATTATATGGAAATGGGGTTCTTTAGTGCCTAAGGGGAAGTTTATTTCATATCTTATAGCTTGAAAGTTGATTTGTAAAGGGTGTTTGTATCATTTGGTCTGAGTTAAAGATTCTAACTCAGAAAGTCCTTCTTTAGAATTTATTCCCGTGGTTAATGAGTTTTCTGAGGTCTTTCCTAATAACCTTTCTTGTATTCCTCCCGATAGAGAAATTAATTTTAGGATTGATCTTGTTTCGGACACTCGTCCTATCTCTATACCACTATATAGAAAGGATCCAATGGAGATGAAGGATCTTAAGGAGTAATTGGAGGATCTCATAGATTAAGGTTTTATCTTTCCTAGAATGTCTTCTTAGGGTGCTCCCATTTAGTTTATGTGTAAGAAGTATGGTTCCCTTTGAATATGCATTGATTATCATCAGCTGAACAAGGTGACCATACAAAATAAGTATCCTGTTCCTTGGATTGCTAATTTGTTTGATTACCTTCAGGGTGTGAAATATTTATATAAGATTTATCGTAGGTCGGGTTATCATCAGCATAAGATTAGGGAAGTGGATATCCCTAAGACTGCCTTCAGGACTTGGTATGGTCACTATGAGTTCCTACTTATGTCTTTTGGGTTGACCGATTCCTAGGCGGTATTCATGGATTTAATAAACAAGGTCTTTCGTTCATTTCTAGATTTATTTGTCATTGTATTTATTGATGACATCTTGATCTACACTAAGATTGAGGTAGATCATGTCGACCACCTTCTTGCGGTGTTAAAAACCTTGAAAGATCATTGTTTGTTTCCCAAGTTCTCTAAGTGTGAGTTTTGGTTGAAGGCTTTGACTTTTCTTGGTCATGTTATCTCTAGTGTAGGGATTATGGTAGATCTGCAAAAGTTTGTGGCGGTTAAGGAGTGGCCTAGGCCTACGACTCCAACAGATATTTGGAGATTCTTAGATCTAGCCGATTACTATAGGATATTTTTGGAAAGTTTTTCAACTATAGATGCTCCATTGACTAAGTTGACCCATAAGAAGGTCAAGTTCTTATGGCCGGATGGGTATGAGGGTTGTTTTTTGAAGTTGAATGATAAATTAACTTTGGCTCTAGTTTTAACCCTTCCCGGCGGTAATGATTGTTTTGTAGTGTGTTGTGACGCTTTTCGTATTAGGCATGGTTATTTTTTGATGCAAAATGGTAGGGTAGTGTCCTATTATTCTAGACTAAAGTCCACAAAGTGTTTGTTAAAATGTCTACAAGAAATCACTAGTCATATGTTAATGGTGTTTTGAACTAAGGCAATGGCATAATAAGTGTAAATTGTTCGTAAATGGTTTTTTAAAGGCAAACCTTGGTGGTTTAATTGATTAAAGTTGGGTTTGAGTCCCTAAACCTTGGGCTTTATGAGTGTCCTTGTTGGACGATGGGTTATACCCCCAAAATCATATAAATGGTTAATTTGATAAGAGTAATGGAATGTTTATACTTGCAAGTAGTGTTGGAATGATAATACCAACGAAGTACCTTTGGTAAGGAATTGAATAAATGGTTGGTTGTGTGTGATTGGTTTTAATTTGTTCTTTAAAGTGGAATGTTTAGCCAAGCAGTGTAAGGCAGAGGTATCAGGGGGCCCAAAGCTGGAAACTCACGATTTGCTGGTATGAGGTTGGTCATGGTGATTGTGTGCATGATGTCACACTTATACTCTTGGAAATATACTAGTCATATCATATTCTCTTTGGCTCATGCGGCAAACATGCGTTGGGGCCCTTAGAACAGGTGGTGCTAACCCCATATAACCCATGGGTGAAATTCTAAACGGTAAGGATACACATCCCATGTTAATGATTTCAATGATCATGCTAAACCCGACCCCTATTCTCGACATGGATCCTATATATATATGTATAAAAATATGCGCATATTGTTGTTTGATTGGTTTAAAATTATGGGCATTACTTTATCCTTATCCTCGAGTTACATGCTATTGTTCTAATCGCTAACTGTCTTTGGTGTTGTGTCCCCATGCGACACAAGTGTCGGAGCTTCTTCTTCTTATCTTGTGTAATGAACACATATTCAGGCGGTTCGGGTGTTGACATTGAAGTGGTCACCTTCCATACTTAGAAAGGCACATATTTCATGGTTATCTTACCTTATGTCATAGGCATCATTAATTTGGTTTTTTCAATTATTGGGGGTTTGTCCCGACATATTTTTTGACTTCGAATTTGTAGAGACCATCTGGATGACTGTGGGCTTGTGTAGGTTGGATATTATATATGGATGTAAATAGAATGATTAGACATTCTTAAGTTATGTTTATTAGAACTATCTCTGCTATATTATTATTATATGCTCATAGTTAATCCAACACTTATGGTTGATGTGATGGTTAGGTTAGGCTAATGGCACGATCTCCAGTCCTTGTTGGGCTTGAGATGATCGATATGACAAGGCCCCTGTTTGTGGTCGTGTTATTATTTCTCAAAGATAGACCTCAGATTCTTCTATCATCAGCTCAAAGTCAGAGAATATAACATTCTGAAGACAATCTTCAGAACTCAGTATGGTCACTTCAAATTTCAAGTTATGTCTTTTTTACTAATGAATGCTTCTTCAACTTTTATGAACTTGATTAATAGGGTGTTCAAGCAGACCATTTGTGGGTTGTATTGCAGAACCTTAAGGATCACTAATTATTCTCTAAATTTAGAAAATGCAAGTTCTGGTTAAGATCAATAGCTTTTCTTGATCATATTGTTTATGGTGATCGCATCCTAGTTGATCCTCAAAAGATCAAAGAAGTAAAAAACTGTCCTAGTCCCATCTCTCCATCAGATATCAGGAGTTTCTTAGGTTTAGCGGCTTACTTTAGATGTCTTGTTGAAAGTTTCTTTTCTATTGCTTCTCCTATTTCTCGACTGACTCAAAAAAAAGTCAAATTTCAGTGGTTGGATTCCTGAAAGAAGAATTTTTAGGAGTTGAAGACATGACTCACTTCCACCCATTATTTACGATACCCGAGGGGTCAGATAGGTTTATAATCGATTGTGATACTTCTAGGGTTGTTCTTGGTTATGAATTGATACAGTGAGGTAAGGTCATAGCCTATTCTTCTAGATAGCTTAAACCCCATTAGAAGAATTACCCGACCCAGGACCTTGAGTTGGCAGCAGTTATCTTTGCCTTAATGATTTAGAGGCATTATTTCATGTTTACTTGTTCACGGATCATTAGAGTTTACATTACGCATTCACTCAGAAGAATCTAAATCTTTATCAGAGAAGATGGCTTGACTTATTGAAAAACTATGATATAAGTATGTTGTAACATGCGAGTAAGGCTAATGTAGTGTCCGATTCCCTTAGTAGATTGTCTATGGGAGGTGTTATGCATGTTGAGGAGCATAGGAAGAATTACTCTGTGAGGTTCATCAGCTTGCTTGGTTAGGTGTCTGGTAGGTTGATTCGACCGAAGTTAGTATATGGGTTCAGAATGATTTGGAATCCTTATTGGTTTTCGAAGTGAAGAAAAAGCCATAAAGGGATCCTATCTTTATCAAGCTGAAAAAGGCAGTTCGGGATCGGAAGGTAGAGGTTTTCTCCCAAGGAAGAGATGATTTGTTTCATTGTTAGGGCAGATTATGTTTATCGAGTCTGGATGGATTAAGACATCGAATATTAGCAGAAGAGCATGGCGCACCGTATTCTATTCAACCAGAAGTCACTAAGATATACTATTATCTGAGGGAAATCTATTGGTGGAATTGTATGAAGAAAGATAATGCAGAATTTATGGCTAAATGTTTGAATTGTCAGCAGTTTAAGGTTGAAAATCAAAGGCCTAGTGGTACGCTTCAAGATTTCAGCATCCCCACTAGGAAATGAGAGTTGGCTAACATGGATATTGTGATAGGGTTACCTTCTACGCGTCGACAACATGATTTCATTTGGGTCATTATAGATAGAATGACCAAATCTGCCTACTTCTTTCCAGTTCATACATAATATTTAGCTAAGGATTATGCTAGACTCTATCTTAGGTAGTTGGTAAAGTTGCATGGAGTCCTGGTAACCATCATTTCAGATAGAGGTACCCAATTTGCCTTTCATTTTTTGAAGGCTTTTCAGAAGGGTCTTAGAATTAAAGTCCACCTCAATACACTTTTCATCCTCAGACAGACGGCTAGGAATAAAGGACCATTCATACCTAAAAGGATATGATGAGGGCTTCTGTTATAGACATCAAAGGTAGTTGGGATGAGCACTTACCTTAAATTGAGTTTACCTACAACAATAGCTACCACTCTAGTATTCAGATGGCTTCGTTGAGGCTCTCTATTGATGGAGGTGCTGATCTCTTATTGGTTGGTTTGAAGTAGGTGAGGCTACTTTGATAGGGCTAGATTCAGTGTTTAAGGCGATAGACAAATTTCAGTTGATTCAAGATCAACTGAAGACAGCCCAGAGCTGAAAAAAATCTTATGCAGATTTGAGTAAAAGAGATCTTTAGTTTGATGTTGGTGACTTGGTTTATCAAAAAATTTCACCAATGAAAGGGATAAAGATATTTGCTAAGAAAGCGAAGCTCAGTCCCCACTATATTGGCCCATACAGGATTTTGAACTGTTTTGGAAATGTAGCTTATGAATTGGAGTTCCCTGTAGAGTTAGCATCAGCTCATCCCATATTCCATGTTTCCTTGCTAAAGAAATGCATTGGTGACCCATCTTCTATCGTTTCTTTATAGAGTAAGAACGTAAAAGATAGCCTTTCCTATGAAAAAGTCTTAGTTAAGATCCTTGATTGTCATATTCGTAAGGAATATAGAAATTCCTTTGGCTAAAGTTCTGTAAAGAAATCAGTTCATCAAGGGAGCTACATGGGAAGCAGATGCAGATATGCAAACTAAGTATCTCCATTTTTTCCTATGAATTCAGATTCAACTAGAGGTAATGGTTTCCCCTAAAATGATCCTCTTATTTTCTATCTCAGCTATCAAACTATCCTTATTTCATAGCATGCATTCATGAATTCAGTGTATTCCATGGATCATTTTTTGATTCAGTTACTTAATTATGATTCAATTCATAAGTATTCGGTACATAAACTCAGTCTTTCTAGTTTCTCATCTTAGAAAGTTTTATTTGGGACCAAAAGATCCCAAGGGGAGATATTGTAATAGCCCACAAGATTTTAGAGAAGTTTCCAGCTATTCATCACATGTTTAGAAGTCCCAAAGTAATTATTTCACACTAAATACAAAAGATATGGCTATTTTAAGACTTGAAGATTTAGAACATATTGTTTTTGTCCTCTCCATGTTTAAACATTTATTTATGAGTTGAAATATATTTAAGGGTGTTAAAAGGGTCATCCAGGAGTGTTTCGAAATTTTTGGAAGAGATTCGGGGTGTTTTTCGTCCATAGAGGCAAAAGGCGTTCGTCATTTTGCCATGTCACGGAATTGGCTCTCCACGATACACAACATGTCATGAAGTTAGTCTTTGCAATACATGCCATGTCACGGAGGCTAGACTCTAAGATAGCCTTCATGCCACATAGGCTTTGTATTTTCGAGCATATTTCTCTAAGTTAATGGGGAATTTTGGTCTTTTTCCCATCTCCCTAAGGCCCGATTCATGATTTAACATTAAAGATGGGCTATTTACCCCATTCTTCATTAGTTAATGATACTCAATTCCACTTTTCCCAAGAACACAAAATTGGAAGGTTCCTTCAAGAATTCAACTATCCAAGGTCCCAATTCTAACTTTTCTTAAAGAATTCAAGTAACTCAGGTATGCGGGATATTAATCAATGGTTTCCTTCCGCCTATTGTGTCCCAAGAAATCCCCTGTTTTCAAGTATAAACCCTTTTCCCTCTTTTCATGAAATTTAAATGTCAAGTATTAATTACTAAATTTTCTCTTAGTAGTTTTGAATACAAGTCATGATAAAGTGTTTCCCATGTGAATTATGTCCTTTCATGCTCTATAATCTAAGTCCTTCATTTTATGTTCACTTTGGTTATTTTATGGGTATTGGGTCATGATATAGTTGGGGGCATGCCCTAACTTGATATTGTTTTTCTTTTGGTTAGAGGCGTTGTGGTCTACTATGGTTTAGAATCGGTGGTTTTGGTATTGGTGTCAACCTTAGTATTAGCATTAGTATTGGGGATGATATTGTTGGATTGAATTCATCATTATTCCTTCCGTTTTGTTATGTTATGGACAAAAACTTGGTTTTTATATTTGTTTGTTATGATTATTGGTTTGAAATGGGTTGTTGGACTTGCTTGGGATGGTCACGGTTATAGACCTATCCTAGAGTTTGATATCAAAATAAATGCTATCTTGTTATACGTTTGAAGCTCATCTAACTCTGGGTATTCATTTGGAGGTTGTGTTGGGTAACGGGTGTGATACCCAATCCTGGTTAGACTTGGGATGCCCATTAAAACAAGGCCCCATTTTGGGTCGTGTTAAGTTGGTATCAAAGCTTTAGTTTTATAGTCAATTAGGAGTCCACAAAGCTGTGCTGAGTAGAGTCTCTTCTAAGTGTGTATAGCGCACCATACTCATAAGGGAGAGCCAATAAGGCATTTAGGGATGTTTCACTTTCTTGGTATTATATTTTTAAGCTTGGAGTCTAATTTTTGGAATCTTCGCTAGTACTGGTCCTAGAGAGTTACTTTCTGAATAAGACTGACGGTCCATATGGTGGTCCATCACAAAACTGACAGTCCACCATCTTGACCATCTTTGATATGTGCTAGAGAGTCAGGTTCTAGATAATTCTGATGGCTGGAGTGGTGGTCCATCATAAGATCGATGGTCCACTATGTTGGCCGTCGCTGAGAATTTCAAAATGCTTGGTTGCATTGAGCACTGACGGCCAAAGTGGCGGTCCATCACAAAACTGATGGTCCACCACATGGTCCGTCATTGGGTTTTCAGAATTCATGGGTTCTGCCTTGATCTATGGTTGAGTTGGTGGTCCATCACAAAATTGACAGTCCACCATTTTGACCGTCAGAAGTACTTTCTGCTAATTTTCTGAGTCTGTTCCTTCAATCAGCTCCTTACCCTAAAACACTAAAAACCATTATTAGATGCAACCTTGGTTGCTTGAAAATATGCAATCTTCCCAAAAAAAAGATCAAAAATATTCTGTTAAAAGCCGGAACTTAAAGTTCCACCAGTTTCCACTATTCCTTATCTAGGTGAGGTGACTAGTGCAGAATTTTACCAATCAATTTATGCCACTGCTTAGTTAGTTACTTCTCAAGTGGAGCGGGGTGTATCTGGTGTTTTATCTACTAAGGCCACGAGGGTTGGCTAGTTTATGAAGATAAATCCTCCTACTTTTAGTAATGTGAAGGTGGAAGAGGATCCTCAGGGTTTCTTGGATGTAATAAAGAAAATCTTCAAGTGATACAGGCCACAAATATATGAGGGGTGAATTTTACTACTTATCAGCTTAAGGATATGGCATATTAATTGTACAAAGAGTGGGATGGGGTAAGAGGTGATGTTAAGGAGTTGACTTTGTAGGAGACTTTCTCTAATGCTTTTTGGGATCACTTCTTTTCTTTGGAGTTGAGGAAAGTAAAGGGGGAGGAATTTGTGAATTAGAGACAAGGGAAAATGTCTGTTAAGGAATATACCTTGAAATTTCATCAACTATTAAGGTCTGCTCCAAAATTAGAGTCTGGTATAAGGGCCAGGATGAGAAAGTTCACCTTTGTAATGTCTCAAAATTTGATCCTTTAAAGAAAGATTGTATTTCTGATCAAATATATGGATATTTCTAGGTTGTTGCTCCATATATAGAAGATAGAAATGGAAAAGAGAGAACATGTTGAGTTTAAGGAAAGGCAAGGTAAGAAATTCAAGTCTTCTGAATAAGGTGGTTGACAATAAAAAGCTGGTTAGGATGGCGGTAAGCAGCCAAAGATGAAGAGGGGGAGTACTAGTTTCTTCTCTTCAGCTAGTTCTTCTCTCTTAAAGTAGTTGGGTGATAGGTGTTAATAGGGTGGCAATAATTTTGGGTACAGAGTGCTAATCTCAGGGATATTTGGCTCAATCAGCCCCATCATGCCCTTATTATTGGTTCTATGGTAGGTTGCATTAGGGTTTCTATTATGAGGGTAAGGACATGTGTTTCAAATATGGTCAGCCAGGCCATATGCTCAAAAATTATCCAGTTGCTAAGGGTGCTTCAGGAGTAAGTAATGCTTCAGTTCCTTTATTTTCTATTCCTGCAAAATAAGGTGATGCTTCTGTATAAATTTTTTCTTTTGGTACCAGTGCAGGTCATAATTGGTTATATGCTCTTGTTACTTGACACAAATTTGAGGCATCACCTGAGGTCGTGACTAGTAAATTACAACTCTTTTCTTGTGACATGTATTTTTTACTTAATTTGGGGTCCACTCTTTCTTTTGTGACCCCATTTATGGTTGTGTATTTTGGTTTTGATCCTAAGATTATTTTAGATCTTTTTTTTGCTTTTACCCTTGTAAGTGACTCTATGATTGCTAAAAAGGTCTATAGGTTGAGTGTGGTATCTATGGGTAGTAAGCAGACTTTGGCAGATTTATTTGAACTGGATATAGTGGATTTTGATATTTTTATAGGGATGTATATGATACACTTTTTTTATGTGTTCTTAGCTTTTTAATGTATCAAGGAGATATATTAGTGGAATGGTATGAAAAAAGATATAGCAAATTTTGTTGCCAAGTATTTAGTGTGCCAACAAGTGAAAGTTGCGCTCATGAGGCCTGGGAGATTATATCAGGAGATTGATTTGCAAAACTAAAAAAGGGAGGTAATAAATATGGATACATTACCAATCTTCCTCAGTCTTGAAACTAATTTGATTTGGTTTGGGTCATCATTGATAGAACGATAAATTCCGCTTAATTGTTGTCAGTTCAGTCTAAATTTTTGGCTGAGGACTATGCGAGGTTGTATCTTCATGAAATTGTGAAGCTGCATGGGGTGCTAGTTTTGATTATCTATAATCATGGTATGTATTTTTTATCTCATATTTTGCGGTCATTTCTGAAGGGGTTAGGTACTAAGGTTAGTCTGAGTACTGCTTTTTATCTACAGACGAATGGGCAATCAAAGAGAACTATTCAGACATTGGAGGACATGCTTCATGCAATTACTATTGATTATAGTGGTAATTGGGTTAATCATTTACCTTTTGTAGAGTTTTCTTACCATAATAGGTATTATTCTATCATTGGGATTGTCCGTTATAAGGCATTATACGGTAAGAGGTGTAGATATCCTATTGGGTGGTTTGAGTTTGGTTAGGTAGATATGTTTTGCTCGAACATGGTTTATCAGGCTATGGAAAAGGTGAAGCTAATTCGGCATAGGCTTAAGGCTACCTAAAGTTGCCAAATTTCCTATGCAGATATAAGTCATAGTGACTTAAAGTTCGAGGTTGGGGATAGGGTATACCTGATGTGGTTTGGTAGAGAGGGGAAGCTCAGTCCTCGGTATGTTGGTCCTTATATGGTTTTATAGAGGGTTTTTAGTATGTCTTATAAATTAGAGTTTCCTTCTAGGTTTAGATCCATTCATCCGGTATTTCATGTCTCTATGTTTAGAAAGTTCCTTCATTAGCCTTCTTTGATGGCTTCTTTTGTAGGATTACGAATCTCATTCTTTTTCCTATGTAAAGGTCTCAGTTGAGATCTAGGAACAGCAGGTTTATTAGTTACGCAGCAAGTATATAGCCTCAGTTAAGGTTCTATGGCGTAACCACAAGGTGGAAGAGGCTACATAGGAAGTGATAGCAGATATGAAGTCCAAATATTCACATTTTTTTCTACTCTAGATACTCATGCGGAAGGTGTGTGTTGTGTTTTTCAACACATCCTTGTTTTCTGACTTAGTTAAAGGTTGGATTGATATTTCACTATACAAATGAAACGTGCTTGTGTTTGACGTACATTGGTCATCATTTGGGGATGAATAGTCCTAGTAGGGGAGAATGAAACACCTTGGGTTTGTACCCATAGAAAATTTCCTGGATTTCTGAATTTTGGGCATCACATAACTTGTGGGTGCCAGTCATATAACAGAGTACAATTAGTATGCTCTTGGACATACGGCAACCAGTGTTGGTTAGAGAGTTTTATTATTTTTTGGAATTTGTACGACTAAGTGGGTACGAGTTGTATGGTTTGTGGTGGGTTGGGTTTTTCCATCACTTAATCAGAGACATAGTAACTTAAGTTTGATATGAGCATGAGTGGCTCACCATAAGCCATAAGATTGGGTTCAAGTCGTACGATTAACTCGTGTGGTTGATAGTTTTCAAACTTCCCCCTGTTCAATTCTGCTAAGGATATGGTTTATGGGTACTAATCATATGGTTGGGTATGACTTAGTTTGGGTAAATTATATGTTGGATAGTATTGGGTTAACCGGAGAGGCCTAGGGTATGAGTAGAGAGTACCACTCGTATTGGAGTGGACGACTGGTATAGGGGAGTCATACTATCTGATGGGAATTTTAAGCAGTTTAAGTAGGGGGTAATCAAGAATTTTACCCAGATAACCTCTTAAGTCCCCATAACTTATAACTCTATTGGGACATCATTTACCCTATTATTCTAATCTAAAGCTCTTAGAAATAATCTCTAGTTCTCTGTAAGGCTCTTGGGTAAAAGAAGACAATGGTTTCATCTAGAGGATCAATTTGGGTCTTGTACAGGTGATTTCTCGCAATCATTTTTGCAATATAAGATATGTACTCCTCCCTCATTGTTAGTTCAAACAACGGACGTGTTTTATACTATTTTTTCAAGAAATAATTATTCTATGGTTTTGGGGTTTTTAACTATATGTAAGAGTTTTGGTATTAATTTCTTGGTTATGATTTTCCTATGTTATAATTATGTACTTAAACGATTTACTGGTGGTTTGGACAATTGGTTGCATGGGAATGGTTATTTGTAATTGAAATTGGTTTTGGAAACAATATGCATTTAGTATATTTGATAAAATGCCTATGAAATGCTTTCACCATATTATTGGACTTTTAATGGAACTATTTAATGGTATGGTTTGTAGCGGAGCCCTATTTGATATAAATGGTTTAAATAGTTTGGAATCATTAAATAGTAAGGTTTAGTAGTCATGGATATGGTTAGTTAAACTTCTTGATGGGGTACAAGAAAAATCCCCGAGGAAACATATTAATTAAAAACTTGTGGGGTACTTGGGATTCCCCCATGTAAAAATGATAATGGGATACTTGTGGTGTACATGGAATTCTCCCCAGTTAACTTGATAATGTAATCTATGGTTATATGAGAATCCCTTTATATAAAAGGTTGGCTTAGGACATTGCTTTCAAGATATAGTCCGTACTACAATTCCACCCCTTATAGCCTTGGTTAATAATAATGGAATAAAGGATTGGTTTGATGGTAATGGTTTTAATTGGGCAATAATGGTGGGGTGTGATAGCTAACCATGAAAGTACGAATCTAATAGATAACTACTGGAAATTCTTGTTTGCTGACATGAGGGTTGGTCATAGCAACCATATTTAATACTATAAGGTACACGGGAATCCTCTAAGTTCATTATACATATGTATCATGAAGAGAAAAGGGTACTCAGGATCCTCTACTCTTATGGTATATCCAGTTTATACGGACACAGCATCGAGGCCCTTTCAAAGGGTTACACTGGACCCATAAGCTCGTGGGTGGTTATAGGATGGTTAAGCTACACATTCCCAGTTTAATAGTTTTAAAGGCATGTTAAACCCAGCTCCCTTCCATACATAGTTATATATATATATATATATGTGTGGTTTGTATGCATGTGGTTGGTTTACTTGGTTTTATTGGATTGCATTATTTTATCCTTATCCAGAGTTCATGCTAGCGTTCAGCTGCTAACCCATCTTTTGGCGGTTGTATCCCCATGAGATGTAAGAACTGGCCAATCTACTTCTTCTGCTTAGTGATTGGATTCGGGATCAGATATTGGATTGAAGTGGTGAGCCTCCATACTATGGAAGGCTATATTTCATATTATTAATGTCTTTGTATACTTTAGTTATTTTATAGGTATTGGTTTTGGCTATGTTTGGGGATATATCCCAATCAGATATTATTTTTCTTTTGGTTAGAGGCTTTGTTGAAGTACTATAGTTTAGAAGGGCGGTGTCGATATTGATTTCAGCCATAGTATTGGCATTTGTATTAAGGCTTATATCGTTGGACTGAATTTATGATTGTTCCATCCTTTTATATTATGTTATGGACATAAACTTTGTTTTTATATTGGTTTGGTTATTGTTATTAGTTGGCAATGGTTAGTTAGACTTGTTTAGGTTTGTCACAATTATAAACCTGTACCAGAGTCTCATATCAAAATGAACTCTATTTTTTTATACAGTCAGAGATCATCTGACTTAGGATATGTATATTTGTAGGTTCAGTTGGGTAACGAGTGTGGTCCCTAGTTCTTGTTGGACTTGGGATGCCCATTATGATAGTACCCTAGTTTGGGTTATGTTAGGTTGGTATCAGAGCTTTAAGTTCAAGTTCAATTCATACTACATAAAGTCATGTCAAGTATAGTCTCTTTTTAGGGTGTGTAGTGTGCCACAATAATAAGGGAGAGGCTATAAAGAATTTAGGAATGTTTCATTTTCGTGGTATTCTATTTTCAAGTTTGGAGTCTAAGTCCTAAAATATTCTATAATCCTGGTTTGTTTACTTTTTAGATTATACCTCGATGATCTTAGAGGCAAGGTAATTCTTCAATCCTAACTGGGACAATGTTGATGGGACACGATCTACTCAGAAGATCCATACTCAGTCTAGGGGCCTAGTCCCTGTTTTTTTGAGTTCTACTAATTGCTACTAGTCCTTCTTAAGGTTAGGTGAATAATGCAAAATTTAACCATTTGGTTTTTGTTATTGCTTAGTTAGTTGTTGTTTAGGCCGTGTGGGGTGTATTTTACCTTTCATCTACTGAGGCCACAAAGGTTGGCTAGTTTATAAAGATAATTTCTCCTACTTTTATAGCTGTGAAGGTGGAGAAGGATCCTCAGGGTTTTTTGGATTAAATATAGAAAATCTTCAGTGTGATGCAAGCCATAAAAATACAAGGGGTGAATTTTGTTGCTTATCAGTATAAGAATATGGAATACCATGGTACTAAGAGTGGGATGGGGTGAGAGGTGATGTTGAGGAGTCAACTTTTGTAGGAGACTTTCTCTAATACATTTTTGGATCGGTTCTTTCTTCAGGAGTTAAGGGAACCTAAGCTAGAGAAATTTGTCAATTTGAGACAAGAGAAAATGCTTGTCAAGGTATATATGCCTTGAAATTTTGTCAGTTATCTAGGTATTCTCCAGAATTGGTATCTGACATTAGGGCAAGGATTAGAATGTTCACTTATGGACTATCTCAGGATTTGATCCCTGAAAGAAAAACTACATTGTTAATAAAGGATATGGACATTTCTAGGTTTATGGTTTATATGCAGTAGGGGAATAGGTAAACAGAAACTAGGTTGAGTTTGGGGAAAGGCAGGGTAAGAAATTTAGGTCTTTTGAACAAGGTGGTGGGTAAAATCTAGGTTGTCGTGATGGCTGTAACTGGACATAGAAGAAGTGGGGGAGTTTTGGTTCCTTCTCTCAAGATAGCGCTCCTTACCCGAAGCAGTCGGGTGATAAGCGTCAGCAGGTTGACAATAATTTTCTTGAATAGGGTTTCCAATCTTAGGAAAGTAGGGCTCAATTGGCCTCACTCATGCCCTCTTTGTCAGTTTTATTGTAGGTTGCATAGTAATTTCTCTGATGAGGGGAGGGACATGTGTTTCAAATATGGTTAGCCAAGCCATATGCTCAGAAACTATCCAGTTAGTAAGGGATCTTTGAGAGTGAGTAAGGCTCTTATTGCTTAATCTTCTACTCCTACAACAAAGGGTGCTTCTTCTAAATATGTTTCTGCTTTTAGCACCGGCAAAGGTCAGAATAGTTATATGCTCTTGCTACTCGACAGTAATTTGAGGCATCACCTGATGTCATGATTAGTACGTTATGACTCTTTATTCATTAAAGGTATTGTTTTCTTGATCTGTGTCCACTCACTCTTATGTGACCCCCATTTGTGGTTATTTTGATTTTGATCTTTCTTTTATTCTAGAAACTTTTTCTATTTCTACCTTAGTAAGTGACTCTACGATTACAAAAAGGGTCTATAGAGGGTGTGTAGTATTTGTTGGTAGTAAGTGGACAGTGGTGGATTTTTTTGAACTAGATATTGTGGATGTTGTGTTATTCTATAAAAGGATTGGTTACACTCCTATTATGCTTTCTTAGATTGTCGGACCCATAAAATTATCTTTAGGTTCCTTAGTGAACTGGCTATTCAGTTGAAGGGTAGTTTCCAAACTCCTAGGGGTGGGTTATTTCATATCTTAAAGCCTAGAGGTTAATCTCTAAAGGGTGTCTCTATCATTTGGTTTGGGTTAAAGATTCTATCTAAGAAGGCCCATCCTTACATTTGGTTCTGGTGGTGAATGAGTTTTCTGAGGTATTTCCAAACTATCATCCTGGTTTTCCTCCAGATAGGGAGATGGAGTTTTGTATTGATTTGGTTTTGTATACTTATCTAATATCTATTCCTCTTTATAGAATGGCTTTGGCAAAGCTGAGGGAACTCAATGATCAACTTAAGGATCTTTTGGATAAGGGTTTAATCTATCCTAGTATGTCCCCATGAGGTGCACTGATATTAATCATGCAAAAGAAGGATGATTACCTTCGAATGTGTATTGACTATCGATAATTGGATAAGGTAAAGGTTCAGATCAAGTATCCTCTCTCAAGGATAGATTACTTATTTTATTAATTAAAAGGTGCCAAATTCTTTTATAAGATAAATCTTGGTGTAGGTATCATCAACTTAAGATTAGGGAGGTGGATATTGCTAAGAAGGCTTTTTTTACTCGGTATGGGCACTTTGAGTTCTTAGTTTTGTCATTCGATTTGCCTAATGCCCTAACGGCCTTTATGGATTAGATGAACAGGCTTTTCAAGTAGTTTGTGGATCTTTTTTTTATTATGTTCATTGATGACATCCTTGTATATTCTAAGAGTGAGGTGGATAATCCCAATCACCACTGTGTGGTGTTGTAGACCTTAAAAGAGCATCAATTGTATGCCAAATTCTCCAAGTATGAGTTTTGGTTAAACTCTAGAACTTTTCTTGATCATATTATTTCTAATGATGGGATCATGGTTCATCTACAAAAGATGGATGTCATTAAAAGGTGTCCTAGACCCATGACTCCAACCAACATTCAAAGCTTCTTGGGTTTGTCTGGGTATTATCGGTGGTTTGTGGAAAGTTTCTTGATGATAGCTACCCTATTGACTAAGTTGACTCAGAAAAAGGTGAAGTTTTCTTGGTCGGATGCTTGTAAGGGGAATTTCAAGAAGCTGAAGGATAAGCTAACTTTGGCTTCAGTTTTGAGTTTGCCTGATGGTAACAAAGGATTGTGGTTAATTATGATGCATCCTGGGTGGGACTTGGTTGGGTTTTGATGCAGCATGGGAAGGTGATTGCCTATGCTTCCAGTAAGTTGAAGGTGCTTGAGAGGAGTTATCCTTCTCATGTTTTAGAGATTTTAGCAGTAGTTTTTGCTCTGAAAATTGGCGGTATTATTTGTATGGAGTTCAGGTGGTCATCTTTTCGAATCTTATGAGTCTATAGTATGTGTTCACTTAGAAGGAGCTAAATCTAAGGCAGAGGAGATAGTTAAAGCTTTACAAAAACTTGGTATGAGTCATCACTACCACTCAGATAAAGCTAATGTTGTTGCTTATGCTCTTTTTAGGTTGTCCATAGGGAGTTTAGCTCTTGCAGATAAAGAGAAGCGGGAATTGGTGAAGGATATTCATCTCTTGGATAATCTTGGAGTTCGCCTCTTGGACTCTAATGATGGTGGTGTGATGGTACTGGAAGTGGTTCGATCATCTCTTGGTGTACAGATCAAGAAGAAGAAAATGCTAGATTCTATCTTGATTAAAATCAAAAATAATGTTATTGGGCAAAAGGTGATTGTGTTTGAGATCAGCGGTGATGGTACCTTAAGGTGCAAAAGGAGTTTATGTATCCTTGACATCGATGGTTTGTGATAAAGAATTTTTGCCAAGGCACATAAATCATGCTATATTGTTCATCCCGGTTTGTCAAAAATGTATCATGATAACATGGAGATGTATTGGTGGAATGGTATGAAAAGGAATATGGCTAATTTTATGGCCAAATGTTTAGTGTGTCAACAAATAAAAGTTGAGAACATGAGGACAAGGGGCTTATATCGGGAGATTGAATTTCCAGAATAGAAATGGAAGTTTATCAATATAGATTTTATTACCTATCTTCCTTGGTCTCAAAACCAATTTGATTCGGTTTGGGTCATGTGGATAGGATGACAAATTCCTTTCACTTCTTGACAGTGTGGACTAACTTTTCGGTTAAGGACTATATGAGCTTGTATTTTTATGAGATTGTGAAGTTGTATGGGGTACCAATTTCGATTATCTGCAATCGTGGTATGGCATTTTCATCTAAATTTTGGCAATTATTTTAGAAGGTGTTGGATACTAAGGTTTGTCTTAGTACTACTTTTCATCCGCAGATGGATGGGCAAGCAGAGAGGACTCTTCAGATATTAGAGAACATTCTTCATGTGTGTACGATTGCTTATGGTGGCAATTAAGTCGAGCATTTACCTTTGTTAGAGTTTGCTTATAATAATAGCTATCATTCTAGCATTGGGATGGCCCTTTTTGAGGCATTGTATTGTAGGTGGTGTAGATCTCCAATTGGTTGGTTAGATCTTGGTAAGGAGAATATGCATGGCCCAAGCTTAGTTTATAAGGCTATGGAAAAAGTAAAGGTGATTCGGGATAGGCTTAGGCTAGCCAAAGTTGCCAAAATTTCTATGCAAATGTAAGGCGTAGAGACTTAGAGTTCAACATTATGGATAGAGTGTTCCAAAAGGCATCTCCCATGAAGGGAGTAATGTGGTTTTATGAAAAGGGGAAGCTTAGTTCCTGGATTGTTGGTCCTTATGTAGTTTGGTGGAGGGTTAGTAGTTTGGCTTATGAAATAGAGTTTCCTTCTAGTTTGAGCTCAATTCATCTGGTATTTCATGTCTCTATGTTGAGATAGTGCCTTGGTGATCCTTCTTCTGTGGTTTCATTAGAAAGATTTCGCATCTCGGATTCTCTGTCTGATGAATAGGTCTTGGTTGAGATCTTGGATCGGTATGTTCGTCTATTACACACCAAGGATGTGGCCTTGGTTATGGTTCTATGGTGGAACTATAAGGTTGAAGAGGCTACATAAGAAGCAGAAGTGGACATTATGTCCAAATTTATGCACTTTTTTTCTTCACCTGATACTCATGAGGAAGGTATGTGTTCTTGATCACATCTTTTACTTCTAACTTGGTTAAAGGTTGGATTGATATTTGATAATGCAAATGAATTGTGGTTGTATTTGACCTACCTTGGTCGTCATTCGGGGATGAATTATCCTAATGGGAAAGACTGAAACACCCTGGGTCTGGACCCTTCAAAAATTTCCTGGATTTCTAGATTTTTGACGTCATAAGCCTTGTGGGTACTAGTAACATGATGGGGTACAATTGTTATTCTCTTGGCCGTTTACCAACTAGTATTGGCTGGTGGGTTGGATAGGCTTCTAGAATGGGTACAACTTGGTAGGTACGAGTCGTATGGTTGGCGCCAGGTCATGTGGGTTGGGTTTTTCTTTTACTTAATTTGAGACTTAGTAACTTAAGTTGGATCTGAGTACGTGTGGATCACCATGAGCCATAAGATATGGTACGAGTCATACTATTGGCTCATATGGTAGACAGTGTTCAAACTTTCTTTGGTTTTATTCTTGTCGGGATATGGTTTAGGGGTACTAATCATATAAATGTTTTGGAATGCAACCCTAAATGGTATGAGTTGTTTGGTAGTGCAACCCTAAATGGTAAGGTTTGGTAATGCAACCCTAAATGGTATAAATGGTTTAAATGGTTTTGAATAATTAAACTGTAATGTTTGGTGGTAATTGTTATGGTTAATTAAACTTCCTTGTGGGGTACAAGGAAATCCCCCAAGTGAACAAATTAAAGAACAACTTGTGGGGTACATAGGATTCCCCCAAGCAAACATAATAATGGGACATTTGTGGGGTAAACAGGATTCCGACATTTTTACTTTATAATGTAATCTATTGATACATAGGAATATCTTTACATAAAAGGTTATCTAAGGACATTGCTTGCAAGCTATAATCGGTATGATTATACCACTACTTATAGCCTTGATTATTAATAATGGAATAATGGATTGGTTGGATGGTAATGGCTTTAATTGAGTAATAATGGTGGGGTGTGATAGCTAACTATGAAGGTATGAGTCCAACGGACGAACACTAGAAACTCATGTTTGCCAACATGAGGGTTGGTCATAGTGACCATATACGATACTATGAGGTACACGGGAATCCTCTAAGTACATTTTAGCTATGTATTATGGAGAGAGAAGGGTACTCTGTTATCCCCTACTTATATGGTATCTTCAGTTCGTGCGACTACACACATCGGGGATCGTTCAGGGGTTTACACTTGACCCATATAGCCCAAGGGTGGTTCTACGACAGTTAAGCTACACATTCCCAGGTTAATGGTTTTAAAGGCATGCTAAACCTGGCTTCTATTCTTGGCATGATTAAATATATATTTATTGTTTGTATGTACATGGTTGGTTAACATGGTTTTACAGGATGGCATTATTTTATCCTTATCCTATGTTCTGATACAGTTCTCCCGCTTACCCATCATTGGACGGTTGTATCCCCACACGATGTAGGAATCAACCATTCTACTCCTCCTGCTTAGTGATCGAATTTAGCATCAGCTATTAGATTAAATTAATGAGCTTCCATATTCTGGAAGTCTCCATTTTATATCATGGATTTACATACTTTGGTTATTTTTGGAGTATTTGGTTTGGATATGGTTGGGGGAATATCCCAATTGGATATTGTTTTTCTTTTGGTTAGATGCATTGTGGAAATACTATGGTTTAGAATGGGTGGTGCCAGTATTGGTGTCATCCTTAGTATTGGCAGTAGTATTGGGGATGATACTGTTGGATCAAATTTATCATTATTCCGTCTTTTTTGTTTTGTCATGGACAAGAACTTGATTTTATATTTGTTTATTATGGTTATTAGTTGGAAATAGGTTGTTGGACTTGCTTGTGATGGTCACGATTATTAACCTATCCTAGAGTCTGATATCAAAATGAACACTATCTTGTAATAGGTTCGAAGCTCATCTAACTCTGGTTATGCATATTTGGAGGTTAGGTTGGGTAATAGAGTGATCCCCGGTCCTGGTTGGACTTAGGATGCCCATTACAATAAGGCCCTAGTTTTGGTCATGTCAAATTAGTATCAAACCTTTTGGTTCATGGTCAATTAGCAGACCACAAAGTCGTATCGAGTAGAGTCTCTTTTAAGGGTGCGTAGCACACCATACTCGTAAGGGTGAGTCTATAAGGCATTTAGGGATGTTTTAGTTTCTTGGTATTCTATTTTCAAGCTTGGAGTCTAAGTCCTGGAATCTTCTCTAATCCTAGTTTGTTTCCTTTTAAGAGCATGCCTCGAAGATCTGAGATGCTAGGTAACTCTTCTGTTTCAATTGGAATAATATAGAATAGACATAATCTACTCAAGGGATCCATATCAGGTCTAGGGTTCAAGTCCCTGATATTTCAGGAGTTCCACCAATTTCCACTAGTCCTTCTCAGGGTGAGGTGACTAGTGCGAAATTCTGCCAATCGATTTATGGCATTGCTTAGTTGGTTGTTTCTCAAGCCGAGCGGGTTGTATGTGGTGTTTCATCTACTGAGGCCACAAGGTTTTGCTAGTTTATGAAAATAAATACTCCGACTTTTACTTGTGTGAAGGTGAAGGAGGATCCTCAGGGTTTCTTTGTTGAAATAAAGAAAATCTTCAGGGTGATATAGTCCACAAATATGGAAGGGGTGAATTTTACTGCTTATTGATACGCCCAAACTACACCTCTCTTACGAGAGAGTAAGCGTTCGTTGTCAAATATAGAACCCAACTGGGTTGGGTGTCGAATCCCACAGGGAATACTATGATCACTAAGTGTTGCAATTATTATTAGACTGTTGATCGAAGGTTCCAAAGTAAAGGGGGGTTTTGGTTTAAGTACGCAGTAATACTATCAGTGTAACAGTAAGATGATATGTGTAATAGTATTTGATTACAGAGAAAGACAAGTTAGGGTTATTTCCACCTTGAAGTTTTCAACATTTTCTAACTATGGGTATTTAGAACTCATACATGCATGCACTTACAAAGAAACACATTTAAATTCATAATCCAAGTGTTTCTCAACCAACAAAGATTAATCCACTCTTGTTCTCTCGAATCAAAAGTGTTATTTATACTTATGTGAAATCTCCAAGTTGTTAATCCTATTAAGGCATTAACGGATAAAATAGAGGTTAGAAACCCTATTCTCTTGTCACTACTCTCTTTTCCAAACATAAACTTTTCTATCAAACAAGTTATGTTTTAATGGCACGTTCCCTATGTTTGCAACCATGAGAATTCAATCATAACGAAGAGAGTATAATATAAGTACATCTACACATAATGAATTCAAAACCCATAGAAATAAATAGTATACTGCAAGGTTTCCATAACCCTAACAATTAAACTTAGCTACTCATGAATAAAACGAAAATCACCATAAGAATATTCATCATACCAAAAACTGGAAGTCGATTTTGGTATCCGAAAAATAGTGAAATCAAGGAGAAACATTTTTCTCTCTCTCTTCACACTAAGCCGCTCTTTCTTGCGTTCAAAAACCCAAAAACAGCATAATGAATAAAAAAAATCAGCAACAAGTCTTTTCATAGCCTTCTCTCTCATAATTTCCTTCTAAATCCTCAACTTATTATAAATGGCAAATTGGCCTGGGAGAAAGTTCCCATATATCACATTCAGTCCAAAAGCTGCTTTCCTTTTATGTGAAGTTTGCTCTGCTATCCATAGGTCCCCAAAGTGCCGTAATCTTCCTCATTAGTACCTAAAAAGCACGCTAATCACATAGGTAAGCTCCCTTAACTAAAAATAGACTAAAAGTGCAAGAATTATGTATTTTATCCTCAAAACTTAGCTAAAACATAGGTAAGCTATGGTGCTTAGACGTATAAATATGCCCAACATCACTTATCAGCATAAGGATATGACATACTAATTGTACAAAGAGTGGGATGGGGAAAAGCGTAATTTTGAGGAGTCGACTTTGTGGGAGACTTTCTCTAATACTTTTTGGATCACTTATTTCCTTAGGAGTTGAGGAAAGCAAAGGAGAAGGAATTTGTCAATTTAAGACAAGGGAAAATATTTGTCAAGGAATATTCCTTGAAATTTCACCAGCTATCAAGGTATTCTCCAAATTTGGAGTCTGACATAAGGGACAGGATAAGAAAGTTCACTTCTGGACTATCTCGGGATTTGATCCTTGAAAGTAAGACTGCATTCCTGATCAAGGATATAGACATTTCTAGGTTGGTGGTCCATATATAGAAAGTACAGATGAAAAAGAGAAAACATGTTGAGTTTAGGGAAAGAAGGGTAAGAATTGAGGTCTTCTGAACAAGGTGGTTGGCAACAGAAAGCTGGTCGAGATAGCGGTAAATGGCCAAAGAAGAAGCGGAGGAGTTCTGGTTCCTTATCTTTTGCTAGTGCTCCTCACATAAAGTAGTTGGGTGATAGGCTTCAGTAAGGTGGCGATAATTTCTGGGAACAGGGTGCTAATCTCAAGCAAGTTTGGATCAGCCAGCCCTATCATACCTTTATTATCGATTCTGTGGTAGGTTGCATTGGGGTTTCTATGATGAGGGTAGGGATAGGTGTTTCAAATACGGTCAGCCAGGCCATATACTCAATAACTGTCTGGTCGGTAAGGGTGCTTTGGGAGCGAGTAATGCTCCAATTTCTTTATCTTCTATTCCTGTAAAAAAAGGTGATTCTTTTGTATTAATTTTTTCTTTTGGTACCAATGCAGGTCAGATTATGTTATATGCTCTTACTACTAGACAGAAATTAGAGGCATCACCTAATGTCATGACTGGTATGTTACAACTTTTTCTTGTGACATGTATTTTTTCTTAATTTGGGGTCCACTCTCTCTTATGTGACCCCATTTATGGTTTTGTATTTTGGTTTTGATCCTGAGATTATTTTAGATCTTTTTTCTGCTTTTACTCTGGTAGATGACTTTGTGATTGCTAAAAGGGTCTATAGGGGTTGTGTGGTATCTGTTGGTAGTAAGCAAACTTTGGTAGATTTGTTTGAATTGGATATGGTGGATTTTGATATTTTTCTAGGGATGGATTATTACACTTTGTTATGCATCCTTAGATTTTTGACACATCAAGGAGATGTATTAGTGGAATGGTATGAAAAGTAATTTGGCTATGTATTTAGTGTGTTAACAAGTGAAAGTTGCGTACATGGGGCCAAGGAGATTGTATCAGGAGATTGATTGACATAATTAAAAAGGGGAGGTAATCATTATGGATTCATTATCAGTCTTTCTTAGTCTAAGAACTAATTTGATTTTGTTTTGTTCATCGTGGATTGGATGATAAAGTCCGCTCACTTCTTTCCGATGTGGTCTAACTTTTTGAATGATGACTGTCCGAGGTTGTATCTTTATGAGATTGTGAAGCTGAATTGGGGACCAATTTTGATTATCTATAGTCATAGTATGTATTTTTCATCTTACTTTTGGCGGTCGTTTATGAAGGGGTTGGGTACTATGGTTAGTCTGAGTACTGCTTTTCATCTACAGATGAATGGGCAAGTAGAGTGGACTATTTATACATTGGATGGCATACTTCGTCTATTTGTGATTGATTATGGTTGCAAATTGGTTGATCATTTAACTTTGGTAGAGTTTTCTTACCATAATAACTATCATTCTATCCTTGGGATGGCCCCTTATAAGGCATTGTATGGTAGGGGGTGTAGATCTCCTATTGGGTGGTTTAAGTTTAGTGAGGCAGATATGTTTTGCCCAGACTTGGTTTATCAGGCTATAAAAAAGGTGAAGGTGATTCAGGATAGGTTAAGGCTGCCTAGAGTTTCCAAATGTCCATTGCAGATGTAAGGCATATTGAATTGGAGTTAGAGGTTAGGGATAGGGTATTCCTAAGGGCATCTCCCATGAAGGAAGAGATGTGGTTTAGTAGAAAGGGGAAGCTCAGTCCCCGATATGTTGATCTTTTTATTGTTTTGTGGAGGGTTTGTAGTATGGCATATAAATTAGAGTTGCCTTCTAGTTTTAGCTCTATTCATCTTGTATTTCATCTCTCTATGTTTAGAAAGTTCCTTTATTATCCTTCTTTGGTGGTTCCTTTAGAAGGATTGGGTATCTCAGATTCTCTTACTTATGAAGATCTCTTGTTTGAGATCTTAGATCAGTAGGTTCGTAAGTTACACACCAAGTATGTGGCCTCGGTTAAGGTTCTATGGCATAACCACAAGGTAGAAGAGTCTATGTGGGAAGTGGAATAAGACATGAGGTCCAAATATCCGCATTTAGTTTTTTCTATGGATACTCGTTGAGAAGGTATGTGTCTTAACCAAATCTTTGTTTTCTAACTTAGTTAAAGGTTTGATTGATATTTCATTATGAAAATAAATCTTGCTTGTGTTTAACCTACTTCGGCCATCATTTGGGGACGAATGATCCTAGTGGGGGAGATTGAAATACCCTAGGTTTGGACCTATAAAAAATTTTCTAGATTTTTAGATTTTGGACATTATACGACTTGTGGGTATCGGTCGTATAATGAAGTACGATTGGTATGCTCTAGGCCATATGCCAACCATTATTGGTTGGTGGGTTTTATTAGTTTCTAGAATTGGTACGACTTGGTGGGTACAAGTTATATGGTTTGTGACGGGTTGTATGGGTTGGGTTTTCCTTTACACAATCTGAGACATAGTAACTTAAGTTGGATCTGTGTATGAGTGGCTCACTATGATCTGTAAGATAGGGTATGAGTCATATGATTAACTTGTATGGTAGACAGTTTTCAAACTTCCATTTAATTCTGCCAGATATATGGTTTATGGGTACTAATCTTATGGTTAGGTACGACTTGGTTAGGGTAAATTGTATGGTGGATAGTATTGGGTCCAAGGGGGAGGCCTAGTGTACGAGCAGTGGGTACCACTCGTATTGGAGGGGACGACAGGTATGCGGTAGTCATACTATCTGACGAGAATTTTAAGAAGTTTAAGTTGGGGGTAATCTAGACATTTACCCAGTTAACCTCTTAAGTCCCCATGACTTATAACTCTATTGGGACATCATTTACCCTATTATTCTAATCTAAAGCGCTTAGAAATACTCTCTAGTTCTCTTTAAGGCTCTTGAATAAAAGAAGACTAGGGTTTCATCTAGAGGATCAATTTGGGGCTTGTACGTGTTATTTCTCTTAATTATTTTTGTAATATAAGGCATGTAATCCTTCCTTATTATTAGTTCCAACTACGGACATCTTTGATACAATTTTTTTATGAAATAATTATTGTATTATTCTGAGGTTTTCAACAATATCTTAGGGTTTTGGTATTAACCGTTTGGTTATGGTTTTCTCATGTTTTAATTATGTATTTACATGTTTTAATGATGGTTTGGACAGTTGGTTGCATGGGAATGGTTAATTGGTAATTGGAATTGCTTTTGGAAACACTATACCCCAAACATGTTTGATAAAATGCCTATGAAATGCTTTCACCATATTATTGGACTTTTAATGGAACTATTGCATGGTATGCTTTGGTAGTGGGGCCTTATTTGGTATAAATTGTTTAAATATTTTGGAATCGTTAAATAGTAAGGTTTGGTGGTCATGGTTATGGTTAATTAAACTTCCTTATGGTTTACAAGGGAATTCCCTAAGGAAACATGTTAATTAACAACTTATTAGGTACATGGGATTTCTCCAAGAAAATTTAATAATGGGACACTTGTGGGGTACATGGGATTCCCCCCAAGTAATTTCATAATGTAATCTATGGGTACATGAAAATCCATTTACATAAAAGGTTGGCCAAGGACATTGCTTGCATGATATAGTCGGTATGACAATACCACCATTTATAGCTTTGGTTATTAATAATGCAATAATGGATTGGTTTGATGGTACTTGTTTTAATTGGGCAATAATGGTGGGCTGTGGTAGCTAAACATAAAGGTGTGAGTCTAATGGACGGATACTTGAAACTCATGTTTGCTGACATGAGGGTTAATAATAGAAACCATATATAATACTATAAGGTACACAGGAATCCTCTAAGTACACTATACATATGTATCATGGAGAGTGAAGGGTACTCAGTAATCCCCTACTCTTATGGTATCTCTAGTTTGTGTGGATACACATATCGAGGCCCGTTCAAGGGGTTACACTGGACCCATACAGCTCATGGGTGGTTATAGGACAGTTAAGCTACACATTTCTAAGTTAATGGTTTTAAAGGCATGCTAAACCCGTCTTCTTTTCTTTATATGGTTATATATATATATATGTCTGGTTTGTTTGTATGTGGTTAGTTTACTTGGTTTTACTAAATGGCCTTATTTTATCCTTATCTTATGTTCATGCTAGCATTCATCTGCTAACCCATATTTTGGCGGCTGTATCCCCATGAGATGCAAGAACCAACCATTCTACTCCTTCTTCTTAGTAATGGAATTTGGGATCAGATATTGGATTGAAGTGGCGACCTTCCATATTATGGAAGGCTCCATTTCATATTATCGATGTCTTTGCATACTTTGGTTATTTTATGGGTTTTGGTTTTGGCTATGGTTGGGGGTATTCCCCAATCAAATATTGTTTTTCTTTTGGTTAGAGGATTTGTTGAAGTACTATATTTGAGAATGGCGGTGTCGGTATTGGTGTCAGCCTTAGTATTGGCATTTGTATTGGGGATGATATCATTGGACTAAATTTATGATTGTTCCATCCTTTTATATTATGTTATGGACAAGAACTTTGTTTTTATATTGGTTTAATTATGGTTAATGGTTGGCAATGGTTGGTTGGACTTGCTTGGGTTTGTCACAGTTATAGACCTATCCCAGAGTCTCGTATCAAAATGAACGCTATCTTGTTATATGGTCAGAGCTTATCCGACTTAGTGTATGCATATTTTTGGGTCGGGCCGGGTAACGAGGATTGTCCCTAGTCCTGGTTGGACTTTGGATGCCAATTATGACAATGCCCTAGTTCGAGTCGTGTTAGTTTGGTATCAGAGCTTTAGGTTCAAGGTCAATTGGTATTGCATAAAGCCGTGTCAAGTACAGTCTCTTTTAAGGGTGTGTAGTATGCAAAAATAATAAGGACGAGGCTATAAGACATTTAGGAATGTTTCAGTTTCATGGTATTCTATTTTCAAGCTTAGAGTCTAATTCCTTGAATCTTCTCTAATCCTTTTTTGTTTAATTTTCAGATCATGCCTCGACAATCTAAGAGGCATGGTAACTCTTCAATCCTAACTAGGGATAATATTGACGGGATACAATCTACTCAGGAGATCCATACTCAGTGTAGGGGTCCAGTCCTTGATATTTTTTATGTTACACTGATTACAACTAGTCCTCAGGGTGAGGTGACTAATGATGAATTTTACCTATCGATTCATGTTATTGCTCAATTGGTTGCTGTTCAGGTCATGCCGGGTGTATCTTGCGTTTCATCTGCATAGGCTACAAAGGTTGGCTAGTTTATGAAGATAAATCCTCCTACTTTTACAAGTATGAAGGTGGAGGAGGATCCTTAGGGTTTTTTTTTTTTGAAATAGAGAAAATCACCAGGGTGATGTAGGCCACAAATTATAGAAGTGAATCTTTCTGATTATCATCTTCAAGGTATGGCATACCAATGGTACAAAGAGTGGGATGGGTCTAGAGGAGATGTTGAGGAGTCGACTTTTGTGGGAGACTTTCTCTAATGATTTTCTGGATCGCTTTTTTCCTTAGGAGTTGAGGGAAGTAAAGGCAAAGGAATTTATCAATTTAAGACATGAGAAAATGTATGTCAAGGAATATATGCCTTGAAATTTGGTCAGTTGTCTAGGCATGCTCCGGAATTGGTGTATGACATGAGTGATAATGCTCAAACTACACCTCTCTAATGAGAATGTAAGAGATCGTCATCAATATATTGACCCAACTTTTGGAGTTGGGGTCGAATTCACAGGGAACAATGTGAGTGGCGATTAAACTAATTTGAAACTATAGCTATAAGTTAAATTCAAACAAATGATACAAAAAGATAAAATAGGGATTTTTGATGATCAAACAAATAATTGTTAGTCACTTTAGTTTCAGTGTTTGTAACCAAGAGTTTATGGAAAACCAAAATTATGTTCACTAGGGATTTTGGTACTTGACAGATGCTACTAGTGGTTCAAGATTCTCACGGTAGGTAGGACAACAAGTTACCTTTATCGAAGTTATTCTTAAATGTCTCTCGACCTACTTAAGCATTTAATTACCTAATCCTCTCGAACTTAGGGAATTTATATTCATTGCCCAGATTTTACCTCAGGTTAACCAACCTTGTTACAACGCTGATTATTAAACGAAAGTTTAGTCTTTCCAACTCCTTGTTGATAATTCACTTACCAATATATTTGATTTCTTTGTCAAGCAAATCAAAGCAAGTGTTATCTATCATTTACTACCAACAGACAATAATTAAGACATCAGAATTATTAAGAAGTCCTACCACCTTTCAAATCCTGAACACTCAACACCTTATCAGGACCTAACCCTAGATCCCAGAATTCAGGTTAAAGGAATTTAACCGCTCATGACGTAATAATTGAATCAACTAGATGAATTCATGCTTTGAAACATAAACTTACCACATGATGAATAGAAACTAGAGATTCTCATATTAAATCACAAAGTAAAATCCTAAAATAATGATTATATTCTCTTCAAAGTAATTGCTTTTTCAATCCAAGAAGTTAGAGAGATAAAATATCAAAGTACCGTGTCTCAAAACTCAAGGTTCGATCCCCTTAAGAAAACTCTAAACAAGGATTTAAATAGTTCACCCTAATTATGGAAACAAAATAATAAAATTCAGAAATTCTTCGGATTAGGTGATGCCATTTGTGATAGCCTATCAGGAGGCTGACGACTTATCACAAATTTCGTCAGCTTCCTCTTTACTCTGGACATTGCTGCCTAATGTTGACAACAAATGGTGATGCCCTATCAGCTCCTTAATGACTTATCACAAATGTCGTCAAGTCTCTGCTTTAGTTCTCATGTGTTGCCTTAGGCTGGTGGCATTCCTAATGGCTTATCAGCTCCTTGATGACCTATCACAAAATGTCGTCACAGCTTTTAACTTAGGCCTATTCTCTGTCTATGGCTAACGATGAAGCTGATAGCTTATCACAAGGCTGACAACTTATCACAAATTTCATCAGCCACACTTGTCCTCTATTTACTTCAGATTTCAGCTAATTTGTTTCCATTCTTGTTGGTTCTCTAACATATTAGTTTTTTCTGCAAAATCAAACATAAACCAATCAAAAATGACAAAAGTTTCTTAAAACTTTGCAATTATCCATAGAGCCTCAAATGTGTTAGCATTAGCTCACATATCCACACCATCAACTTAAAACAATTGCTTGCCCTTAAACAACTCAGCACAACTAAGAGAATACAAAGCACATTTGGCAGTCAATTTTCCATATCATCTTAAAACACTTTCACCATCACCAAGGTCAGTCAATTCAAGAATAACTGTGTATATTATTGAAGAACACCAATGAACCACACAGGAATCAAGATACGGCATAATTTAGCTATAACAACCATGCATAGACCAGTATTACACTCTCCAAACAAGTTAGCAACTAGCAACATATCTGGTGTGCCCTCACAGCAAAGAAATTCCCCTCATCTCATATCAGTAATCATATACATAACCATTGGGACAATCAAAACACTTACTCTCAGAACGAAGTTCCAACCAATGTATGCCAAGTACCATAGGCTTGCCCTTATTTTCATTACCCAGATCTTCAGATAGGTCAGCTAGGATCACTATAGGTCTAATCTTAGGCTTGTAATGTAGGTTAGGGGCTGGTATGATACTTGATGATATTTAAACTGACTAAGCCTCCTTGACACTATACGAGCTTTTTGGGATTTTACTCTTTAGCCTTTTCTACTCTTCTCTTTCTTGATCACACTTATTTATGATGGGTGCGGTCTTTTACACAATCATTTATTCTTTTTCTTAATTTTTATTTTTCTTGTTGTCTTCCTCCGCACCCAGCTTTTTATTTTTTTCTTCAAGGTACACAGTGTCCAAGTAGGTCCAAGGCTAAAACAAATTCATTGTGATCTAAATGGGAAGGTGACAGGTGTCATAAAAAGAAATAGGCTAATCAGGCTTATAACAGGGATCAAGCGATATTATGCACATAGGGAAGGTCATTTAGGCTGAAGTGAGCTAATATCAAAATGGCCTATGATCCTTTCCTAACCCCTATCCTTCAACCTAGGTAAGACTAACCGGGCATATTCTGGTTTCAGCATATAGAGGGAACTAAGTAGTTGCTCACACATACTTGGCACACAGGTATATGGCAATCTACTACTCATTCAGTTCATGTATCTATTTAGCAATGATCATTGTGTTACTATAACTAATGCCATACAAAGATATATAGTGGTCACACTTAAATGTAAATCACACAGTTAAAGAACTAGACCACTTGAAGAGGTGCTCAAAAATCACAAAAACATGTTAACTGCCTAAGGTACTTATATTTCTCCTAGTCAACTACAATATTTTACAACAAGTCACAATATGCCTAAATATTCCGGCTCTACTAGGAACAAAACTCCTAGGAAAAGAGGCACGGCAACAAAAACCCTAAGAGGACATCAACACCTACAAGTAGTCCCACCCTCAACTTAAAATCATGCAATGTCCCTAATGCGTCAAACCAAAACAAAAGAGTTAAAAACATACCTGTGGCACCATGGGTGTGAAGATCTGATGTCAATCACATAATACGAATACAAACAACAAAATACCTTGGGTTGCCTCCCAAGCAGCACCTGATTTAATGTCTCGGCACAACCAGGTTATCTTGACTACTTAGAATTCATCAAGATACCTACCTTGAAAGTGCTTCATCCTTTATCCCTCTACTTAGATGATTTGAATTGTCAGCCCATCTTTTAATCTTTACTTCTTTTAGGTCCATTGGGAAAATGTGATGGCATGATAAGGAATGTTCTATCATGCTACTTCAAAAACTTGAACCGCTTGCCCAATTTTGCATCAAACTTTTGTATGGGCTCATTGGGAAGCAGTAAAGATCTTAAAAATCCACTAAATAGACATCGATCTTCAGGCTTCTTGGCTTTTACGATTGGGGTTGTGGTATACCCTTTTGGAAAGATAAACTCCAAAATGTAAGATTTTCCTCCTCATTTCCAAAATTTATCATTTGCTTGGGTGATTCGACTTTTATCACATCCACCAGGCATAATGTTGAAAAGTGGTTCGAATGAGGACTAAATTTTACTTTTGGAGTAGCATCCCTATTAGTATCTTTACCCCATAATGGACTAGAGTCTTCACAAGGATTGTGCTTGATTTCTTCTATTGCCTCTAGCACCATTTCCCCAATCTTGGCATCATCCCTCATGGTTGGTTTGTTTGGTTAAGAAATCTCCAAGGGTTGATCAAAATAAAGCTCATCATCAGTATAGGATTCTTTCTTCTCATATTCACACTCTTCGATTAGTCTAAATGATTCCATCGATAAGATATCATCTAAACATAATATAGAAGAGTGCTTTGGATGATTGACTTAGATATCCATCTCCCCTATCATTTCTTTTTCCTTGTTAAATGCCCTAATTTCTTGATATATATCACATATGATATCGTTCGTTGAGTCTATACGATCCAACATTAGTTGAAGCATAGCTTTAATGCCACTCTTTCCAGTGCTTCGTTTTTCCTTTTCTTGACCATAAGATCTATCAAACTCATAAGAAGAACTAGAATTTGGGTTAGCACAATGGGGGGAAGGGGCATTTAGGTAATCACTCTAATGTCCATCTTGACCACCATATAAAGAACAATCATACTCCCAGTAGGATGGAGATGGTGCACACATCTCTCTCCGGGGAGCATATCTTTAATCTTGCCAAAAGTAAGGTCCATCATAATATGGACATAGATCATCAAGATAAGATTTTTGACCACCAATACCATGCTCATTCCACGATGTCATATTAATAAGTAAACTAAAATAAAAATCTACCTAACACAAGAAGTAAAAAAACTAGAAACAAATATTTAAAAGTTTGAATTCAAGCAAGTAGGCTAAAATTCCAAACCAACTCAGTATGCTAAATTGTTCCCCGGTAATAGAGCCATTTTTGATAATTCTTAAACTACACCTCTCTAATGAGAATGTAAGCAATCGCCGACAATATATTTACCCAACTTTTGGAGTCAGGGTTGAATCCACAGGGAACAATGTGAGTGGAGATTAAACTAATTTGAAACTATAGCTACAAGATAAATTTAAACAAATGATATGAAAAAATAAAATGTGGGTTTTTGATGATCAAACAAATAATTGTTATTCACTTTAGTTTCAGTGTTTGTAACCAAGAGTTTATGGAAAACCAAAATTATGTTCACTCGGGATTTTGGTACTTGACCGATGCTACTAGTGGTTCAAGATTCTCATGGTAGGTAGATAATAAGTTATCTTTATGGAAGTTATGCTGAAATGTCTCTCGACCTACTCAAGCATTTAATTACCTAATCCTCTCAGACTTAGGGAATTTATATTCACTGCCCAATTTTTTTACCTAAGGTTAACCAACCTTGTTACAGCACTGATTATTAAATGGAAGTTTAGTGTTTCTAAGTCCCTGTTAATAATTCACTTCCCACTATATTTGATTTCTTTCTCAAGCAAATCCAAGTAGGTGTTATCTATCCTTTGCAACCAACAGACAATAATTAAGACATCAGAATTATCAAGAAGCCCTACCACCTTTCGAATCCTGAATACTCAGCACCTTATCAAGACCCAACCATAGATCCCATAATTTAGGTTAAAGGAATTTAGCCACTCATATCATAATTATTGAAGCAACTAGATGAATTTATGCTTTGAAAGATAAACTTACTACAAGATGAATAGAAACTAAAGATTCTCAGATTAAATCACACAGGAAAATCCCAAAATAATGATTAAATTCTCTTCAAAGTAATTGTTTTTTCAAGCCAAGAAGTTAGAGAGAGAAAATATCAAAGTATCATGTCTCAAAACCAAGGTTCGGTCCCCTTAAGAAAACCCTAATCAAGGCTTTAAATAGTTCACCCTAATTATGTAAACAAAATAATAAAATTTAGAAATTCTTTAGACTAGGTGACGTCATTTGTGATAGCCTATTAGGAGGCTGACGACTTATCACAAATGTCATCAACTTTCTCTTTGCTTTAGACACTTACTGCCTAATGCTAATGACAAATGGTGACACCCTATCAGCTCTTTAATAACTTATCACAAATATCGTCAAGTCTCTGCTTCAGTTCTCATGTTATGCCTTAGGCTAATGGCATTCTTGATGGCTTATCAACTCCTTGATGATCTATCACAAAATGTTATCATAGCTTTCCACTTAGGCTAATTCTCTGTCTATAGCTAACGATGAAATTGATACCTTATCATAGGGCTGATGACTTTTCACAAATGTCTTCAGCCACACTTTGCCTCTATTTACTTTAGATTTTAGCTCATTTACTTTCGTTCTTATTGGTTCTCTAACATATTAGCTTCTTCTGCAAAATCAAACATAAAATAATCAAAAACGACAAAAGTAGCTTAAGACTTTGTAATTATTCTTAATTAAAAGCCTCAAATATATTAGCATTAGGTCACACATCAATGAGGGCTAGGATTAAAAAGTTTACCTATGGACTGTCTTGGGATTTGATCCCTTAAAGCAAGATTTCATTGTTGATTAAAGATATCGATATTTATAGGTTTGTGGTTCATATGCAGTAGGGTAATAGGAAAAGAGAAAACATATTGAGTTCGGGGAAAGGTAGGGTAAGAAAATTAGGTCTTCTGAACAAGGTGGCAGAAAAAATATAGGTTGTCGTAATGGTAGTAAATTGCCATAGAAGAAGTAGGGGATTTTTGGTTCCTTCTCTAAAGCTAGCACTCCTTACCAAAAGTATTATCACCGTGTCAGCACACTGGCAATAATTTCCTTGCACAGGGTTCCTAATCTCAATAAAGTGGGGCTTAGTCGGCCTTATCATGCCCTCTTTATTGGTTCTATGGTAATTTGCATAGGGGTTTCTGTGATGAGGAATGGGACAGGTGTTTTAAATATGGTCATCCAAGCCATATGCTCAGTAATAGTCTAGTTTATAAGGGTTCTTAGGGAGTGAGTAAGGCTCTGGTTACTTCAATCTTCTGTTCCTACAACAAAGGGTGTTTCTTTTTCCTAAGTTTCTGCTTCTAGCACCGATGAAAGTCGGAATAGGTTATATGCTCTTACAACTCGATAGAAATCTGAGCCATCACCTGATGTCATGATTAGTATGTTATAACTTTTTTTTCATAACATGTATTTTTTTCTTGATCTGGGTCCACTCACTTTTATGTGACCCTATTTGTGGCTGTGCATTTTGTTATTGTCCCCAATTTTATTTTAGATCTTTTTTCTATTTCTATCTTGGTAGGTGACTCTGTGATTGCTTAAAGGATCTATAAGGAGTGTGTGGTATCTATTGGTCATAAGTAGAAATTGGTAGATTTCTTTGAACTAGATATAGTAGATTTTGTGTTATTCTAGAAAAAGATTGGTTATACTATGCTTCATTAGATTGTCAGACACGTAAGATTATCTTTAGGTTCATTGGTGTACAGTTTATTTAGTTAGAGAGTGGTTCCCTAGCTCCTGGGGGTGGTTTATTTCATATCTTTAAGCGCAAAGGTTAATCTCTAAAGGGTGTCTTTATCTTTGGTTTGGGTTAAAGATTTTAGCTAAGAAGGCCTATCCTTATATTCTATTCTGGTGGTGAATGAGTTTCTTAAAGTATTTCTAGACTATCTTCTTAGATTTCTTCCAGATGAGCAGATGGAGTTTGGTATTGATTTGTTTTTGTAAACTCATCCAATATCTATTCCTTTTTATAGAATGGCTTCAGCTGAGTTCAAGGAACTCATGGAGCATCTTAACTATCTTTTTTATAAGGGCTATATCTACCCTAGTGTGTCCTCATGGGGTGCACTAGTGTTATTCATGCAAAAGAAGAATAGTTCCCTTCTGTTGTTGATTGACTATCGATAATTAAATAAGGTAGAGGTTAAGATCAAGTATCCTCTACCAGGGATAAATTACTTGTTTGATAAATTAAAAGGTGCCAAATTCTTTTCTAAGTTAAATCAATGGTGTAGGTATCATCAACTTAAGATTAGGGAGGCGGATATCCCTAAGATGACTTTTTTACTTGATATGGGCACTTTGAGTTCTTGGTTTTGTCATTTGATTTGACTAATGCCTTAGCAGCCTTTATGGATTTGATAAATAGGATTTTCAGGCAATTTATGGATCTTTTTGTCATTGTGTTCATTGATGACATCCTTGTATATTCTAAGAGTGAGGTGGATAATGCCAATCACCTATGTATGGTGTTGCAGACCTTAAATAAGCAATAATTGTATGCCAAATTCACCAAGTGTGAGTTTTGGTTAAACGTTATAACTTTTTTTAACAACTTTTTTTAGTCATTTATTTTTAGTGTAGCGAGCATGGTTTATCTACAAAAGGTGGATATGGTTAAAAGGTAAACTATACCCATGACTCCAACCAACATTCAAAGATTATTTGGTTTGGCTGGGTATTATCGGTTGTTTGTGGAAAGTTTCTTAATGATAGCTGCCCTATTGACTAAGTTGACCCAAAAAAAGGTAAAGTTTTCTTGGTCGAATTCTTGTGAGTGGAGTTTCAAGAAGCTGAAGTATTAGCTAACTTTGGCTCTAATTTTGACTTTGTTGGAAGGTAATAAAGGGTTTGTGGTTTATAGTGATTCATCCCGAGTGAGACTTGGTTGGGTTTTGATGCAGCATGGGAAGGTGATTACTTATGCTTGAAGTTGAATGAGAGGAATTATCCTACTTATGTTTTGGAGCTTTTAGTGATGGTCTTTTCTATAAAAATTTAGCGGTATTATTTGTATGGAGTGCAGGTTGACATCTTTTCTAATCATAAGAGTCTATAGTACATGTTCACTCAGAAGGAGCTAAATCTCAAGCAGAGGAGATGGTTAGAGCTTCTCAAGGACTATGATATGAGTTATCACTACTACCTAAGTAAGCTAACATGGTTGTTGATGCTCTTTGTAGGTTATCCATGGGAAGTCTATTTCATGTAGATAAAGAGAAGTGGGAATTAGTGAAGGATATTCATCTCTTGGCTAATCTTAGAGTTTGCCTCTTGGACTCTATGATGTTAGTGTGATGGTATAGTAAGTGGTTCAATTGACTCTTGGTGAAAAGATCAAAGATAAACAAATGCTAGATTCTATTTTGATTAAAATTAAGAGTGATGTTGGTGGGCAAAAAGTAATGGTGTTTGAGATCAGCGGTGGTGGTACCTTAAGGTACCAAGGCCATTTATGTGTTCCTGACATCGATGGTTTGCGATAAAGAATTTTGGCTTCGGTGCATGAATAACGCTATTCCATTCATCCTAGTTTGACAAAAATGTATCGTGATCTCAGGGAGATGTATTTGTGGAATAGTGTGAAAAAAATATGGCTAATTTTGTGGCCAAATGTTTAGTGTTTCAACAAATTAATGTTGAGAACATGAGGCCTAGGGGCTTATATCAGAATATTGAATTTCCAGAATAGAAATAGAAGGTAATCAATATGGATTTTGTTACCGATCTTTCTCGGTCTTGGAATAAATTTGATTCGATTTGGGTTATCTGGATAGGATGAAAAAGTCCGCTCACTTTTTAACGATGTCAACTAAGTTTTCAGTTGAGGATTATGTGAACTTATATCTTTATAAGATTGTGAAGCTGTATGGGGTACCAGTTTTGTTCATCTATAATCGTGGTATGCTATTCTTATCTCACTTCTGGCGATTAGTTTAGAAGGGATTGGGTACTAAGGTTAGTCTAAGTAATATTTTTCATCCGCAGATGGATGGGAAAGCAGAGAGTATTATTCAGGCGTTGGAGAACATGCTTCATATGTGTGCGATTCATTATTATGGTCATTGGGTCGTTCATTTACCTTTGGTTTAGTTTGCTATCATTCTAGCATTGAGATGACCCTTTTTGAGAAATTGTATAGTAAGAGGTGTAGATCTTCTATTGGTTGGTTACATCTTGGTTAGGCGAATATACATTGCCCGAGCTTAGTTTATCAGGCTACGGAAAAGGTGAAGGTGATTTGAGATAGGCTTAAGGATGTCCAAAGTCGCTAAACATACTATGTAAATATAAGGCATAGAGACTTGGAGTTCGAGGTTGGGGATAAAGTATTCCTAAAGGTATCTCCCATGAATGGCGTGATGTGGTTTGATAAATGTGGAAGCTCAGTCGCTGGATTATTGGTCCTTATGCTATTTGGAGGAGGGTCAGTAGTTTGGCTTATATAATAGAGTTTCCTTCTAGTTTGAGCTTAATTCATCTGGTATGTCTCTATGTTGAGATAGTGCCTTGCTGGTCCTTCTTCTGTGGTTCCTTAAGAAATATTGGGTATCTTGAATTCTCTATCTGATGAATAGGTCTTAGTTGAGATCTTGGATAGGTAATTTCATCAATTACGGACTAAGGATATGGCCTCAATTATGGTTCTATGGTAGACCCACAAGGTCGAAAAGGCTACATAGTATGCAGAAGTGGACATTAAGTTCAAATATATGCATTTTTCTGCTCCAAATACTCATGTGAAAGGTTTGTGCTCTTGATCACATATTTTATTTCTATCTTGTTTAAAGGTTTGATTGATATTTGATAATGCAAATGAATCCTGCTTGCATTTGTCCTACCTTATCCGTCATTTGGTGATGAATTATCCTAGTGGGGGAGACTTAAACATCCTAGGTTTGGACACTTAGAAAATTACCTTGATTTTTGGATTCTGGACATCATACGACTTGTGGGTACCACTAATATGATGGGGTACAGTTGGTATAATCTTGGCCTTATGCCAACTAATTTTAGATGGTGGGTTGGATTAGTTTCTGGAATGGGTATGACTTAGTGGGTACGAGTCGTATGGTTGGTGACAGGTCATACGGGTTGGGTTTTTCTTATACTTAATTTGAGACTTAGTAACTTAAATTTGATCTGAATATGAGTGGATCACCATGAGCCTTAAGATAGGGTATGAGTCATACCATTGACTAATATGGTAGACAGTGTTCTAACTTCCTTTGATTCTATTCTAGTAGGGTTATGGTTTAGGGGTACTAATCGTATGATTGGGTACGACTTGGTTTCAGTAGGTCGTATGGTGGATGGTATTGGGTCCAAGGGGGAGGCATAGGATACGAGTGGTGCATTCCACTCGTATTGGTGGGTATGATTGGTATAGGGGAGTCGTATCATCCGACAAAAATTTTAAGCAGATTATGTTATAGGTAATTTGGGAATTTCCCCACTTAACCTCTTAATGCCCCACGACTTATAACTCTATTAGGACATCATTCACCCTATTATTCAAATCTAAAATACTTAGAAACACTCTCTAATACTTTCTTAGGCTCTTAGGTAAAGAAAGGTTAGGGTTTCATCTAGAGGATCAATTTGAGGCTGCTATAGGTGATTTCTCTCCATCATCTTCGTAATCTAAGACATGTACTTTTCTTTCATTGTTAGCTCAAACTATGGTCATGTTTTATACAATGTTTTCACGGCATGATTATTGCATTATTTTGGGGTTTTCAACTATATATTGGTATTTTGTTATTAAATTATTGGTTATGGTTTTCCCATGTTTTAATCATGTATTTACATGCTTTAATGTTGGTTTGGACAATTGGTTGCGTGGGAATGGTTAACTAGTAATTGGAATTATTTTGGAAACACTATGCCCCCAATATGTTTGATAAAATTCCTATAAGAATGCTTTTACTATATTTTTGGACTTTTAATAGAACTATCACATGGTATGGTTTGGTAGTGAAACCCTAAATGTTATAAATTGTTTAAATGGATAGCAATGGTTTAATGGTAAGGTTTCATTGTCATGGTTATTGTTAATTAAACTTCCTTGTTAGGTACAAAGTAATCCCCCAAGTAAACATGTTAATGAACAACCTGTGGGGTTCATGGGATTCCCCAAAGTAAACTTAATAATGGGATACTTGTAGGGTACACGAGATTCCACCAAGTTAATTTTATAATGTAGTCTATGGGGACATTGAATCCCTTTACATAAAAGTTTTGCTAAGTACATTGCTTGCAAGCTATAGTCAGTATAACACTACCACTGCTTATTGCCTTACTTAATAATAATGGAATAATGGATTGGTTGGATGATAATGTTTTTAATTTTAAAATAATGGCAAGGTGTGATTGCTAATTGTCAAGGTTCGAGTCTAATGGATGGACATTGGAAACTTATGTTTTCCAAAATAAGGGTTGGTCAAAGCAACCATATATGATACTATGAGGTACACAGGAATCCTCTAAGTACACAGTACATATGTATCATAGAGAGCAAAGGGTACTCGGTAATCCCCTACTCTTATGGTATCTCTGGTTCATGTAGATACATCCATTCGGGCTTGTTTATGAGGTTAAACTGGACCTATATAGCTCGTGGGTGGTTCTAGGATGTTTAAGCTACACATTCCTAGGTCAATAATTTTAAAGGCATACTAAACCAGCCTCTCTTTCCTGATATTATTACATAAATATATATGGTTTGTATGGATGTGGTTGGTTTACTTTGTTTTACTAGATGGCATTATTTTATCCTTATCCCGTGTTCATGCTAGAGTTCACCAACTAACCCATCTTTGGGCAACTGTATCCCTACACGATGTAGGAACCAACCATTCTACTCCTCCTTCTTAGTGATTGAATTCAGGATCAGTTATTGAATTGAAGTGGTGAGCTTCCATATTGCAAAAGGCTTCATTTTATATGATGGATATCTTCATATACTTTGCTTATTTTATGGGTATTTTGGTTTTGGCTATGGATGGGGGCATGTCCCAAGCTGATATTATTTTTCTTTTGGTGAAAGTCTTTGTGGAACTACTATATGTTGGAATGGGTGGTTTCGGTACTAGTGCCAGCCTTAGTATTTGCATTGGTACTGGAGTTGATACCGTTAGGCTGAATTCATGATTATTCCATCCTTTTATGTTATAGGTTGGTAATGGGTGGTTAGACTTACTTGGGTTTGTCATGGTTATAGACCTATACCATAGTCCAGTATCAAAATAAACGTTATCTTGTTATGCATTCATAGCTTATTTGATTCACGGTATAAGTATTTTGAAGTTTGGATGGGTAACAGGGGTTGTCCCCGATCCTGGTTGGACTTAGGATGCCTAATATGACAAGGCCCTAGTTTGAATCGTGTCAGAGTGACCTCAAAATTAGCTAGTCTATTAATTGTGGCTAGCTTATGTTTCTCACCAGGTTAGGGCTTTAGGTGTTTTCTATGACTATAGATATGTCGGTCACTAATCTAGAGAGTATTCCTGACGTAGGATTGTTTGTTGTTCAGCTCATCCAAAAAAGTGTCATCATGTTGTGGCACTTTTAGTTAGAGGCAATGTTCTTAGTGCAACAGTTGATGATCCCGACACTCAATTAGAGTTGGGACCAATGTAAATTAATTCTCCCTCAAGATTGCTAGGCACGTGACTTCAAATTCCACCATGATAGGTGTGGTTTTTAGTTCCGTTCTTTACCTTTTCATTTGAGTGTATAGGGGTTCTTGTACCCACTGATTATTGAATGCCTTGGTAGGTTTTTATTGATTGTTGTGTGCATAACAACCTCCACAGATAATTTCTTTTAGTAGTGAATAGAGTGGATCAATGTTGATATTTCCCAAGGGCAGAGGATTTGGGTTCCTATCCCATTTACCTTTGCATATTTTCCTTCTTATGGCCCTGGAGTGGTACTTACTATCAATTTTCCATATTCGGTAAAACCTATTCTTTACATTGGTATTTTAATTTCTATTGTTATTATATCTATTGCTTGATTTTTATTTATCCTTATTTGGCAGATGGCTAGAGAAGCATTATCTAGTTAGAATTACCATCCTCACGGTTCTTATTCGTTGTCTTAAATTGAGAGCTTGGATGGGTGATTTCTCTCTTGTAGAAAGGTGAGGTTGGTTGTTTTCCTCTTTTGTTGGTAAGGCTAGACTAGTTGTTGAGTTGGTTATAATAGTGAAAGTAAGTCGACCTTCCATGGTTTTGTTATGGTTATAGAGTTGGTGATTTTGTTAGATTGCCTATTTTTAGTTGACAGGTCTTTGAATTACCTTTCAGGTTTGTTAGGTTTGTTTCCTGGTGATGGTTTAGTGTTGGTATGTATATGGTGCTGGATACTTAATCCTTAACATCATGAGATTCTTGTTCTAGTTGAGTAAGAAAGGTGGTAATAGGTGATCATTTTTGTGACCACTTCTTAAATTTCTAAATTAGACATTCTTTGCTATGATGGAGTATTGCTTTGGCCAATTTCTGGGTATGATTGAATTTCTCCTAGTTGCTATTCGTAGCCTTGGTGAGTCCTTGTGGTATACTTGGTAGTTTATGCCCTCCAATAGATAATGAGTTGATTGATGGTGAATTCATCCCGTGATTTATCCTCCATTGTTATTTAGTTTTCAAGCTACATTTCATTTTGAACTCCGACATGATCAAGTAAGGATATATCTGATTTTAATAGTAATGTCAATTGGGTATTTGGGCTTAGATAAGAATGGCTGACATTAGTGTAGATTTAATACATTGGAATAGCGATATAAGGTTCATGATAGATTTGGAGTTGGATGCTTACCTATCTATAAGAATGGCTCTAACAGTAGAATTTCAGGTGGTTCAGCCTTGGTGTTGAGATTTGAGCTAGGAGTTGTAGAGCTTGGATGCAACCTTTTTTGTTTATTTGTCTCGGTTGGGGTTTTATCGATAGGTTTGCTGAGCCTACTTATTGTCTACCTATTTTGTCTTCTTCAGTTCAGATGTATTGGGGTTGATACGTGTTTATATGGTTTTCTATTGGAAAAGTGTTGGTTACTTCATCCTTGACCTCACTTTTTAGGTATCGATGTGATTTTTGATAATCTAATTAGTAAGAGTAGTATGCTTGAGTTGGATTCATCATGGCTTCATCCTTGGTAGACGGGCCATCTTGGAGAAAATCATGCAACGGTGAGCGTTTATACGTTAAAATACTAACTATCAATTTTGATGGTTATCATAATATATTATAACGTTGGCATAGACTGCAGACCTTGGTTATCTCGCATTTGTGTGCCCTAAAATCACCTTATGGTTTTATTCTCATGCTTGCCATTATGTATTTTTGGTGGATCAACTTTAATTTTTGAGTTTAGTGTTGTGGAGTTGTGCGAACAAAACTCGATGGCGTTCTTCTTGGTTTTGAGTGGATAATAGGTTTGGAAGGACAAAAGGATAATAACATTGGGTATTAGAGTTGGTTTCATGACTCATTCCTTGGATTACACTGGGCTTGGAGGAATCTTCATTAGGTTAAGCTGGTATCGATGTAATGTTAGTGTGTCGTGGTTTTGATTTGTATGCAATAGCCTTCCTCGATTCAGTTGGAAGCAAGTTGGTAGTTGAGGATGAGTTTTTGCTATTTGAGAAGTGAAGTTTGAAAGTTGGTTAAAAATAGTTACCAATGGCAAATTCCCTTTGAAGTATTGTCTATTGTAGGAGGTTTTTTGGGAAATTATATTCAGTGCATACGGGCCCAGTGCCTCGTCCTTTGCGGTTTTCATGCTTCTCTAATCCACTGACTTTTCGGACAAAAGTCCTTTAAGTAATGGATACAATAATGACCTTCTATCTCATTCCCTCAATTTGTGAGAATTTTTTGGTGTTTCGAGCCTTCCCACAGAAGCTACAGGTCATATATGACTTGCCGGAGATGTTAATTTGGTTATCAAATAGTCCTTTTAGGCTTTAGTCACATTTTTTTGTTTTGGAACTTTCGTTGTTTATATTTGGTCACAAAACTAAAATCCTAGTCTATGATATCGGATGAGAATTCCAACAGCATCATCAACTTTAGCATGTTGATTTTAGACTAGAGGGACCCTTGGTTCAGGTTCCAAGACTTTCAGACCTGTTTTCGGCTATTGGGTAGATTATATGAGAAATAGAACTTTAGGTGTGGGCCCCAAGTTTAGTCAAAAAATTTCTGATGAAATTTTAGATGGTTCTATTGATTTTTTAACATTGAATTTTGTATGGTACCATAGTTCCTTTGCGCACACGAGGTTCAAAACGAATCCTAAGCACCCATTCGGAGTCCATATAGGACATAGAAAATTCTGATGCAATTGCTTAAGCGATCAGTTGACTGCATAAGCAGTCTTTGGTTATGCCATAGGGTCGCTTTAGCGACCTTTTCTATTTTGCCATGGTACCTCAAGTGATCAATGTCAGCTTTAGTGGACATCTCTTAAGCGGCCTTAGCGTTGCTTACGCGGTACCCACACCTGTTGCACTAGATCGCTTAAGCGACTGGGTGACTGCTTAAGCAGTACTTGGGGAATTTTTATCCCATTTTGTCCTCTTGATTTTACACCATTTATTTCAGTATTTTCACACAAATTTGAGAGCTCTAAGAGAGGAAAAAAGTTGGAAATCATCCATTGAAACTAAGGTAAGCTAGCCTTACAATCCTTTGATATTTCCCATTAATTTTCCCTTCAAGTTCCATCCTAATTCATGTTAAATTCATCGATATAGGAATTGAAATTCCTAAATTTTAAGCATTGACTTGAGACCTGATTTGTTCTCTATTTTTGCTGAACTTTTAAGCACACAATCTTTGTCCTTCGACGTACCTCATGATGGATTCAATTTGGGAATTTCTTTTTGAGCCCCAAGGGGATGTTCTTGACCTAAATTTTGATCCGACCCTTATTATAGAAATATAGGTTTTATTTTTGTCATAAATATGTGTGGATTACTATAGATATCGTGGTGGTATTTTGTGATAGTGGAGCAATTGCAGACATTTTGTGGGCGTTTCAAGGATTCTAGTTCAGCATCGAGGTGGGCTTCCATCTACTCTTTTTCATGAGATAGTGTATTATATACATTATATAATAGATAGGGATGTTAGGTGGTGATATTGTATAGAACACTGTGACTTAGATTAATTTATGATTTTTGGGGCTAGAAGGGTGAATCAAACCTTGAGATGATACACTTATTATGCTTTTAGGATCCTATTACCCTAGGTTGCTAGCATGTTAGACATAATTGAGGCTAATGTCCCTTTGGTATAATGTTTTACTACTTTCCTCGGTGGATTATGATGGTTTCAAAGATTATGAAATTTTTATGACCCAAACACAAAGGGTCATGATGGAACTTGTTGCGGCAAGCCTTGACAAGTAAGCCAATCACCCAAACTGATATGAAATAATAAATCAATACCAAAACCCAAAGAAAGGTTTTCAGAACGAAGATGAGCCACATAATTATGATAATAGCGAAAGAACATAGTCAAAGATACCATAAAAATATTCCAAAATTTGGTGTCAAAGTGCAAGAACTACTAATTAAATCTCGAATGTCAAAGATACAATAAAAGTCCAAAAGGATCAAAATCTATTATTGAATACAACAAGGCATGAAATAGATAGGAAGAGGTAGTAGATAAACTTCAGAAGCATAGATCAACCTCTACCTCGAATATACTTAAGTTACTGCCTGAATCAACAACCATACGACACACTCATACCTAGATCTGTACCATAAAAGCACAGTAGAGGTAAGTATGGTCCACTTGTACTTAATAGATATCATAGGTAGATGGGAAAATTAGAAAATAAAGAAAATAAAATACACACTATGGGCATGTCACCTACAATCAGAATATGTCCCAAACGATAGTCCAAAACTTCTCCACTAACAGTTCTACAGTATTCGTATATACAGACACAAATATGAGAAAGAAGCACAGGTATAAGGATATCACACCTACAAGTATGAAAAAATAGTACACATAGACAGATACCACATCAAATATGATAATACAATATAGATTTCGTACAATATTAACATTACATACAATGTAGATGATGATGATGATGTGATATGATGCACAAGGTTGTCGCACAACCTATGTATAACTTATCGAGTTGTGCTCCTAAGGTAGGACCCATGGGATTTTGTAAACCCATATACAATTCAATATACAATAACAAGATCCATAACTCCTCTCCGGTACATTAATCGAGATATTGTTTTTAAAGATGTCACATTTTTCTGTCACAAAAACCCAATGTTTCCATTATTTCTTTGGTGGTACCAACGTGTCATCAATGTATATGATATAAGGATGTAATTCTCACATCGAACAAGGATGAGAATTTCCAAATCCAACAAATATATCAACCATGGGAGCCAAAATCCACTGATTATGCCAACCATCCATGATTCCAATATAATTCATATGCCAATAGAGTAAAATATAAAACAATATGCCATTGCTACCACATATATTCCTATTTAGGCTTTTTCACCTGAAAAGATACAATCAAATATACATACTTAATAAGGCCAAAAGCATCATATAAGACCCCACACGATTGTACATATCAATTAATGTCTCAAAAGCCACCAAATAGAAACAACATAAGACTCCAAACAGACACAAAGCAAAAATAAAGTCATTTCCTTGGTTAGTTCCTAACCTACAATATGATTTTATACCAATATTAACTACCCAACCCCGTATGAAGAAATTAAAGCCATACCTATCTCAAGGTTGAAACTGGTACAAACAAGCCTTTTATACCAAGATTTCACCTTACGCATGTAACTGAAATCAACTAAAACAAGCAAATATAGACTCTACTCTTCAAAAGAAAGCCAACAATACCCATATTTCCCATTTCTGGGTCGGGGTTAAAAAAGACGGACAAAACGGATTTTTGAAAAAGAAGGTAAAACTAAAATTTTTGTCCAAAAATATATTTCTCAAGATTAGAGAAACATATAGAAGAAAAGCAAAGTTAAAACATGTAGGAATTGGAGTTTAAATAGAAGAATTACGATTGTTAGGTCTTCCGGGCCAAAATCCCCAAATTCTACCATTGTATTAAAACTTTAAAAGGATTTAAAAGTCAGGAATCAAAGAAATATAATTTAAATAGGAGTTTTCGAGCTTACCCAAGCTAAAAATTGTAGAAATTTGACAAAAAAAACATAACCCCAAGATCCTATCTCAAAAATGGTGAAATATCACGATAATGAGGAGATATTACCCATCTAGGCGTCGCCTAAACGACCATCAGGTCACTTAAGCGGTCATTGGTTAAGCAACCAGGTGTCGCTTATGCAATGCCTGACTTGTAACTTACACGACAAGGATGTCTATTAATCAACCGGTGCCTAAGTGATGGGGGCATCACATAAGTGATACCCAGGCTGGCTGCTAGGTCATTTAAGTAACTAGAGTCTCCTAAGAGAGTGCACCAGTTGTATGGTGCACCAACTAGAGATTTGAAGAATTCTAAGACTACACGAACCCTTTTAGATTCATCTAAAATCCTGAGAATGCGAATGAACAATGCCACTAGACTAAATTCAATACTCCAAACTATATGGTGTATGATATTTTTGAAAAAACATCATTTTCAGAATGTTCACCCCTGAAAACCAATTTTACAACTTTTTTAACCGAGGGTCAAAATAAGATTTAAAATCAAAAAAACCACACAAACCAAGTTACTAACGTAAAGTCAACATTCTAGATCTGCTAGCGTACTCTATTTTGCCATTCAATTAAAAGATTAATAAATGTTGACCAAAGATAAGTAATACGCCTTTATAACCATCAAAAGGTACAAGCTCACACATATCATATCAAAATACATCAGGAATCATTCCTATCATCTCGTAACTCAGAAATACCATAAAGCAACCATGGGGATAGGTAAAATGGTCAAATCACACAAAAATAATTTTTTCAAAAAAATTATAAAAATTGATTCATTGCATCATCCACAATGAAAAATCTAATCGTCCTTGAACTAAAGGCGAAAGAAATACCGAATTAGCAAAAAACTAAGGATAACTACCACACCGAGCTGACTTGACTTCCCTAGTATACTCATCTATAAGTCAATCTCTCCACTAGACCTTAAACACCAGAATAACTCTAGAATGCAATCGTCTAACATCCCTATCCAAAATTGAGATGGGATCTTCAACCAAAGATAGTCTCTCATCTATATGAAAAAAATCCCAATGAATGAAATGAGACTCATTTGAAAGATAATGTCATAATATGAAAACATGAAAAACTAAATGAAGAACTGATAAATTTAAGGGTAATGCTTACTCATAACCCTCATCCACAATAGTCCACAGAATGTCAAAAAGGCCAATATACCTGGGGCTAAGCTTGCCCCTCTTCCCAAATATCATCATGCCCATTATAGGAAATATATTAAGAAAGAAATAATCACCAACTTTAAATATACAGGTACAAAATTGTATAAATATTTAATGATGCGACTTCTATTCAAAACTAGTATATTCCACTTTGACTGACCATCGATCTGGGGTGAAACATTGTATTAAGATCAAACCAAGTACCTAACTCTGCCTAGAAAGTCTTCAAAATTTGAGATGTGAACACTGAACCTCTACTTGAGATTATAGACATAAGCATACCATGAAGATGAACTATCTCACAAATATAGATATGGTGCAACCTCTTACCAATTAAATAAACCTAAATTGGCATGAAATATATATATTTTGGTTAATCTATCTATGATGATCCAAATAGTATCAAGACCATGAGAAGTACAACAAAAATAACATATGAAGTTAATATTGATCCATTCCCATTTTCACTCGAGAATAGGTAACCTCTGAAGCATACCACCAGGTCTCAAATGCTTGCCCTTCATGTATTAAAAACATAGGAAATGATCTACAAAATTTACTACATCCTACCTTATACCACCCCACTAGTTGTGTTATCTCAAATCACGATATATCTTGGCTACTCTAAGATAGATGGATATAATAACCCTTCTTGTTATTTTTCATATTTCCACTTATTATTGCTATTAGAGCCTTTCCATAGCTACCTCAAGTAATCTATGACTTTCTGAAACTAATAGTTCATTACCAGGTAGTTTGTTTTTTAGAGCCAATTTTATTTTTTGAAGTCTTCACTGGTTCAAAATGGCCACCTAACAAAAACTTTAGTAAAACGACCTCGCATGTAAGTTCTGACTATACCAACAACTCCGAAATATTTATTTTTGGCTAGTTGGACGTTTGGTTTGCGTCCCAAGGCACCTGGGGTCATTTCAACCTATTGGTTAGATAGTTAACAAAATGAAAAATAGGTATGAAGCCCATATTTCATCAAAAACAACCTTGGATGGAAAATCCAATTATGCAATTGAGTTTGTCAGATCAAATTTTGTATGGTTACATAATTTGTTTGCATATATGAGATTTCATATAAATTTCAAGGGCTTGATGACAACTTTGATGTTTTTCTATGTATAAGTTGTCATCTCGTACAGCTACAATCACAAGCCAAGGGTCGCAATTGTGATACCCTTTATAGAGAAATAGTGTGATCACAGAAGGAATATTGCTATTATAACTCACATGTCCAGCACTAAAGTGGTGAGATCTCAAGTTTGGGTCTGTGATAGTGCAACTCGTAACCTAGTATAGGTATAAATAGACCCCTAAATATTGCAAGTTCAACCATTTCTTGCCCCTTTATTGAGAGAATAAGCCATTAATAGTGTGATAGCTTAGTATTGAGACTTGTGGGTGAATTCAGGGCTTGACTAATAGTTATTTTCGCAATTATCTTCTAATTGGAAGTAAGAATACTCTTTTTTCTCGGTGAAATTTCATGATTTCTTGCTTAAAACTTCAAAACCATTGAGCCTTGATTTTAGCCCTAATTTATCTTGCTTTTCACCTATTTTTTTAGGGTAATGATTCCTTGATCTTGTACGAATATTGGGTTGGTTTCGAAAATATGGTTTCCATAAATGGGACTTGCATATGGTTTTGTACAATTTTTGGATGCGAAATACCATGGTGCAATATGGGAAACATATTCTCGTATTGATGAGTAGAATATGTTTATGATAGCTTGGCATCATGTGGAGATTTCTCAGAAGAGAAAAATGGTGCTTTTGTGGTTTGTTGAGATTTCTTTGGTGTTGAGGTAGACTAGGCTTATCCCTTGTTAGATTGAATTATTTCATAGTATTCTTATGATATTGTGTTGGATTGATAAAATGTAAGACTTGGGTTAGTTGGACCGTTTAAGATAATTTGAAATCGTAAAGTTAAAGTACTTGTCTTGTTTCCTTATGACTTAGGTGAATCTTACATCACTGAACATGTTTAGCATGAGAATGTCTTATATAACTCAAGTTAGGTAAAAAAGCTCTAGCTACCCATGCTTAGGTTAAATTGTCTTTAGTTTCTTACACTAATGGAGGTTGCCTTAGTTTCTATTTGAATTAGTTAAAGTGCTTGAGATGAATCTCTACCTTATGTCTAATCATGGCTAGCTATACATCTAAGAGTTGATTTTGATACCTTAGCCTAGTCTGGGATAGAATTTTACTTAGAATGTATTTTGAGAATTTAGAAAAAAGCTCTTTGACTCGCCTTAAGTCAAGATTGATGATTAGTTCTCTTGAAATGCTAATATGCTTCTTGAAAACCTAGAGAATGCCTTTCTAAAGAAAGATTAAGTAGCCACGGTAAATAATTTTTGTGATAATGACATTAGAAGTGATGATAATGGACTAATAGGTTAGATTGTTGTTATCCTATGATGAGCAATGGATCATGTTATGGTAAGTTAGTGAAAATGTAATGAATTTCTCTATGAAAGTGCTTTAAATCATACTTTTATATTATTGAAAAGTCATTGCTCATGATATTGCTTATGATTTTGATCATGATAAGAAATTATACTAGTAATCATCCTAGAAAACTTCCCGATTGATAATATTAGCAATTAAACCATAAAATACATTAGAAGTCATGCTTATTGATTTTATGGTATGTAATGCCATTAATAATGCTTGAAATCATGATGCTTAATTATATGATCACTTATGCTATTAATTTTGCCACCGAGATGATGATGTGGCTACTAGTTTGATTTTGGATATTTACTATATATATATACCCAGTTAAATTCTGGAAGATAATGATGATATTGATTATACCCAATTCAATTGCAAAACATAGTGTTGATATTGAAAACCGAAATGGCTAGAGGTATTCGGTAAGACCGGGGAATTATTATGATTATAAATTGATACCCGACAAGGTCAGAGGATTTTTATGATGATATGTCGATACACGACAAGGCTTGAGGATGATTATTATGGTATCTTGATAACCTGGCAAGGCTGAAGGATGAGTTTATTGATGTACCTATGCATACATCTAGTGTTTTGAGTCCAGCTATGCCTTATGTATGGATAATATATATATATATATATATATATATATCCCTATATTTTGATGGGTATGATATTTATATTAGCAATTCTGGTTATATCCCGAAAGTGGTAAAAATTATAAGTAGTGGACTTTTGGTAATTAGTGATAATTATTAGTTAATGATAAATAATTATAAGATAGTATAGTTGATGAATAGTGATAAATAAGGATTAGTGGTGGATATTGTTTTAAGTGACTAATCATGTGTAGTTGACAAATGAGGATTAGTTGCTAAAGGATGATTAGTTAATAAATGATATTATTTATAAATGATGGTTATCAAATAAATGGTGATTAGAAGATAGTGGTGAATAGTTTTTAAATGATGACTAAAGGTTATACATTGACTAGTAATAAAATGAATTAGTTCATAATTGATGGTTAGCTAATAAATGGTTACTAGTGAATATCAAGGATATGGTTATTAAATAATGGTAGTATTATGGAGTGTGGGTACTCTATACTAGTAAATTACTTATTTAACTAGTATATATTTATTCTAGTTAAATTACTTATTATATACAATAGTATTGGAGATGATTCAGGTTCGTTTCTGTACCTTGAACTTGTTATGATATATTGCATTTTATCATACTTATATAATGATTTAGCTTAGTCGGCCAAGGATGCATACTAAGTACCCGTTGTTTTGGTACTCATACTACACTTTTGTAGTGTTTCAGATCCCAGTACAAGTTGACAATGTTGATAATTGATCATGTTGTGTTGATTTTTCGGAGATAGAGTCGGAGTCACCTATTTTCTTCTATCTTTAGATACTTATTATTTTGTTATCAAGACCGTTATTATTGACTATTCTAAGTCTTTGAGTTGCATTATTACTAGATGCTCTTTTACTAGCTCTACCATGTCGTGGGATGGTATCTAGTATTGATTATTCATATCTACTTAGAACACTTTGCTTATTTGTAAGTGTGTTGTTCATTTACTCCTATGATTGGGCATTTTCCACTAGTTAACCCTTTGTGTTTATCTTTGGGTTATCATTTGGCTTACCTACTGACGGGACAGAGTAGGTGCCATATTACTCATAAATTGGGTCATAACAATGGAATAGTTGGAACAATAAGCCTTCTCCATAATCAATCTAGTCTAATCACCCAATCTAGGCACACAAACTCTGCCTCCACTCCTTAAAACACCATTTTGATCAAGAGATGCTTCCTTATACTTTCAACTCAACACCTTATCCCAATTACACGCAACCTAATATAATCAAACTAATGGGCATGAATTTGCTCCGTACAAGAATACCTTGCCTCAAGAAATACCAAACCACACCCACCTGTCAAAAAATAAAGCCTAACTACTTGGTTAGCCAAAGACAGACCTCTAAGGCCAAAGGTTTTTTGTGATTCAAAATTTGTGCCAAGCTACCCATGCAAGTCGACTTCTGACTTAAGGCATCTGCAACTAAATTAGCCATGTCAAAATGATAGAGAATAGTCAAATCATAATCCTTAAGTAGCTCAAGACAATAGCGCTGCCTGATATTAAGATTTCACTGGATGAATACGTACTGAAGGCTATGATGATCTAAGAAAATCTCTCCATGAATTCCATAAAAGTAGTGCCTCCACAACTTAAAAACAAATACGATCGTAAACAACTCTAAATCATGGATAGGGTAATTTTTATAACAAGGCTTCAATTGATGAGAAGCATACATAATCATGTTACCCTCCTGTATCATCACAATACCTAACCAACCCTTGAAGCATCACAAAAGACAGTAAAACCCACTCCCTCCTTAGAAAAAGTCAAGGTAGGATCTAAGGTCAAAAAATCCTTGAGCTTTTGAAATCTTTCCTCAAAATAATCATACAACTAAAAGTAAATATTGTTATGAGACAACTTAGTTAACGGAGATGCAAGATGAAAAAACCTACAAAAACACTGATAGTAATCGGCTAAAACAATAAGAATAAAAATTTCTATTTGAGAAGTTGAGATAGACCATGAAATGCCGCAATATTGGCTGGATCAACCACAAAATAATCCTTAGTCCCCACATAACCCAATAAAGAGACAAATTCAAAACAAAACCCACACTTCGAGAACTTAACATACAACTTGTCATCCCTCAATATCTGAAGCACAATCCTTAAATTCTCCTCATGGTCCACCTAACTCTTTGAATAAAACAAAATATCATCAATAAATATAAAGAAAAAATAGTCGGGATATTGTCAAAAACACCCAATTAATCAACTCCATGAAGGCGGCTGGAGAATTAGTCAACCCAAGTGACATGACCAAGAAATCATAATGATAGTACCAAGTCAAAAAAGCTATCTTTGGAATGTACAAAGTTATAATCCTCATATGGTGATACTTGGATCACAAATCATTCTTCATAAAAAGTCAAAGTACCTAAAAGTTGATTGAATAAATCATTAATATGAGAAAGAGGATACTTATTCTTAATCGTAACCTTATTTAACAAGCTATAATCAATACACCTATGCATAGACTAATCCTTTTTCTTCATAAAAAAGACTGGCACACCCAAATGTGATACATTAGGTTGAATAAATCCCTTATCCAATAAATCCTACAACTGATCCTTTAATTCTTTCAATTCTGTTGGACCCATCCTATAAAGGGGAATAGAAATAGTCTTACTGCCCAACTCAACATCAATATTAAATTTTATATCATAATCTATAGGATACCAAGAAAATCCATAGGGAAAATATCTGGGAAATCATGGACAATATAAACAGAATCCAAAGAAGGAAATGAAGAAACAATGTCATCAAAAAAATAAACCGAATAGGAGAAACATCCTCTCTAAATAAATTGATGAGCCTAAAGGAAAAATATAACTCTCTTTGGACCCGAATAAAGTACACCCTTCAAAGATGTCCTTGGCACACCTAGCAAAGCAATGGTCATGATTTTAGCATGACAGTCTAGGATTGAATGATAAGGAGCTAACCAATCCGTACCCTAAAAGACACTAGAATATATCATATCTAAGAAACTTAGATCAACCCAAGTCTTAACTCCAGTAAAATTTTGACCATAAGATCGGTGCACCCGATCCACCACTAAAGCGTTTCCTGTAAGAGTAGCTACATAAATAGGAATAGGAAGAGGATCAATAGCATAATCAAAACCCAAAGAAAAATATAAAGACAAATAGGATAAAGTAGATCCTGGATTAAAAAAACAAATGTCGATTTAAAATAAATAGGGATGATACCTGTGAAGACAGCATAAAAAAACTCTGCCACTAGTCTGGTAAGTATAGAATAGCACTGTCCATAACTACCACCTGACTGAGTATCCACCTGACCACCACCATAGGAACCACTACCTCATACAGTGCACCTCTAGTAGAAACCCTACTGAAATACCTAGACTTAGAACATTGAAAAACATTATCTTTTGGTATAATTGGGGTGGGTACGACTAGGGGGCTTGAGTCATACCCATTTGATATTAGTTATATACTTATCCTCTTTTCCTCTCATATCCTTAGCAGTGTAGTGAGGGTCACTCACTGTCCTAGGTATAAATGACCCTCCCTTTAGTCATACCTAAGGTACGAATAATATCTAGGTGAGTCTTATAAGGAGTCATGAGTTTAGAATTAGACTATTTTGGGTATGGTTATTGTGTATGAGTTAGGTTGAGTCATTTAATTTGGATAAAAATCAAAGAAGCGTAGTCATACCCTTAACATTGTGTGTGACCTAATAAAAGCCTAGGTAATGAGTTAGGGTACCACTCGTACCTAGGGTATGACTAATTATATAAGTAGTATGATGAGTCGTACTCTTGGATAGGTTTAATTTTTAGCTTTTAACTAAGGTCCTTGTGGTCATTTTCCATGTCTAAAACCCTAATCCCTCTCACTATATAAGTGTGTGTAGCCTTCTAAACATCTATTTTTATGGATAAAACACCATAAACACTCTCTTAAACTTATCTTTGAAGAGTTAGAGGTTAGGGTTTGAAGATTGGTGTTAAAGAGGCAAACGAAAGTCAATATTATTGGTGATTCATCTTTTTTAAGGCGTGTACCTCTTGTTTTTTTTTTGAATAACACTAAACCCATGTATTTCACAGTTGGCTAAAGATGAATAATGATGATTCTAGCTTAGACTTATGTTCATGCGTATTATTGATGGTTGTTTTTACATGTGAATGCTTGTTGTGTGTGATGTAATATATGGGTCTTGAGTAGCCCTAGACTTGATGGCCATGAAATTGGCCTTGGTAAGGGCATGTACACAAGGTGTTTATGAAAATGCCTAGTTATATGATAATGATGTTTTAAACTAGGGCAATGACCCAATATGTATGAATGCTTTCAAAATGATACTTCGAAGATAAAATGAGCCATGTATTTTATAATTGATGACCTTGATGGCTTGATAAAGGAGAAGGGGGTTAAAGTTCCTAACATAAAAATAAACTCGAATAGTGTGTTGAACAAAATTATGGTATAGAATTTCTAATGAAGTCTGAATGGCCTATAAGGGTATTAAGGACCATAGTTTTAATTGTACGATCAGTTGAATTTAGGTAATGGCCTATTAAAATAGTTAAGCAATAATGACTCTCACAAAGACCATGTGGTCAAGTATGGTGTTGAATTGACTAAATAGGTTAAAGTCCTTATGTGTAGAATTAAGTGTATGTGGATGCACGGACAACAAATTAGAGTTCCAATGTCGATTAATTAGAGTCTTAATAGATTATGGTTAAATTATCTTGCATAATAAGATATATTGAGGTTGTAGTGCCTTGCAAAATAAACTGGCTTGGGGTTAGGGTACCCTATCTAATACAACAACGGGTTAGAGTCTCATGACTAATATGTGAGCATGTGTTTAGAGTCCCTTGATTGAATGAATGTGATTGAGTTAGAGTCCCTCACTTAAATAGATGTGTATATGTTTAGAATTACTTACTTTACTTCTATGCCTAATAAAAAATGCTTGAATCTATGAGTATGGAAGATTGGAGTCCTCCATTGCTTTCATAATGAATGAGTACTTCTTAAGAAGTTATGAGACTTGTTCTCTTCATTAGGATTATGTCAATATGTATGGATAAGATTATGAATGTGATTGAATATGATATATATTGACTTATTGAATGATGATGATATTTTATCCTTATACTTGAGTTACATGCTAGAATTCCAATCTCTAACCATCTCTGAATGCTATGTCTCTACAAGACATAGTGGCTGGAGCATCTTCTTCTCTTCCTTCACAGTGATTAGGTGACTGAAGAGGTTCACACATTGACTACAAAGTGATGAGCTTTCTTATTTCGAAAGAAATTCATTCTTGGTCCTTTATCCATAGACTTTGTCTCATTTTTACTTGGTTTTGCTATTTTCGGGGTCATATTCTGATTTATACATTCTTAAACTTTTGTTTTTATATGGGTATCATGGATGATTGTTGACTTAGATATATCAGCTAGTGTGTTAATATTTATGAAATAGTTAGATATTGTTTAAGTTATGACTTATAGTATGTTTTTTGCTATCTTATTATATTGTTGGGATCCACCCGGCCCATGTGATTGATGTGATAATTATGACCAGTTGTTGGGCAACCTATGGTTTATGTGGGCTTAAGGTTCCCATATGACTTGGCCTAAATATTGGTCATGTAAAGCTGTTATCAAAGCCTAGTTCATGGTTAGTTGGGTGTCCACAATACCATGTCTAGTAGAATATCTTTTGAGGGTGTGAAACATGCCATACTTATAAAAGAGGAGCTATGGAAAAATTTAGGAAATATTTCCTTTTCTTATGTTTCAATATCAAGATATAAAGTCTAAGGACTTGGATTCCTCTTATTTCTGTTTGTTATCTTTTATATTATGCCTCCAAGAAGATCTGAGACTCATACAAACTATTCTGAGTGCCTTATGGATGAAGCTCCTCTAACTTCTAGAGTTCGAACCTGGGCTAGGGCGGCGGGATCCGACCATGTTCATGGTGTTCCACTTGTCCCCACTAACCCTGACTATGAGAGTGACGCTCTTATTCTATCACCTAAAAGGGATGCTACTAATACTGAGTTTTATCGCTTTATCAACCTCTTGACTTAATTGGTAGCTTTTCAAGCAAAGCATGGTGCTCTAGCTACTGTTCCTTTGGAGGCCATAGGAATTGGCTAATTTATGAGGTTGAGCCCTCCTATTTTGTCCAATACAAAGACTGAAGAGAACTCTCAAGGCGTAGTTAATGAAATAGAGAAGATCTTTTGAATCATGCATTCTTAGGAGATTGAGGCTGTTAAATTTGCTTCCTACCAATTGAAAGATTTAGTGTACCAATTGTACTAAGGATGGGAGTTGTCTAGAGGTGTTGATGCTTGTCCCGCTATGTGGAAGGACTTCTCTAAGGCTTTCATAGACCTCTTCTTTCCTCAAGAGTTGTGGGAGGTCAAAGTGAAAGAGTTTGTGAACTTGAAGCAAGGGAAGATGTTCGTTCAAGAGTATTCCTTGAAATTCCATAAATTATCAAGGTATGCTCCCGAGATGGTTTCTACCATGAGGGATAGAATACGTAAGTTTGTCTTGGGATTATCCCGTTAGTTAGTCCTTGAAAGCAAGGCGACCTTGTTGATTAAGAACATAGATATTTCCAAGTTGATTATGTATTTTCTACAAGTGAAAGAAGATAAAAAGAATCAAGTTGAGCTTAGTGAAAGGCAAGGAAATAAATTTAGGAATTATGAGTATAGTGGTGGTGATTGTGGCAAGTGGCCATCGAAGAAGTGAGGGTGTCGAGTTTTTTCTCCTCAGCTAGTGTTTTCTCTCCTTACCTAAAGTTTTTAGGTGATCACCAAACTCTATTAAGTGGTGGGTCCTAGGTACAGGGTGCCCAATTCAAGGCTAGTGGTGTTGAGTTGGCTCTATCTCACCTTCCTTGAAGATTTTATGGTCGGGTCATTATAATCAGTGTGAGAAGGGGAGAAACAAATTTTTCCATTGTGGTCAGATTAGGCACATACAATGTGAGTGACCCTCTCTAGAAGCTTCTTGGGCCAATAAGGCCCCTATTTTTACTCCATCTACTCCTGCACCAAAGGATTTTATGTCTACCTCATCTTCTATTTCTAACACTAGTGCTGGCCAAAACTGCTTATATTCACTTACTACATGCTAGGATTCTGAGGCATCACCCCATGTTGTCATGGGTATATTGAGACTTTTCTCCCGTGTTGTTTATTGATTGCTTGATCCGTGGTCTAGTCTTTTTTATGTAGCCCTGTATGTGGTTGTGCATCTTGATTATGGTCCTGAGAGTATAACATTTTCTTTTTCTATTTCTACCCCAGTCGAAGACGCCATGGTTGTTAGAAGGATCTATAAATATTGTGTGATATCGGTTGGTTATAGGTATACTCTTGTAGACATGATAGAGGTGGACATGGTTGATTTTGATACTATTCTTGGTATAGATTGGTTTTACTCTTGATATGCTTCTTTAGATTGTTGGGCCCATAGGGTCATGTTAAAATTCCCTAATGAGTCGCTCATCGTATGGGAAGGTGGTTCCCTAGTACCTAAGGGAAGTTTCATTTCTTATCTAAAGGCCTAAAAGTTTATTCCAAGGGGGTATTTGTTTCATTTGATCCGAGATAAAGATTCTAACTCAGAAGAGACTTCTCTAGAATCCGTTTCTATGGTTAATGAGTTTCCCGAGGTGTTTCCCTATGATCTTTTTGGAGTTCCTCCCGATAGGTAAATTGATTTGGGGATTGATCTTATTCTGGACACTTCTCCATTTTCTATCCCTCTTTAAAGAATGGCTCCAACAGAGCTAAAAAAGCATAAGGAGAAATTAAATGACCTTTTAGATAAATGTTTTATCCTCCCTAGTGTGTCTCCTTGAGGTGTTCACATGTTATTCATGCGCGCAGAAAGGATGGTTCCCTTCGTATGTGCATTTGTTATCATTAGTTGAACAAAGTGAATGTAAAGAATAAATATCCTCTTCATAGGATCGATGATTTTTTTGACCAACTTCTGGGTGCTAAGTGTTTCTCTTAGATTGATCTTAGATCAGGTTATCACCAGCTTAAGATTAGGGATGCGGATATCCTAGGACAACTTTTAAAAACTGATATGGTCACTACAAGTTTATCATCATGTCTTTTGGGTTGACCAATGCCCCGATTGAATTTATGAACTTGATGAATTGGGTCTTTCATTCGTTCTTGGACTTGTTTGTCATTGTCTTAATTGAAGATGTCTTAGTGTATTCTAAGAGTGAGGAACATCATGTAGATCACCTCTGTCCCGTGTCGCATACTTTGAAGGATCATTATTTTTATGCCAAGTTCTCCAAGTGTGAGTTTCGTTAAAAGCCATATCTTTTCTTGGCCATGTTATCTCTAGAAAAAGGGATCATGGTAGATCACCAAAAGGTTTTGGTGTTTAAAAAGTGGCCTAGACCTATGACGTCAACAGATATTCAGAGCTTCTTAGGTATAGCTAGTTACTATAGAAGGTTTATAGAGAGTTTCTCTACTATAGCTGCCCCATTGACAAAATTAACCCAAAAGAAGGTCAAGTTCTTATGGTCCGATGCGTGTGATGGTAGTTATTAGTAGTTGGAAGACAAATGGACTTCAGCTCTGGTTTTAACCTTGCCTGAGGGTAGTGATGGATCAGTCATTTATTATGATATTTCTCGTGTCATTCTCGGTTGCATTTTGATGCAACATGGTAGTGTGGTGGCCTATTCTTTTAGAAAATTTAAAGTTCATGAGAAGAACTACCGTACTAGTGACTTAGAGTTTTTATCCATGGTCTTTGCATTAAAGATTTGGAGACATTATCTATATGGGGTTCATGTTGATATCTTTTCTGATCATAAGAGCCTCCATATGTGTTCACAAAAAAGTAGGTGAATCTCTGGAAAATAAGCTGCCTTGAGTTGGTGAAAGTATATGATATGAGTCTTCATTACCATCCCAATAAGATGAACTGGTCCAAGGGATTCATTGTTGGCCTATTCTTTGATTTTGACTGGTGGACTCCAAGGATGGTGGTGTATTTCTACTTCTGGTATCTCAGTTGTCTCTTGTTGTTGAAATAAAGGAAAAGAAAGCATTGCAAGAAGATCAAGAGTAATTTGGGTCAACACAACGTTGTGGACTTTGTGATTAGTGGAGATGGTATCTTGAGATACCAAGGTAGGCTATTTGTTCCCGACGTTGATGGATTAAGGGAAAGGTTCATGGCCGAGGCTCATGGACCTCGTTATGCCATTCATCCTGGTTCCACCAAGATGTATCATGATCTTAGAGAGTTTTATTGGTGGGGTAACATAAAGCGTGATGTGGCTAAGTGTTAATGCGTCAAAAAGTTAAAGTGGAACATATAAGGACTGAGGGCTTGTTTAAAGAAATCCCATTACACAAATAGTAGTGGGAGGCAATTAATATGGATTTCATTACCAGTCTTCAGAGATCCCGAAATCAAAGTGATTCTATTTGGGTCACTATTGATAAAATGACCAAGTCTGCTTTATTTTTTACCATGAGGACTAATTTCTAGGCAAAATATTATACTATGTTGTACCTTACGTAGATCGTAAATTTCTATGGTACTTCAGTATCTATTATTTTGGATCATGGTCCTTTATTTTCATACCACTTTTGGAAGTTGTTCCAAAAAGATTTGGGTACTAGAGTGTGCCTTAGTACTGCGTTCCACCCACAAAAAAATGGACAAGAAGAAAGGATCATCCAAACATTAGGGGCTATGTTGTGCGCTTGTGTGATTGATTATGGTGGTAGTTGCTATGACCACTTTTCTTTTATTGAGTTCTCCTATAATAACAGTTACCACTCAAGTATTAGCATGGCATCTTTTAAGGCATTGTATGGTAGGAAATGTCGATCTCCTATTGAGTGGTATGAGGTTGGCAAAGGTAAATTAATTGGCCCCGATCTAGTTCACCAAGCCTAGAGAAGGTGAAGCGATTCGTGATAGGTTTAAAACTGCTCAAAGTTGCCAAAGTCCTATGCGTATTTGAGGCATAGGGACATAGAGTTTAGTGTTGGTGGTTGGGGATTCTTAAAGGTGTCTCTATGAAGGGAGTGGTATGGTTTGGTAAAAAAGGGAAGCTTAGTCTCCGATATGTCGGTCCCAACTTGATTGTGAAGAGGGTTGGAAATGTTCCTCCATAAAAAGGCTTTTCTTGGTTTTCCATGTCTCTATGTTACAGAAATGCATGGGTGATACTTCGTTGTTTTTTTCCTTGGAAGATGTTGAGATTTCGGACTCTTTGTTCTATAAGGAGATCCCGGTAAGAATGTTTGATTCTCAAGTTCACCGATTGCGATGGAAAGAGGTGGCTTTACTAATAGTTCTATGAAGGAACCAAGAGTTTGAGAAATCTACTTGGGAAGCGGAAAAGGACATTAATTCCAAGTATCCACATTTGTTTCCCATTATGAAAACTTAGGATGGAGGTATATGGTGATCTACTTGCTTTTATTTATGTCTTAGATAGACAATGGTTTAAAGTACCATATGTGATGACTGATTTTTGTCGTATTAGACCATGGTTTCAAGTCCCTAATGTTTTGAAATTATGAGTGTCTTTTTATGATGGGTTAAGTCCCTAGTATCTTGAGTTGATTTATGTCTTTGGTAGATGTTGAGTTCAAGTCCCTAATACTTGATTTGAGTAAGCATACTTGATGAGTTGTGGGGGCAGAAAATAAATCGACATCTCAATATGATACAACCCTTTCGATTTTAGTTGGGAAAGAAGGGCGAAGTACATCTAAACCATCCAATGAAGAATAAGAGAAGAGCAAAGCGGCAATGGCGTGAAGAGCATGCGGAACAAGCATGATGGTTTGAAGTCCCTAAGTTGTGAAATGACTAAGGGTTGATAAGAAATGGTTTAAGTCCCTAAGCATTTAAATGAACAAGTGTATTGATGAATTATGGGTTTGAGTCCCAAAGACGATGACGTGAATGATTGTTTAATATTAAGCATGATGTGTGTTATATCATTGTTGTATACTTGTCCTATCTTGCTCGAATGTCATTTTGATATGTGATAATATCTTGTATTGTGTTTATTACTTTCATTACCCCTCATTCGAGGACGAATGATCCATGTGGGGGGAAATTGAAACACCTAGACTTAGAGTCATTGAAAAACTTCTTCTTTTAGAGTCACTGGGGTGGGTAAAACTAGGGGGATTGAGTCATACCCTATGAATACGATTTGTATCCTTCTCCTCCTCACTATTCATATCCTAAGTAGTGTGGTGAGGGTCACTCACTTTTCTAGGTACTAAATACCCTTCCCTCAATCGTACCTAAGGGTACGAGTCATATCTAGGTGAGTAGTATAAGGGAGTCATGAATTTGGAAGAGGACAATTTTTGGTATAGTCGTTATGTACAAGTTAGGGGTGAGTCATACCCTTTGGATACGACTAAAAGTTGCATGGTCATACCATAAACAGTGTGTGTGACCTAGAAGAAATCTAGGGTATGAGTCAGGGTACCACTCATACCCTAGGGTACGACTAGTTAAGTGAGTCGTATGGTAGTCGTACCCCTGGCAAAGTTCAATTTTAAGCTTTTAATTAAGGGCCTTTTGGTCATTTAGCATATCTTAAACCCTAATCCCTCTCACTATATAAGTGTGTAGCCTCATAAACATTCATTTTGATGGATCAAACACCCTAAACACTCTCTCAAACTCATCCTTGAAGAATTAGAGGCTAGGGTTTCAAGAGCGGTCTTCAAAAGGCAAAAGGGAGTCAATATTCTTGGTGATTCATCTTGTTTAATGAATGTACCTCTTCCTCTTTCTAAATGACTCTGAACCCATGTATTTCACAGTTTGAATAGTATGTGTACTTAGTGATTTTGAAATCAAATGAAAAGGGTTTTGTCTCCTTATGATGAATAATGATGATTCTTCCTTAGACTTATGTTCATACATGTTATTAATGGTAGTTTGCACATGTGAATGCTTGTTGTATGTAGTCTAACGTATAGGTATTGATTAACCCTAGTCTTGATGGTTTCTACCATTAAATTTGTCTTGGTAAGGCCATGTACATAGATGTTTAGGAAAATGTCTAAGTGATATATCGAGTTACATGATGATGATGCTTTGAACTATGGAAATGACCCAATCTGTAAGAATGCTTGATAAATGATACAGTGAAGATAAAATGATCCATGTATTGTGTAATTGATGACCTTGATGGCTTGATGAATGAGAAGGGGGTTAAAGTCCCTAATATGAAAATGAACTTAAATTGTGTGTTGGACTTAATTGTGGTCTAGAATTGTTAATGAAATGTGAATGGTTTGTAAGGGTCTTAAGGACCATAGTTTGAATTGTTTGATGAGTTGAATTAAGTCACAGTACTATTGAAATGTTTGAGCAATGAAGGCTCCCACAAATACCATATGGTCAAGTATAGTTTTGAATTTACTAAATGGGTTAAAGTCCTCATGTGTATAATTGAATGTATGTGGAAGCATGGAAAATAGGTTAGAGTCCTAATGTCGACTAATGAGTATCGTAATGTCTTGTGGTTAAACTCCCTTGTATAATGAGATCTCATGAGGTCGAAGTGCCTCGCCAAATGAACTGGCTTAGGATTAGGTTCCCTAATCTACTACTGCATGAGGTTAGAGTCCCTTGCCTAATATGTGAGCATGTGGTTAGAGTCCCTTGCTTGAAAGAATATATGTGAGTGGTTATAGTCCCTCACTTAAATTACTGTGTATTTTTTTAGAATCCCATACTTAATGATATGTCAATATGGTTAAAGTCATATTTCTAATAAGAAATGCTTGAATCTATGAATGTGGAAGGTTGGAGTCATCCATTGCATGCATGATGAATGAGTGCTTCCTAAGTGTTGATGAGACTTGTCCCCTTGGTTAGAGTGTGATATGTGTATATGTGTGGATTAAATTATTAATGTGATTGAATATGATATATATTGACCTATTGTTGAATAATGATGTTATTTTATCCTTATACTTAAGTTACATGCTAGCGTTCCAACCGCTAACCATCTCTGGATGCTATGTCCCCACGTGACATAGGGGCCAGAGCATTATCTTCTCTTCCTGCGCAGTGATTAGGTAATCAAAGATGTTCGTGCATTTACTGCGGAGTGGTGAGCTTCCTTATTTCGGAGGACATTCAGTCTTGGTCCTCTATCTTTAGACTTAGTCTTATTTTGACTTGGTTTGGCAATTGTCAGGGGCTTATCCCAACATATATATGTCTAAACTTCGGGTTGTATAGAGATATTATGGATTACTGTGGACTTGGATATATTGGCCATTGTATTGATATTTATGAAATGGTTAGATATTTTTTAAGTTATGACATGTAGTATGTTTTCTGGTATCTCATTATATGGTCACCCGACCTATGTGATTGATGTGATGATTATATGTTATCGAGCGACCTCCGGTTCATGTGGGCTTGAGGTGCCCATCGACATTCGATTTTTTATCATGTCAACTACCTCTGATAGCTAATATAAGAGTAGACCTGAAAACATGGTGGGGATGGTCCTTGGATGCCTGGGGATCATGTTAACTACCCGACTCAATAGGAGGAGGTAAGTTAAGATAGAAAAAACACCCGAAGCTACTAAATTAGAAGACCAACAACCTAAACCCTACAAGGATTCCTAAACTGGTTTACTATGAAATCCATGAAAACCTCCTCCTATTGAGTCGGGTCGTAGAGATTGCTATATGTGTGTTACCCATGAAAACCTCTATAATCTCTACCTCTAGAGGTGTGACCTCTGAATTTGCACTAATAATGCACTCTCATGGTGCCTCCCTAAGATGCTCGAAGAATAGACTCAGTCATCTTAGCATGACCCACTATACTTTGAAATGAATACCCTTACACTATCATATGAGTTGTAGCTAGGTGAAGAGAAACATCCAACCCCTTCATGAACTTTGTAATCTTCTCAAAATTAGTGGAAATACTTGTATAAAAATATCCAGACCTGGCATAGAAATGTTCCTCATAATCTGCAACATTCATGGAGCCCTATTTCAGGTGATCGAACTCCTATCTCATCTAATCCCTCAGCGTTTGTGGTATAAACCTTTCCAAAAAGGCCTCAACAAACATATCCAAAGTCATCTCTGGAGACCCAAGAGTTCTGCAACCTATAAGTAACCTCCACCAATACCTGGCTGCATCTCTTAATTGGTAAGAAGTATAAGAGACCCCATGCGACTCAATTGAACCAAGGTTATGCAACTTCTCACAAGAGTCAATCAAGAACTCATAAGCATCGTCACCCACAGTACCACTGAGCCTTGGATGACCTAAATGAGTGAATCTCTCAAACCTCTTCTAATCATCAAAAGACAAAACGGTACTCATAATAATAGGGCACATATTAAATTTAGCTTGATGAGATCCCATCTAAGGAGGTTACATTGATGTAGGCTGACCTCCTAATCTTGGAATACCACACTTAGCTTTAGGCATAAAAGGATAAACAACAGTTGATGTCTTTGGAGTACCATAAGCAAATATCGATACCACTAAAGCATTCATACTCAGAAGTGGAGGAACACCATAAACCACTATGAGCAGACTCTAGCATAGATGGATGTACAATACTTAGAGTTGGAGAAACACTAGGTGAACTCAAAGGCACACCTTCCAAATAGGTCAAAAAGTAAATCATCAACCCTTCCAAGACTAGGGTTGAAGAATTCTATAGGACTGAGGTTAGTCTCATATCTCTAGTATGCTCAAACAAAGGCTCAAGCAAGAGGCCCCTAGTGCTACCTATTAGTTGGGCAGATTCTTATGCCCGTCGACTTCCTCAGGAATATCCATGGCTTGCAACATGCCCTCTAGACTCATCCCTTTCCTCAAACGATAGCTCTACATTTCTATCCCTATGAGATATCATCCTCACAAGCTATGTAGAAAAGAATAAAATATTGTTTAGATCATTAGTATGAAAGATCTGCATGATATAGAATGAAAAAAGGAAAGTTTCTTAAAGATATCTTATAGCCTCGTGAATATAGATATAAACATCTATGTACTAATCAACAAGACTCTACTAGATACCCTATTATTACACAGATGAGAACATTGAAACTTGGTTATTCCAACACCAATTTGTCATGACCCAAAACTTAAGGTAATGATGGCACTTGTCGCGACAAGCCTAGCCAAGTAAGCTAATTACCTATACTGATATGAAATAAGAAATCAATACAAAAACCTAAAGAATGGCTTCTAAAACAAAGTTAAATCACACAATTATGATAATTGTTGAAGTACATAATCAAATATACTATGCAATATCCCAAAACATGGTGTCACATTATAATAACTACTAAATACAATGTCAAAGATAAAATAATAGCCCAAAAGGATCAAAAATCTATTTTTGAATACGACAAGAAAATAAATAGATAATAAGAGGTAGTAGATCAACACTTTAAGAATAGATCAACCACTACCTCAAATATACTCTAGATACCGCCTAAATCTGCTATCGTATGGGTCATTCATACCTTGATCTAAATCGAAAGAGTTCAGTAGGGGTGAGTGTGGCCCACTTATACTCAGTAGGTATCCTAGGTTGACTAAGCAAAGTAGAAAATAAATCATACAAAATACAAACTATAGGCACGTCACCTACAATAAAAAAATGTCCCAAAAGGTTGCCAACACCGTCTCCACTAATAGTTCTACAACATTCATATATACTAGGATCAAATATGAGAAAGAAGCACAAGTATACAGATATCACACATACATTTATGAAAAAGAAGTACACATAGATAAATACCACATAAAATATGATAATACAACATATAATAAGCAAACTACATAGATGAAATTCAATGAACAAGATGATGATAATGATGATGTGATATGATGCACGAGATTATTACATTACCTCTTATACACCTACGGAGTTATGCTCCTGAGGTAGGAACCATAGGGGGTTCTTCAATCCAAATACAATCTAATATCCAATAACAATATCTATTACTCCTGTTTGGCACATACATCAGCAGAGGGTTTTTAAGGAGGTCACATTTTCTATGAGAAAAAAACAGTGTTTCCAGTATTTCCATGGTGGTACCAATGTCTCGTGAATGTATATGATATGAGGATGTGATTCTCACAACCAACAAGAATGAGAATTTCTAAATCAAACGAATATACCTACCAAATCAAACTAATATACCTACCATATGACTAAATCCACTCATTTTTTCAATCATCCATGAATCCAATATAATATGTATGACAATAGAGTAAAACAGAAAATAAATGCCATTGATACCACAAAAATTCCAATTTAGTCTGTTGCACCAGAAAAGATACAATCAAATATACATACTAAAAGCCAAGAACATCATATAAGGCCCCACTCGGTGACACATAGCAATTAATGTCTTAAAAACCACCAAATAGAAAAAACCTAGGCCCCTATACTGGAACAAAATAATAATAAAGTCATTTCCATGATTAATTCCTACAACTTGTTACATGATTTTATACCCATAATGAAGAAAAGTAAGCTATAACCTACCTCAATGTAAAAAATGGTACAAAAAAATCCTTTAACAGTGAGCTTTCTCCACATGTACATACTCATGATCACCTAAAAGATGCGACTATAGAATCTATGCATCAAAACAAAGTCAATATTACCCTTATCCCCTATTTATAGGTCAGTGTCAAAACAGATCCCCCAAATAGGTTTTCAAAAAAGAAGGGTAAAATGGGCATTTTTGTCCAAAAATATATTCTTCGTGACTAAATGAAATCATAAAATAAAACCCATGTGAAAACAGGATGGAATTGGTCTTTGGATAAAAGAATTACAAATTTTAGGCCTTTCGGGCCAAAATCCCCAAATTTTACATTTGAATTACAATATTAAAAGGATTTGCATGTCAAGAATCAATGAAATATAATTGAAATAGGAGTTTTGGAGGTAGCATAAGCTAAAAATTAAGAAATTTCATAACAACTCGAAACACCAAGCTCAAATTCTCAAAAATGGTTAAAAATTGAAAAAAATGAAGGGATATCAATAACCCAGGCATCGTCTAAGTGACAACCGAGTCATTTAAGTAGTCATTGCCTACGACCACCGGGTCCTTTACACAACATGGTTGTCTCTTAAGCAATTAAATCCTATGTGATGTGGGTGTATCTTAAGAAATACCCCCAGTTGGCTGCCAAGTCACTTAAGTGATCACGGAGTCGCATAAGTGAGTGCACAAGTTAAGTGGTGCACTAGCTAGAGACTTAGATTTTGGACCCCTCGAGATTCATCCAAAATGCCCAAAATGGAAACAAATTATGCAACTAGACTAAATTTGACGCTCCAGACTGCCACTACCTGATTTACGGGTCATAATGGTACCCACCAAATTCTGCCAATAAGTTATCCAAATCCTAACTTAGAGTTAACAAAATAGGTTAATTTAGGAGGAAATGTCAAATATTGGGTAAATTAATTAAACACAAGTTATGAATAAATAATATTCTAATAGATAAAACAGTCAACACATAAATACCAATCCTATGACCCATAGAGTCAGTACTAGAGCATTTAATAGTATCAATAAGACAAACCAACATACTTAGAATAGTCAATACATCCATCTAGATACAAAAGAATGAACAACAATAAGATAGAATAAATGGATGACTCAAAACTCCAAGAGCTCACCCTATCTTTGAAAGAACAACTCTGCACAAATGACATCTAGTACTCGGATCTGCACCAAAAAGTTACAAAAGTGTTGTATGAGTACAAAAACAATGGGTACTCAGTAGGCATCATCTGTCGATTAAGATAAGTCATGATATAAAGATGATAAAACTCTAGATAACATAACTAAATCAAGGTACAAACTCGAACCTAAATCATCTCCATCATCACTGTTCATAATTAGTACATAAGTCAAAATAGTAACAATAGCATGATATAAACAATCAAGCACATGCAAACATAACTATAAAATTATCTCCCAGATCCCAATTGGCGAAGAAAAGTAAAGAACTCATCACAGCTTCCCATATAACTAGAGAGTACACCAGAAAGAAGAGAAAAGCAATTACTCGACACTATGAAAACCTTTATCATAAATTAACCATGTTTCCATAATTCACCATCATTCGGCATTGCACCATCACTTAGAAATTTACCAGCATTTTTCCATAAACTACTAGTCAATCGTTAGCTATATTTTATCACTAAAATTATCCATCAACTAGTTATCATATAGAAACTATTCACCATTTTATCAATAAGGTATCCTTTATCACTCGTCATCATAAAATCAAGTAACCACAACTTTTCATGCCATATAACACCATGGAACATTTACACACATACACATATATAAATACATTCGGACATGAACCAATCATTATAATCATCATCCTTAATTTAACCGGGGATATGTATCTTCAAGACTCAAAATTAAACTAGTCATAAATATCATTAATACTCAGAATTAAACCAGTCATAAATATCAACAAGACCAAGAATTGAATCAGTCATAATTATCAACAAGACTTGGAATTGAACCGGTCGTAAATGTCAACAAGATTATAAATTGAAAAGGTCATAAATATATACCATCATCATCACAATAGTATATTAAAGCATAAATAACAATGTAATAATTTCTCATATCTACAAACAATATCATTAAGTGCTAAGATTTCTCACCATAACCTCAATACCCACTTCCAAGAGACTACTAGGCATATAGGTTCACCAAACTTAACAAGTGTCTTAAAGTAAAGTGGGTTAAGAGTCCACTCTAATCCTCGAATTCCAATTTAGGAAAATTTCTACCAGAACTATGATCCAGGTATCTAATTTCACTTTTAGATGTCACACAAGCCTTAATTAGCCCTAAGTTATGAAGTTCAACTAACAGATGAGTAACTAGGTTCAATACGCTTAATTTGAGTAATCTAAGTCATTCTCATACTAAGCAAAAAATACAAACTACAATTCACCTAAAGCACAAGGGTACGAGCCAAAGGTGTCAAGCTTACGGTGTTAGAATAGCATAAACGGCTAACCTCAATGTTTGCAATTCATCAACGAACACCTAAAACCCATCCCAATCAACAATATATCATAATTATTTTATAACATAGCTCAATCAAATAGGGGATAAACCTAGCCTACCTCGACGCCAATGAAAAACTCACGAACCGCTAAACATTCTCTTTTTCCTATCGAGAATCCTTTTCACGATGCTAAGCTATAAAAATTATATTATAAACATCAATACAATAATAACGATACCCATATTTCACCATTGTGCTTTGGATCTAAAAATGACATAAAAACCCTAAGTGGGGGTCCCACAGATGGAAATCATATTTCCGTGGCCACCCCAACATTCATCATTATCAGGGAATCATAACCATTAAGAATGGGTGAAAACGAAGCTAATTTGGGGATAAAATCAAGTTGTCATAGTATTGGAGATTTTTTAAAGAAATAACAAAAATCCACCAATAAAAGGTTGGAATGTTACTTTAATTTGGTTGATAATCACATAAATATATGGTAAATAAGCTTTTGAATAACCAACATGACCCAATTTTGAGTTCTCACTTTCTTTAGGGCTTTTTCTTTTAAGGTGAGAGTGTAGAATTGCCTAATTCGTGACCTAAAGGTCTTTTTATACCCCTTCCAGTTCATCAAGTATGGCTATCGCACACCCAGGTGTGCAATCGCACACCTTGGCCTCAGAAAAAGATATGGTGATTGCCACACCTTCTAGTGCAATCACACTACTCACTCTGCATATATAGCGTGTTCACCATAACCTCTGCTGTGATCACACTCGCACCAAAATACTAGATAAACTTGGAAAATTTTCTATGTTCCCACCAAGGACTCAGAATTTATTTAAAATTTGATGCATGTAAATAAACTATGTAAATACGCTAAATTTGACATTATGAATGTGATAGAGAACTCAAATTTTCCATCTGATATCATCTTAACCAAATATGCATCCCACCATATCTAAATTCCAATTTTTCAACTTTCTAACGAATAGGTTGAAATGAGCTCAAGTGTATTAGGACCCATACCAAATTTCTACTTATCATAAAATTGATATTCCAGTGCTGCTGGCACAGTCGGAATTGGCATCCGAGGTCATTTCACTAATGTTTTTCTAGTGTACATTTGGAACCAACGAAGACTACAAAATATGAAATTCATTCTAAGAAACAAATGAACTACACGGTAACTGAACCGTCTGACAAGTCCAGTATAACCCCCTGAACGGGCCCCAATGCATGTTGCTGCATGAACCAGAGATACAATTGGAGTAGTGGATTTCTGAGTACCCTTTGCTCTGCATAATACATTTATACAAGTGTAACTTAAAGGATTACTATGTACCCCATAAGGTCATCATGACCAATCCTCATATTGGCAAATAGAGTTTCTAGTCTCTGTCCATTGGACTCACACCATCATGGTTAGATATCACACCCTGCTGTCATTGCCAAATAAAAAGCATTACCATACAACCAAACAACCATTCTATTTATTATTACCAATGCTATAAGTTATGATATTTTTATACTGACTATAGCTTGCAAGCAATGTCCTTAGCCAACCTTTTAGAGAAGAAAGGATACCCATGTACCCAAAGATCACATTATTAAGTTTGCTTGGGGGATTCCCATGTACCCCACAAGTATGTTCATTACTTAGTTTGCTTAGGGTATTCTCTTGTACCCCACAATGCTATTATTTAAACCCACCATGACCACCAAGACCTTACCATTTAATAATTCAAAACCATTTAAATAATTTTTACCATTTAGAGTTCCATTACCAAGTTGTACCTTGCGAAAGTTCCATTAAAAGCCCAACAATTTAGTAAAATCATTCTCGTAGGTAATTTATAAATCATATTGGGTCATAGTGTTTCCAAAACCAAAACCAAGTACTAATTAGCCATTCCCATGCATCCAAAGGTACAAACCGCCATTAAAACATGTAAATTCATAATTAAAACACAGGAAAACCATAACCAAGCATTTATAACCAAAACCCCCAATATATATTTAAAAACCCAAAACAATACAACAATATTGCTACAAAAACAATTCATAAAACATGCCTTTAGTTGGAACTAACAATGAGAGAGGAGTAACATGCCTTAGATTGTAAAGAAGAAGAGAAGAAATTACTCCTATGAGGCTTAATTGACCACTTTGAAGAAAACCTTAGCTTTTGCATAACCAAGGAGCCTCGAGAGATTTTGAGAGAGTTTTAAGTGTTTGATTGATTGAAAATAGGTTAATGAATCCCCAAAAAAGTATGTTTAATGTCATGGGGTCCCAAGGAGTTATAAGGGAAGATGTCCAGATTACCCCCACCTAAGTAGTATTAATTTTCTGCAGGAGGGTATGACCACCCCCTATACATACTCTATGGTGCGAGTGGTACCCACCACTCGTACCCAAAATAAAATCTCAACCCACTGACCAACCTATGACTCAAAAGTTTTACTCTCACCTAATCATATGATTGGTACCCATAAATCGTACCCTAGGCAAAATGGAAACATCTAGGTTAAGATATAGGACATCATACGAGATGCATTGTATGACTCGCACCCCATCCTATGACCCTTATAGAGATGTCGTACCTTTGATAGTATCCAACCCAACTACTCTGGTCAACATACAAATGATGATCCATAAACTGTACCCAAACATATGACTATTACCCCTAGTCGTATAATATCCACAAGGTGCAACACTCAGGAAATTTCTAGGGACCAGAACCCAGGGTGTTTCAGTCTCCTCCACTAGGATCATTCATCCTTGAATGTCGTGCAAGGTAATACAAGCACAAGTTACACGTAAACATAATCATTCCAACCTTTAACTAAGATAGAAAACAGAGATGTTATCAAGAACACATACCATTAGCATGAATATCCGAAGTACAAAACAAATCAGATACTTAGACTTCATGTCCTCCTCTGCTTCACAAGTAGGTTCTTCCACCTTGTGGTTCCCACATAGAACCTTAACCAAAGTTACATCCATGGTTTGAAATTGACAAACCTGTCGATCCAAGATCTCAACAAGGATCTCTTCGTAAGAAAGAGAATATGACATATCCAATCCTTCAAAAGGAACAGCATATAAAGGAACACCTATATACTTTCTCAACAAAGAGATATAAAAGGCAACTATAATTCATACACAATATTATCAACCCTTCTCAAAACCACATAAAGACCAACATACCGAGGACTGAGCGTCCCCTCTTTCCCAAACCACATTACTCTATTCATAGGAGACATCTTTAGGAACACCCTATCCCCAACCTCAAATGCTAAGTCCCTATGCCTTCATACGTATAAGATATTTGGCAACTTTGGCCAGCCTTAAGACTATCCTGAATAAGCTTTACCTTCTCTATAGCCTGATACACTAAATTTTGGCTAAACATATCCTCCTCACCAAGCTCAAACTACTTAATAGGAGATCTATACCTCCTACCATACAATTCTCCAAAAGGGTCCATAACAATACTAAAATGATAGCTATTGCTGTGAGCAAACTCTACAAGAGGTAGATGCTCAACCCAAATAACATCATAATTAATCACACTTGAATGAAACATATCTTCCAATGTCAGAACAGTCCATTATACTTGACCATCCGTCTGTGGGTGAAAAGGAGTACTTAGACTAACCATAGTACCCAACCCGTTCTAGAATGACCGAATAATGTAAGACAAAAACTGCTTACCACTAGCAAAGATAATCGAAATAGGTACCCGATGCAGCTTCACAAAATTCTCAGTCAAAAAGTTAGTCCTCACTGGCAAAATCCATGTTGATCACTTTCTATGAGACCAAGGATGACCGGTAATGAAATACATGTTGATCACTTCCCATTTCTATTCAAGTAATTCAATTTCCTAATACAAAACTCCAAGCCTCATATGCTCAACTTTCAGTTGTTGACACACTAAACATTTGGCCACAAAATCAGCCACATCCTTATTTATACCATTCCACAAATACATCTCTATGTGATCATGATACATTTTTGTCAAACAAGAATGAAAAACATAGCTCGATTCATGTACCTCAGCTAATACCCTCTCTCACAAATCGTCAATGCCAGGATCACATAATTTCCCTTGATAATGCAATGTACCACCAACACTGATCTCAAATACCATTACCTTTTGTCGACCTACATTATCCTTGATTTTCATCAAGATAGGATCTAGAATCTACTACTCCTTGATCTCTTCACCAAGAGGTGAACAAACCACTTCCTGTACCAACACACCACCATTATCGGAGTCCAAAAGGCAAACCCAAGGATTATCCAAGTGGTGAATATCCTTCACCAACTCCCGCTTCTCCTTTTCCACAGAAGATAAATTCCCTATGGAAAACCTTCAAAGAGCATCAACAACAACATTAGCCTTTAGATAGATGGTAGTGAATACTAATGTCATATTCCGTAAGAAGCTCAAGCCATTTCCTATCCCTAAGGTTAAGCTCCTTCATAGTAAACACATATCGTAGACTCTTATGACCAGAAAAGATGTCCACGTGCACTTCATACAAATTGAGACGGCATATTTTCAAAGAAAACACCACCGCTAAAAGCTCCAAATCATGAGTAGGACAGTTTATATCATGTGCCATCAAATACCTAGAAGCGTTGGCAATCAGCTTAGCATGCTGTATCAAAAAATAGTTAAGTTCCACCTGAGACATATCATAGTAAACCACAAACCCCTTATTGCCTTTAGGCAAACTCAAAATCAAACTCAAAGTTAGCTTATCCTTCAACTTCTCAAAACTTCCCTTACAACTATCCAACCAAGATAACTTTACCTTCTTTTAAGTCAACTTAGTCAATGGGGAAACTATTGTTGAAAAACTCTCCACAAATGTCGATTGGAGTCATAGGTCTTGGCCATTTCTTAACCACTACTACCTTTTATGGATCCACTATGATCCCCTCACTAAAAATAATATAACCTAAAAAAAATGACAGGATTCAACCAAAATTAACATTTGGAAAACATGGCATAAAGTTGCTGCTCCTTCAAGGTCTGCAACACCACACAGAGGTGATTGGCATAATCCACCTTATACTTAGAGTACACCAGAATATCATCTATGAACACAATGACAAACAGATCAGAAAATGATTTAAAACTTTATTCATCAAATCCATTAAAGTCATCGGGGCATTGGTCAAACCAACTTCCATAAAAAAATTTCAAAGTGACCATACCATGTATGGAATACTGTCTTTGGGATATCCATCTCCCTAATCTTAAGCTGATGATACCAAGACTGATGATCTATCTTTTCAAAAAACTTGGCACCTTATAAGTAATAAAATAATTCATCTACCTTTGGAAGAAGATACTTGTTCTTAACCGTCTCCTTATTCAACTGCTTATAGTTAATAAACATATCAAGGGAACTAACTATACTTCTTATGCAGGAATAACACTAGTGCACCTCGTGGGGATACACTGGTGCATAATCAATAATATAGTTTTCAAAAACCCCGTAACATACATGCATCAAAACCTTTAAATCATGCTTTAACAGTTTCAAGCCCATGTAGTTTTTAGGATAAACCCCACGTACCTCTATTTCAGAAAATAATGAATGATTCTTAAAGCTTACAGATTGGGGATTCCAAATCTCTAATTATCTTCAAAAACTCATGGTTGAATCTTGAATTATTTGGAATTCTTGTTTGAAACCCTACAGAGCGTTCTTGATGAATTTTGGTGAAAATGTATGTATTTAGGTGTATTTGGGATTAAATCCCGTGTTTGGATGGGTTTGGGGCCATAGGAAATGTCTAGTTTGACCTTGGAATTTAAAATATGAGAGTGGAACACCGTAAAAGGATTCACTGTGATGCACTAGAAATCGCGGTGAGCTAGGGAATTGACAAATGTCAATTTGAGGCTCATCGCGATGCGGTGGCTAGTTAATCGGGAACTCTGACACTAAAAATGCTCTAACTTCTTCATTGAGTGTCCGTTTTAGGCGAATTTAGTATCGATGGAAAGCTAATTCGAAGATCTTTCATTTGATATATAGTAGGCCACCCAGTTCATTATGTACAAGGAGTTATGGTCAATATAATTTTACTCAAGTTTCGACACTCACTAAAACTCAAACGATAGGAAAGCTTTCAACTTGACCTTGAGTTAGGGGACCTTTATGATCTCAATTCATGCTCAAATAGGTTACCATACTACATAATTGATTAACATGGAAAATTTACATAAGATTTATGGCTTTTGGATCATCTACGCATAGAAATGATGGTTTTTCCTCTAGCCTGAAACATGAGGCGTTACATCCATGTATAGTGCAAAATTCTTGTATGAGAGTTAAAATCTATCCAACTCATTCACTTTTCACATTATCCTCTTTAATGCGTCATGCCACTCAAAATTTAGTTTTTTTAATGCCTAGAGTGCCTTGTGGTCAAGTTTAATAAGAAATTGGCATGCCTTACCAAACACAAGCTGATATGGAGAGTCACCTATAAAATTTTTATAAGATGTCTGACAGACCAATTAGACTTGTTGACATTCATAATCTTCACCAAAATAGACTTAATATCTCTATTGGACACCTCAACAAATCCACCCATCTAAGGGTGATAAGGTGTTGCCAGCTTATACTTTACTCCATATTTCCCAAGCAGACTCTTTAATAGATGATTACAGAAATGCGACCCACAATCACTAATTATCGCACATGGAGTGCCAAAGCAAGAAAAAATATGTTTCTTCGGGAATGCAGTGAAACTTTTACCTTGATTGTTGAGGAGTGTTATTGTTTCCACCCATTTTGAAGCATAGTCAACCGCGACTAGAATGTATTTTATGCCATAGGAGCTCATAAATAGACCATGAATTCAACACCCAACACATCAAACAACTCCAACTCTAGAATAGGGTACATAGAGATTTCATGGCAGAGAGTTCATGGCATTGTGAAATATTTCCTTGACATTGGCATTGGTCACAGTCTATCGTAAAGTCATAAGAATTTGTGTATATTTTCATCCAGTAGTACCCAAATTGTAAGATTTTGTGGGTTGTGTAGATTCCTCCATGGTGACCCCCAATAGGTAAAGCATAGAAAGCCTCAAGAATACTCATAATCGCAACCTCTGAGATGCATCTATGAATCATACCATCTGTATAAACCTTAAACAAATAAGGCTCATACAGATGAATTTCCTTATCCGATTCACAAATCTCTTCTGTTTTAAAAAGGACACATCATCTGGTACTAGGTCACTTGCAAAGTAATTGGTAAAATTAGAAAATAAGGGAATCAAGTCTTGCGATGCTGCCAAAATCTGCTTGTCTTGAAAAGTATCATCAATTTCAAGCCCCTCCCCTATTTTATGCATTGCTTCTTCCTCAAGTCTAGACAAGTGATCTGAAACATGATTTTTTATGCACTTTCAATACTTTACCTCAAAATCAAACTCTTGTAGCAAGAGAACCCAATGAATCAATCTTGGCTTTGCCTCTTTCTTCTCTATTAGGCATCTCAATGTTTCATGGTTTGTATGAATAATAACCTTAATCCCAATTATATAGGTCCAGAACTTTTTGAAAGAAACAACTACTTCTAGTAACTCTTTCTCAGTAAAAATCACGCATGATCTCAAATGGCAGGGACCAGTCGAGGTACACTATAATAGGGGCTGACACCAACCGCTCTTTCAAGAACTCAAAAGCCTTTAGACATGCCTCATCAAAATCAAATTTCACATCTTTCTTAAGAAGCTTGCAAAGAGGATTTGTAATCTTTGGGAAATCATTGATGAATCATTCGTAAAAGCCAATATCGCCTAAGAAACTCTAACTACCATTAGCCAAGACTGGTGGTGCAAGCTTCTTAATTACTTTAATTATCGGTTTGTTCACCTCTATTCCCCATTTCAAGATCTTATGTCCAAGCATAATTCCTTCTTTCACCATGCAATGGCACTTTTCCCAGTTTAGCACCAAATTTCATTCCTCACATCATCATAGAGCAATGGATAAGTGAACTAAATAGTAATAAAAAGAATGACCAACCACAGAAATAAAATTCAAGAAGGGGGCTGAATAGAAAATTTCAATGAGTTGACTATTAAATCTTCACAGTTGAGTTGCCTGCAAATCAATATACTTCACAAAATATATTAGACTATAATAAATTGAAAAGTAAGTAATTAACTTTAAAGTAAAAACATGAAGATTTATCTTGGTTTGAAACACCAATGTGGTTCCTACTTTCAGTCCCCTTGGATTTCAAAGTTTTCTTAGATCTCTTAACGTCTGGCTCAAGTACAATGATGATAAACAAGTTTCAAAGACTTATTTTGTTCTTCAGATCTTGTGACACAACTTTGGTTTATATTACGATGTTGACTCGATCCTATTCTTTATAAAACTATTGAACTTAAAAGTACAAAACTTTGTTAGACTAACATTGAGACACTTTGAGATTATTTCTTGAAGTTGTGCGAGCAATTTGATCTTCAGTCCTCTTTTTTATATGTTTCATCTGCTTCTCTTTGTAAGGAAACCTAAGAGATTTTGTTCCAAACAAGTATTTGAATTCATTTCTTGATTGAGAAATGTTGTTGTATAGTATGTCCATATCAGATATCCATACACGGTACTTATACACATCCATATCAGATACATACTTGAACTTTCTTACTTTTACTCCTATGGTGATTGATGGTCTTTCCCATGTTTTACTCTGATCAGGTTATTGTTTGATGCTTACTTTACTTTGTGAGATTTTCATAGAGATCTTGAATTGATTACATGTGATTGATATTGTTCCAAGTTTAGTGTCGACCATCTTGTTGTTGGATGCTTTCTTTCTTTTACGAGATATTCTTGGATATCTTTGAAATAATTCCATAGAGATTCTGCATCTTTGGTGTATCTTCAATATCCTCTCCTTCAATCACTAGACATATTCAATATCCTGCAAATATCTACTTATTAGTTTGTCATTATTGAACATAGAACGTAAATATAGGAGGGTAACAATCTCCAACTTTTTGTTTATGACAAACAAGCATTGAACATAAGTTGATATCCCTTTCACAGTAGTCGACTCACTCCTCCTAACTTGTAGGCACTTCTGATGTTCTTCTATTCCTTGAGCATCAGTCTACTCTTTCATGTTCATAGTTGACTTACCCCGACTTGTAGGTTCCTATTTTTCACCCCCTTTTGGCATAATAAAAAAGAACATAGCAGCAAGAATAGTAACATATAGCAGAGAGATAATCTAATTAAGTACCATGGTCTAGACAAAAACAAGGAAAGTTGCCAGATAGCGTGTTAAAAACATCATCATACAACCCATCAAAACCAAGGAACAGGATCCTCTTTTGAATAAAAAGTCATAATTCACTGCTTATCCTGAAAGTATGTTAGGGTATTATGCATGTTATGAAAAAAAATTGTCATAGGATTTCTCAACATTTTTTAATAAGGAGGAGTAGGAATTTTGAATGAATATAGCAAAATAATTATTAAAGGAGTTGACTTGGTACTTGAGGGAGTCCATGTGGTGAACACTCGAGTAAACAACTTGATAACCTCCTATTTGAACTAATTGAGAACCAACCGAACCACACTTATGTCAGTGTTGGTACTCTTCTGAAAGTCTAGAACTTAGAAGTCAGCCCCTGAAGCAGTTGGATACCATCCTCAATAGCTTTGGTGTGATCTTTGATGTCCTCTACACCTATAAAATGACATCATTATACCCAGGCTGAATCGCCTGATCTTAATGATCAAAAACTACCCTGTAGATGGGTAAGCGTACACACACCAAATATATCACAACCTCTACACTTCCATTACAAGGTATCAAATACAAAATAGGATTTGACAAGTCTTAATTGAAGCCAAACACTCGATATAAACCCCGCTATCAAAAATCAGGCATATCACCACTGAATCATACTAGAGCCAAAATGAAAAATATAGCTAAAGAGAAAAATCACAATAGAGGATTACCACGGACTAAAAGCACAAGCAATCAACTCCATATCTACTGATAGGAAAAAATGAACAAAGCATACCAAAGAACCCACCAAGGATGTAAGTCATACTAGTGGTAACAAAAATACAAGCAACTCAGTTAAAGGAAAACTTATCTAGAAACTTGTAAATCCACTAATCCATCTTAGTAATAAATTCCAAATTTACCAACTTATGAAGTGGTCACGAGAAAGATCACCGATCTCTGCCTCACTTTACAATACTAGAACAAGAACCATATCACAGCTAGGATGGATTATCTATCTCCACACTAATACTAATATCAAGCTATCATGAGGACGTGAACTCAACAAACCTAAAATAAGAATCCAAGACTTGTCAATATCAATATCTAGAACACTATTGGGAAATCAAGTAGTAAAAGTGAAGGAAAAGACACCAAACTCGTCAACCTCAGGGACGGTCTATAAATAAGGATAGCCAATACTGAAATATTAACAAGCCAGGAGGCATATAGTAGAATCTCAATTGAAAATGGGAAATAAAACTAACTTGCTTACTCTATGACCACAATGGAATCACGAAAGGCCAACTTACCTACTTCGATAACACACCCATCAACAAATATAGCCTTACCAATAAAGTGGAAAATGAGCTCGCTATAAGAGAGAAACTATCCAATTGAGCTAGCCGTTTAGGCCATGAACTAAAATTGTCAGGAAACAAATTCTAACTAGATAATTCTAGTCTAGTCTTTTATTTGTCAAGGATCAATAAACCTGAAACAAAGGAAATAATAACAACCATAGAAATGCTAGTACAAGTAGTAGGTGGTTCAAAAATTAAATCAATAACAAGTATCACATAGGGCCATACGAAGGCCAATAGGCCACGTTTAATGGGACTAGATCCAAATGCTACACCCATAGGGAATTATCAATACTGATTTACTCCATCCGATAATAAAGTTAATCATCTATTGGGGTTGGTCATATAATCATGAACTTTATGCCAAGGTACACAACAATCAATATAAATTTACTGCGACATATATTTATCGATGGGTATAAAAACCCCAATACACTCAAATAATAATGTAAAGGTAGGAAAAATGGTGCACCTATCATGGTAGAATTTGAATTCGCATGCCTAACGTGCTTAAGGAAGAAAGAATCTAAGTGGGTCCAAAATTAAATCAAACATCAAAATCATCTAATAGATGCTAAGTGCACGACCACTAACTGATGGTGCCATAAAATTATGAAATTGATCTAGGCAAGTGAAATGACTAATGATCTCATACCAGGATCACTCTTTAGATTAGTCAACATTTGTAGAAAACCCCTAAATCTCTAACATAGCGAGAAACACAAGCTGACCTAAATTTGTTAACAAACTAATATCAGGGGAACACTCTAGACCAATGAACAATCTCTCTACAACCATGGAAAGCTCAATCGGAGATATTTTACCCTAATCTTGAATGGTTGTCATAACGTAAAGATCTATACCAAACACTTTACAAAGTTCAATGATAACTCAACCTTCTATGTTCACCACGACTGATCTGAGAGCCAACTATAGTCTAAAATGCTACATGTGAAGAACTGATAGGCTACAAGCAAAGCTTACCTCTGTGGGAGGACCATTACTCCTGGAGTGAATACTAATAGCACTATACTGATGAAAAGTCCTATTATTACCTTAATACATCTCAATACATGCTCTCGTTGTGGCCCTTGCATGATCAACAACCTGAAGAAAGAGAATACCCAGCTGCTATCAAATGCTCCGGTGCAAACAAAGTGGAAAACCTAGTCCTCTAATAAAATCATGAACTATCTCATGTTGTAAAGGATGTAGCATTTGAATATGACTAGCCCACTCAAGAAATACAATTTCAAAATTCAAAACCAACAAGGAACACCAACAAACCCAACTCTATCTTAAGGACGACTCAATAAACCAAACCTCAACTTCAATAATATGGTATCCATAAAGAGGATTAAAATCCCCAATGACAAATTTCAAAAGTTTGTAGCAATCACAAACATTAATGAAGCTTGGGCTAGCCCCAAATCCCTTGGCTAACGCTTAAGATCACCAATGTCAAACCCTGAATTCTTAGTTTGAGACTATGCTTAAACATTAAAACTTTATGTTGAAGTCCCATTTATATCTATCAATAACCTCATATCATTTATCTGGGATAGAATAGAATAAAATAATGTACTAAAGGTTCAAATAAAAAAGAATATACGACAAGGAGTCAAGAATAGAATTTCCTAAGAATTCCTTATAGCCTCACAAAGATAAAGTATGAACGTCTATACACTATTCCATAGGACTCTATTTGACACAAAGCTCTTTCACAAACGCACAGATAAACCTAGGATCTAATACAAATTTCTCACGACCTAATTTCTTACTTCATAATGACATCTACTATTACCCACAAGTAGGTAAGCCAACCTGTAGTTTGAAATTGCTAGAAACAGACAACCAAGAAAAATGAATGATGATAGAAAAATAAATATAATAAAAGAATAATGCATATAAAAAAGTCTCAAAACCTGGTGGATTCAGTACAAGAGCTTCTAATATAGTATGGATACAAAATAAAATACTAAATAGATACATAGGTAAAACACATCTCTGAGTGCAACATAAAGATTATTCTTGTCCACAAAAGGGAGAATGGTAATACTCTAAATGCCAGGAGCTTATCACAAATCTCTGACACTAGCTACTCCGCATGATGCACAAAAGAATAGTGAGAACCAATACTATGGTCTTCACACTGCACAAGTACTATGAATACCAAACACGTGGTACTCAGTAGAAAACTACAGATTGAGCACCAAAGATAATATAAATATAGATAACATGCATCCAGCAACGTAAACTATATCTAAGGACCGAGGAATTTAACATAATAAGACTAGGAAATCTACCTGGATGAACTATCCTATTCTAGCCATACTTAGGCACTAAAGCACTATACCATATATCATTGACCAATATACAAATAAAGGGTTGAAAAATGACATATAGTTGTATACAAGTCAAATAAATGAATATTAAACATGAATAAATAAAGGAAGAGAGGGATATATAATATTATCATAGATTGATATATATAAATATATATATATATTGCATATAGGTATACAAGAATAGATTGAAGGTAATAACCTAAGGTAGTCAGTATAGCATCTCAAGGCATCTTAATCATGTAGGAAAGTTAAGACTGGCATGATTTTGGAATATAAGCCTAATGTCTAACTATGAGATAACTATGCCTAATAATAACAATTAAAATAAAGGAATAACATAACTCAATTCTTAGTACCAATCCAATAATCGACCTGTCGTTAACTAACCATTATGACAATAATAAAATAATTGAATAGTTTAGAAAACAATACCAAAACCAAGCCCCATAACCCAAAAAGCTCAATCAACCCACAGAACACAACAAAAAACATTTATAGCCTATACTTGTGCAAACCCCAGAAGGCTGATAGATATAAGAACCAAAAAATATATAGGTGAAAGAAAATGTATATATAAGAATAAAAGCAAAGTAAACCCATAATACAACAAATGATCCTTGTTCCATAAAGTAACCTAGTGTATGCACCTCCTCCATCTCGATGACTCTTAAAGGCATGACCAATGATAACCTCTCTTCTCTAACATGATGTATAACGAACAAAGGGTCCCCTAGGTTATTCATGAATAGCCATATAAACTGATCTGGTCTTGATCCAGGATTTCCGATCATTATAATCATTATCAATCTACTTTATCCGGTACTAGAAAGATGTATATATAATAGATTCATAGACTTAAACTATGGAAAAAGAGTGTAAGTATGTAAATCTGTTGCCCAAGATGAACTGCTGACTAAATCAATATTAAGGAGTATAAAAGGTTGTAATCTCACTCGACTGAAGAAAATAGTGGTTGTAAAATTATGGATCAGAATCTATCTCGGTCAAATCTCTAAAATATCATTTTAAATATTAAAATACCATAAATCATCTATTAAGGTGATATGATTTCTGTTATGAAAGAATCCATTTTAAAAGCAAAATGTGAGAATAAATTTCATGTAAGGAAAACACTAGTAAAACCATGTTTTTAGTTGGAATAAAACTGTTAAGTGAGCTTGAGTGCACCGAATATACGCATTGAATTACCAGTATCCAAGCAATAAAATTATACGAAGCTAAATGTCCATAGACTATGACAACATCCTTTATAAGAATAAATCACTCACCTAGAGTACAACTAATATTGTCAATATGACCTTGGGCCTAACAATTTATATACAACTTAACTAAACTGCCATAATAAAGGAAAACCATACTAATCCACCAAGTAAAGTTGTAAAACATATACTGAAGGGGCCTTATCTTCAATTATTTCTAACTTGCTCATCACCTATTATTATAGGATCCTATAGCCATAAAAAGTATTTTATCTTAAGGGTCAATTCACCCTTCTATCCCCTGAACTCAAAATTTAGGCTAAGTTATGTTGTTATACCCATAATCACATCCTAAAGTTCTTACCTAACATGCAATATATGTAATATACTATCTCATGATGAAGAGTAGACAGAAGCCTACATCAATGCAAAAACATAAGTTCTTGAGTCTCCCATAAATTTTTAGCCATTGCTTCATAATCTTGGAAAGTTGTGTTACTATAAAGTTGTAATGTACATGCCATAGGGAGTGAAATGAGATCCATATTGTTATATTAAGTGTTGAGTTTAAATTTAAGTTAAGAACAATCCCACGGGACCATTATATGGAATACAAAATTTAATTTGTTACCAGGTCCCTCAATAAATATAGAATGTGAGCTCAGAAGTTGAGAACAAATGGTGCATAAATTAGGGCACAATCACCCCCAAAGTATAGGGATTTTAAGACCTAATTTGTAAGAATTTATTATGAAATAGGATGGAAATTAAAGGGAAAATTAATGAGAACTGACCAAGTAGTGTTAGGTTAGCTTACCTTAGCTTCAATGGACGATACCACTTTTTCCTCTCTTTAAGATCTCTAAGTAGTGTTAAAATAGTAAAGGAAATAATGGGAAATTAGGTGAAGAAAGGGGATTAACATCCCCCAGGTGCCACTAATGTGGCTGCTCGACTACGAGAGTAAGCCTTAGAGAAATGGACAAGACTGTTTAAGCAACTCATGGGCGCTAAAGTGCGTTTGGCTAAAGTGGCTCCTCAATGCTAAAATATTTCCATGGGCGCTAAAGCTACTCCATTAGTGCCAAAGTAGTCACATCAGATAAAAGATATCAAGTTTTTCTAAGTCCAAAAATGGACTTCGATCGGATGCTTGGGATTTGCTATAACCCATGCATGTAAATGAACTTTGTTACCACACCAAATTTAATGTTCTAGACTCAATTGAATGATCAAAAATTACATAGAAGATTGTTTCAACTAAATGTAGGGCGTACACCTATAGTTTCATTTATCAAACAATCCAATCAATTTCCCAAAATGAGTCTGTATGTCTTGGGAACTAAACCAACAATCCCTCAATCCAAAAATCAATATTTTTTAGAAGATGGTACTCTCAAAATTACCATTTGAGTTCATCTACTAAGTTTTTTGGTTCGTGACCAATTTCTTAACAACAAAAACTCCACAATTAAAAAATGAGCCTAAAACCAAAACAAACTATTTGATAACTAAATCAATAGTTTTAGCAATAATAACCTATAGCCATTGTGGCAAGGCTCTAAATACAAGAGATGCGCACAAACCATGGAAATGACCTAGATAGTCATTATAGCTGAAAATCATTAATGGAATCCTATAAAGATTAATATGAGAAATGTTGTATAATTAAAGTGTGAGAACATAATAGATCAAAAGAAGAAGAAGAAGAAGAACAAGAAGAAGAAGGGCCCAAAAAGCATGAAGAAAATGAGAGATTATGGATGGTATTTGTTATGTGAGTCATGTCGCGATATTAAATTTGGTGTTACATGGGATATAACCCAAGTTAAAGAAGTTTTTTTTTTATTTTGTTAGTATTACCTTATGTTTTTGTTTGATGTTTACAGGTTGAAGGGAAGGCTGAGTACAATAAAGCCAAGTTAAGGAGCATGGAAAATACTGAATGTGGGGTTTTTCAAACCCATAGATAGATATCATGTTGCTATCTCAGACTAAAGGCATCAAGGAGTATTTCAATTCATCATTCTTATATTTTACTTTGGGGATGACGTATGATTTTCATGTGGGTTGGAGTTTCTTTTATTTCATGCTTAGGGTGAAGTGTGCTTGAGGAGCCTTTTGTTATTTGCTTATGTTGCTGAATAATTTTAAAATACAAAAAGAGAATGGTAGGGCCCTCATCTGACAGTGTCCCCAAAAGAGAATGGTGGGGCCCTCATCTGACAGTTCTTATCCACCTCATCAACCCTCATCTCACAGTGTTTATGTCTCAACCTTTGCTGGCTACATTGTCCTAGAACACAAGGATGACTTCTAAGAATCACACCCTCATCTGACAGTGTGTGTTCCTATCCTTGGGTTCACTCAATGCTAATTTCTACTCCCATCTGAATAGACATTGTACATGAATTACTGAACTGAGCTGGACTGAGTTACCTGAGTTCTGTTGACTGGTGGATACTACTGAGATTACTAAATTTCTGAGATTTCTAAGATTACTGAGTTTATTAAGTTTTCCTGAGTCACATGACTGACTGAATTTTTATGAACATGGCTCGACTAAGAGTATCTTGAAAACATGACACTGGCTCTAGGCACATAGCTAATTGTCTGGTACAAGAACCCCCAGGACTCGATAGCATGAAACTAACAAAGCATGACTTTCTTCAATACATGACAAACATCGAAAATCTATAATATAATAAGATGGGGATTTCATGAAGTACAAGTGCTAAAGCACCACAATGGCTACACTTATATCCATAGTTCATTGACTAAGACATTTTATCAAACACTTTATATGCATGAACTTGACATGAATGGGGATTTCATATTATCATACTAGTTGGGCACTTTTCCTTCACATAGGAATTTAATCAAATACATGGTAAGCATAGTATATAAAGACAACATTATACAACAAATAAACATCATGATTCAACTCTAATTTCATCATCCAAGGTTTTAATCATAGGTTCACATGAATCTACACTTATACTAATCAATTCCACATAAAATTGATCACCCAACGTGGATTAGAATTCAATTGGTTATCAATATGAACAAAATCAAACCCAACATGAAATTTATAAAGAAATCCATACACTTGAACTTTGAAATGAGATTCTTGGGCTTCATGGACGAAAGGAGTCTATGAATTAATACTATGCCTACGTGGTAGTAAGTTTCTTGAAGTTCTTGAACTTGAAGAATTTGAATCTCTTAGTTCTATAAGAAGATTTGGATTTTGTTGCTTAAGGATTGCTCTTAGGGAGAAAACCCTAATTTTTTATGTTGTGGAAGAATAATGAATTTTTTTGGAGCCTTGATAGGATATTACTAGGTATATAAACAGGTGGTAAAGACCAAAAATCCCATTTAAAAATGACTTAAAAATAAATTAACGGGATGTGCGACGGCTTATGCGATGGTCCGTCGCTGGCTTGATGATCCATCATTTCGACCATCGTACGTGGACCAAGAAAAGGATTCACTGCTTAAGGAGTGACTGCGTGGACGATGGTCCATCGCAAGTTTGATGGTCCATCAACTTGTCCATCACACCTTATCCAGAAAGTAGCCTCACTATCTTGGCTGCGACGGTCAAGGCGATGGTCCGTCGCTAGATCGATGGTTTGTCAACCTGGTTGTCGTACTTGGGCGATTCTAACAGCTCTCGATAAAACGTCGATAACTTTTCACTCTGATACCGGATTTAGATGATATTGGTATTGTTTTAAAGCTAATTTAATTTCCCACATTATAAAAGTGAAAATCTTAAAAATTTCATGTGTAAAAAAGTGGATTCATCTTTCAAAGAAAGCTTCTAACATTCTTGGGACAATTTCAAGCTAGAAAAAAGTATGGGTATTACAGTAACGATATTTGAGTCATGATATTTGGAATTCAGCATCCATGGACTCAAGTTATTTTGTAACTAAGAAACAAAAATTTTAAGTCGAATTCAGCCATGTACTCAAGTTATTTTATTTTAAATTGAAGGAATTTAGCTATGGACTTATGTGTTTCCAAGGAAATAAAAGCAAATATATTACTCCTCAAGTTTACTCTGGGTTTTTCAACTGATCATAAAAAGTGTTAGATGAACAAATTTAAGTTTATGAAAAAAATAAAGAAAAAAAGTAGGAGAAGAAAATGAAGAGGGGGTATCAGATGGGCGTGTGTAGGGTGAGGTGGGGGATATATAATTCAAATTTTATTTTTGAAATTTTTTATTATAAATAATTTTGGGGGGCCTTTGGTGCCATTTGTCACGATTTTATTCATGATTTAGTTAAAAAAAATAATCTTCAGTGAGTACGCAGTATGTGGTTTGCCATGTAGGCAAAAAAGGCCTAATTGGATTAAATTTTGGGTAGGTTAGGGGCCTAATAGGTACAGGACATGGTTAAGGGGTCTAAGTGAATTTTTGGGACAACTTAAAGTGTCTGTTGATGACTTAATCCTTATTTATTTTATCAAAAAATTGAATTCTTGTAGTTTTGTAATGACCCTCCAGTCATTTCTTGATTTACTTACATTTTAGTATCTTAGGTCATTTATGTCTTGCCAAAACTATCATCATGATGATTAGACTATTTATTTGGCTTTTATGCTCGTTTCCCTATTTTGAATATTTTACTATTTAGGATTTTATCTTGGACCCTAACTCCTACCAATTAAACTAATATGAGAATTCCGACATCACTATGGGCTTTGGAATATTTATTTGGGATAGGGGACCTTTGGTTAATGCTTAAGGTTTCTGGACTTGTTTTTGCTATTTGGTGGATTATATGAAAAATGGAACTATATGTGAGAACCCTCATTATAATGACCCTCCAGGTCATTTTTAGTGTTCACACTTATTTTTTCCATTAGATCCTTCCATAGCTGCCCCAAGTCATTTATGGCTTGTTGAAACTGATAATTTGGTTACCGGGAAATTAGTTTTATTTTTACAGTCAATTTCATGATTAGAAGTCTTCACGGGTTCCAAATGGCCTCTGGGCAAAATATTTAGTAAAATGTTCTCGGATGCAAATTCCAAATATGCCAGTAGTTTTAGAATATCAATTTTTGGAAAGGTAGACCTTTGGTTCGGATCCAAACACACCCGAGCTCATTTCGACTTATTTGTCGGAAATTTAAAAAATTAAAATATCAAATGTGGGATGCCCTTTTGGTTGAAACGACCTCCGATGGAAAATTCGACTTCGTCATCGCATCCGAAATGTTGAATTTAGTGTTGTTACATAGTTCTTTTACATAAATATGATTCCGAATGAGCATTATCCCTAGATGGGATAAAAGAATTTTCTTTGTTCCAAATCTACAAGGCATGATCTAAAAATTGAACAAACAAAGATTAGAGAAAATTCCAGGACTGAGACTCCAAGATTGAAAATAGAATACCAAGAATTGAGACATCCCTAAATGCCTTGTAGCCTCTCCCTTATGAGTGTGGCGTGATACACACCCCTAAAAGAGACTCTACTCGACACGAATTTGTGGACTCCCAATTGATCATGAACCTAAGCTCTAATACCAACTTGACATAACCCGGTGGGAGGCCTTGTCGTAATGGGCATCCTAAGTTCGACTAGGATTGGAGAACACCCTAATTACCCAACCCAAACTCCAACCTCCTACCCTGAGTTGGCTAAATTTTAAGCATATAACAAGTTAGTGTAACAGCTCACATCAAGACTTTGGGATAGGATTACAACAGTGAGCGACCCAACCGATTCCAATCATCCCATACTAACCTCCCAATAGTACCAAACCATACCAAAGGCCATAAACCAGGTTATAACCAAATAAGTTCAAAACATAATATAATTAATCACAAAATAAAATACGAAACAACAGTGAGAAATTATGTCCAGTGATGTAATCCCACCAGCTTATTCCAATGCCAAGGTCAACACCAATACCGATCCCGCTGATTTCAACCCATAGCAGTACCAAGCCTCTAACCAAAAGAGTAATATAATCCGATTGGGACATTCCCCCAACCATGGCCAAAACCAATATCCAAAATAAAATTAAAGTGTCTATAGATATCCATAACATGATATGGAGCCTTCCAAAAAGATGAAAGTTTACCACTTCAGTCCAAATGTTGATCCCCGAGTCAATCACTATGTAAGAGGAGTAGAACACTAGATTCCTGCATAGCGTAGGTATATAGCTACCAGTAGACGAATTAGCAAGTGATCGCTAGCATGAAATCAGGATAAGGATAAAATAATGCCAGTTATAAAGGCAAGTAAAACCATCCATATGCACACAACTAAATATATATATATATATAACCATATATATATATAACCATGCCAGTAAAGAGGACCGATTTTAGCATGCCATTAAAACCTTTAACTGGGTTATGTAGCTTTGTTGTCCTAAACTACCCACTGGCTATATGGGTTCGTCTCCCCCTATTGAAAGAACCCAATATGTGCAGCCACAGACCAGGGAAGAAAAACCTAGGATGACAAGCATATCTCCCAAAATATAGTGTGATGTCATGCACACAGTCACCAAGAACAACCTCATATCGATAAATATGAGTGATGTATGAGCAGATGCTAACACATTTGAGGCTTTTAACTAAGAATAATTGCAAAGTCTTAAGCAACTTTTGTCGTTTTTGATTGTTTTATGTATGATATTGCAGTAAAAGTCAAGATGCAAGAGAACCAGCAATAATGGAAGTAAAAGAGTTGATTTCTAAGCAAGTAGAGAGGGAAGTATAGCTGACGACTTATCTGATAAGTCGTCAGCCTTATGATAATCTATCAGAGTTACCATTAGACTTAGATAGAGAATGAGCTTTAGCTGGAATTTGTGATGACATCTGTGATAGGCCATTAGAAGTGTGATAAGCCATCAGGCTCATCGTTAGACTTAGGCAAGGAATGGGATTTAAAGTGAAGAAGCGACAACAATTCTGATAAGTCGTCACATGTCTAATAAGTCATCACGTCTCATCGTCAACCAAAGGTAGAGATTTTCAAAAGTGAAGAGGATCTAATGACTTTCCAGATAAGTTGTCACATATGTCATCGCCTGTTCGAGAAAATACTATGATATATGATTTTGTTTCCATAATTAGGCTGAAGTATTTAAAGCATATGTTAGGGTTTCCTAAGGTGATAGGAGGGGGGAACTGACATTTTGAGAATCTCTTCTCTCTAGTTTTCTGACTTAAACGTTACAATTATTTTTAGAAAGATTATTACAATTGTTTTGGTAATTTCTACTGTGAATCAAATCTGAGAAACACTTGTTGCTATTCATCTTGCTGTAAGGTCATGTATCAAACTATGAATTCAACTTGTTGTCTTGATTATTTTATTATGAGTAGCTAAATTCCCTTAACCCGGGTTGTGGGATCTATGGGTTTGGATTTGTAACGTAACTAAGTATTCAAGATTCTAACGATGGTAGAAACTTCTTATTAATTCCATTATTTTATACTCTGACTATTGGATTCAAACAATAGGCCTTGCTTACTGGTGATTTTCTTGAGATAAGAAATCAACCCTAGTAAGAAGTGAATTATCAACAGGGACTTGGAAGCATCAAACTTCTAGTTAATAATTAATATTGTAACAAGATTAATAAACTTGAGATAACATCCTTTTATGAAATATAAATTCCCTAAGTTTGAGAGAATTAAGTGGTTAAATGTCTAAATAGGTTGAGAAACATTTAGACATAACTTCGACAAGGATAGTCTGTTGTTCCTACCTACCACAAGAATCTTAAAACGTAACTAGCATCTGTCAAATCCCAACACCCATAGTGAACATAACTCTGGTTTTCCTTATTATATTGATTTCAAACAATGAATTGAGGAGTAATTATTTATTACCTTTCCAAAAATCCCCATTCATAGGAAATTGATAACTATCAGTTGATTAACCCGCAGATAACTCAAATTCACACCATATTCCCTGTTGGATTTGACCCCAACCTAGTTGGGTTATATATTGACAACGATCGCTTACATTTTTGTAAGAGAGGTTTAGTTTGAGCGTTATCAAAAATAGTGCCGCTGTCGAGGAGTACGGTTGTAAATTAAAGTTGTGTACGCTAATTGACTGTTAGTTAAGTTTCCTAGTTTTATGTTTATTTGCTGTTTTTGTTTGCTGCAAGACTTTTGTGGTGCATGTAAAGAACCAAAATTTTGAAAAAACCATTATTACCATTTAATCCAGAACCGCAACTAATCGGCAGAATGGCAGACCAGTAGGAGGCTAACAGGTTTGTAGACTTAGCTAGAGCTCAGGTGAATGTGCAGAATGATGGTCAACAAGTACAGCATCCAAATCCTGAGGATGAAGACTTGGGAGATGAGGAGTTGCTAAACCCTGGTAACCCAAGGAGTGCAGAGCAAATAGCTGCACCAGTACAGCGTAATGCTAACAGGAACCGTCCGTTTCGAGGAAGGCAAGATCACCAGCCGGTCCAGTATAACCTCAATGAAGATGATGATGTAATAGATGGAGTAGTGCAAAGGGTGCAATTATTCCTCCACCGTTAGTACCTGGGGCAAAATTCAACATTACAAGTACTATGATTCAACTCCTTAATCTGAAGGGGTTGTTTGGTGGCATTCATGGGATGATCCTAACTTGCATCTGGTGAACTTTGTCACCAATTGTAAATATTTTAATAACCCACGAGTGGGTTAGAATGTTATCCATTTGAGATTGTTTCCGTTGTCTCTGTCTGAAAAGGCAACATTATGGCTTAATAAGCTGACACCCAATTCGATAACCAACTGAAGGCAGTTGAAAGGAGCTTTCCTAGAAAGGTTTTTTCCAACTTCCAGGAGGGTACAGTTGAGGGATGAGATCAGCAACTTTAGACAGCTTCCAACTGAATCCTTGCATGAAACCTGGGAGAGATTCAAAAAGAAGCTGATGCAGTGTCCGAACCACAACATGATGGACATACACTTGAAGGAGACTTTGTACAGGGCTCTTAACTCTGTGACAAAATCAATTGTAGATAATGCTGCTGGTGGTTCATTTGTTGATCTTACATTCCTAGAGGCTTCAAAAATGCTTGAGAGAATGACCAAATAGAGTCGGGCATGGCATACCAGGGACTCTGTGGTAGCAAGCCCCACTGTTTCTGTTGGTATGACTATGGAACAATGCAGAAGATACGAGGAGCGTGATCAAGACATGGCTTACCTAAAAAAATAGATAGACTTTCTAAGCAAGCATTTACTATCAGGCAAAACTGAGAAAGTGAAGGTTGTGAGATCGCAGAGCAAAGTAGAGTCTGACTTAGAAGAAGAGGTCAACTATGTAAATAATCAAGGCAGTTTCCAAGGCAATAGCCAAGGAAATCAAGGTCGGACTTATTATGACAAGGCTGGATATAAGAACCAGGAGCAAGGAAATTGGAGGAGAAATAATGATAGGAACGGGTGATATGTCCCTCCTAGAAACCGTGAGGCTGCTACAACAAGTTCTGAAAAGATGTCCCTGGAGGACATGATGGATAAATTTTTAAAGAGAGTAGAGGATACCAACTCAGGGGTGACTACCATGAAGACAAATTTGTCCTCTATGAGTTAGTTGGTAAATTCGCACTCTACTTTGATCAAATAGCTGGAACAGTAAATGATCCAACTCTCTGCAGTGCTAAACCAGAGAAAGAGTGGAATGTTACCAAGTAATACGGTTCAGAATCCATGAAGTGATGGCTCATGTATGGCAATTACCACTAGGAGTGGTAAAATATTACCGGGCCCTTCTGTGGGCAGTTTGATTGAAGATATGATTGAAGCAGATGATGAACCCAAAGAAGAATATCCAATGGAGTTTGGAAAGCTGGATGGTTCTGATGATTCTCTGAAACAAAGAAAAGAGAAGGAAAAGAAAGTACTGGTGGAAAATCTCCCAAGACCACCACCTCCCTTTCCTTAAAGATTGAATAAAAAGGTTGATGACATGAAATTTAGTAAATTCATAGAAATATTGAAGCAGTTACTAATAAATGTGCCTTTGGTAGAGGCACTCGAGCAAATGCTAAGGTATGCTAAATTCATGAAGGACCTTATGATGAAGAAAGAGCGGTGAGCTATAAAATGAAGGATAATCTCCACCATTGTAGTGCCATTTCTACATGATCCTTAGTGCAGAAAAAGGCCGACCCTAGAGCATTCACTATTCTATGTACAATTGGGTCTCTCAATTTTGCTAAGGCCCTATGTGATCTGAGGGCGAGCATAAATATGATGCCACTAGCCATGTATAAAAAGCTAGGTTTGGTAGATCCTACCATGCAATTAGTGATGGCGGATAGGTCTGTAAAGCGGCCAGTAGGAATATTACATAATGTATTGGTAAAGATAGCCGACTTTATACTTCCTACTAATTTTGTAGTCCTAAACTGTGATGTGGATTTTAAAGTACCCATCATTTTAGGTAGACCATTCCTTGCTACTGGGAGAGTAGTAGTTGACATGGATCTGAATGAGCTGAAGTTCAGGTTCAATGACAAAGAAGCAAGATTCGAAATGCACTCACCCATAACTCAGCAAAAGGATATGAGTGTCTTCTCAATCGTGGATGTGTTTTATAAAGATGGGAAAGAGGTAGTAGTATGGTGTCTTGATGAAGTCTAAGTAATCAAGATAACCTAGTCATGCCGCGATATTAAATCAGGCACTATTGGGAGGCAACCTAAATTTTTTATGTTTAAACGCAAGTTGTTTTAATTTATTTAGATAAGAATCATAATAAACTAAAGAGGTATACAAGGGTCTAGGTAAAAATTGATGAAGTGAGACAAGGGACCCTAACGACAGATGTGACGAGTTATCACAATTGTGATAAGCCATCAGATATGTCGCCAGAAAATCCAAAAGAAGGCAACACTCTGCCTAAGGTTGACAACATCTGCGATGACTTATCAGACATCTGATAAGCCTTCAGGTAATCTTGGGCCCAAATACTGAAAAATTTGACTCGACCCACAGTCAAACCTTTTCACCTTCCCATGTATCTCCTTCTTTTTTTTAAGTTTTATTTCCTTCCATATTTAGTTTATTTACATACTCTTTTCAAAATTAATTCCTAAGTAAAACAAGAAAAATATTCTTCCTTGTGAAGTGTGGGTTTGAAATCAAGATCAAGATCAAGAACTCTTCTTTCATTTACTACTTCCTGTCACTCGCGTAACCAAGTGAAGTCGCCTATTAGGTATGCTCATAACTCAACTCTCCTCTTCATTAGGTAAGTGATATAACTGAGGTAAATCTTAGTTTCAAAGGGATTGAGGCAAGCTTAACTTGCCATTATGTGAAAAACAGAATCTAGGGTGTACAGTGTTGTATTGTGCGTAAAAACCTAGGGCTTAGCTCAGGAACACAGCTCCATGTGATTCTAAGAAAAATGTGGATTGATAATCAAGATTAAAATTGAGCTTAAGATTGTATTCTAAGCTACGACATGTTTGATAAGCAATCATATTTGTGATGGCTTATCAGACTATGTCATCACAATTTGAGAAAAAATAAGCATGTTTTGTTTAAGGTTAACGACATGAATGATAAGTTATCACATTTGTGATGACTTATCAGAATATGTCATCACAACTTTGATCTGATTCAATTATGAACCTCTTTTGTGGGATATGGAATTATAATGACTGAACTTCTTATGTTAGATGATCTTGAGTGATAAATGAGTGCTTTCTTGTGCTACAGTTCTTATAATGGCACTCAAAGGAAAAATCCCCAAACCTATAAAGAAAGTGAAAAAGGGGAGTGTACCTTAGAGACACTTCGATGAGAAATCCAATTATGAGAAGGAGGAGCCACTGCTCAGGAAGCAAAGAAAAAAAAAAGCTCAAAAAACCCTTTGCCGCCTCCACCAGTTGAGGTGAAAGAGAGTGAAGAAAGTGATACTAAAGCGACAACACCACCTGACAATACAGTTTCTGAGCAGACGGCTTTTGAGCAACCTGAGTCTGAGCACTCTGAGTCTGGGGAGCCTGAGTCAGAGCATGCTAAATCTGAGCAACCTAAATCTGAGGGATCATCATCTGAGTCCCCTTCTGCTGATCAATAGGATGATAAAGAATCTTCGATTTGGGAAACTCTGGTTAAATGTAAGAACCCCGAGATCCGAGACAGTGCTAGGTGTCAAATTTCCAAAGCACAAAAAATCTTCTATGATGGGCTTCTCAGAATTAAAAGAAGGACCATTAAAAGGCCAATCTTTGAAGAAAAGAAGATCAGCACTACTGGGTTGAGCAGATATCCTGGAGTGAAGCAGAAATTCTGAGACTACGACTTGGGATGGACGGCGAAAGGAGGAATCATATTTTTCCCTACTCTATTTCGGGAGTTCTATGCAAACTATTAGGCTCGATTGGAGAACATATGCAAAGAAGGGAAGAAATCATCAGATCAACCCTTATTGGATAAAGTTTTAGTACGGGGTGCGATGGTGTATCTCTCAGAAATAACAATCAATAGATTTCTCTATGGCCATAAATTTACTCCTTAGGCCACTTAACCTACATTCTAAGCTCAGTTGAAGCATCGTGAAAATCAACGATCTTGGTTAGCCACCCTCAAAGCTGAAGGAAAACCTGAATGGCTGACCAACCTGAACGAAAGGATTTTCAAGGCCTCTCTGACTTAAGAGGCAAGGTTCTAGTGGGGTGTAGTGCGCACTCATTTAATGCCTACTGAGGGAGATAACATCCTTAAATATTATAGAGCAATACTGGTCACAAGTCTTGTGGCTAAACTCAACTTAAAATTCGGAGAAATCATTACTGAGGAGATGAAAATTCAGGTCTTAAGGCCCGACACAGCATATCCTTTCCCTTGTCTAATTACGAGGTTGTGTAAGATAGCCAATGTACCTAAGGTTGTAGGGATAGACAACAAACTACCTGCCAAAAAGACCTATAACCCTATCCGATATGATAAAAATCAAATGAGGCTGACACTTAACAAAAAAGCAGGGGTTGCAACAGATCTACCAGTTACAGATACTAGCTCAGCACCTAATATAGAGGTGCCAGATTCTAAAGCTGCACCATCGACATCCCCAGCACTAGCAGACTCAGTGCCTATAAATGAAACAAATCCTTTAGCTACTGTGTTTACCATAGAATTTGCCTTCAACCCAATGAATTTCAGGAGAGTGGAAAATCAAGCCAAGTGGTGCGAGGCTCAGCTGCACCTTTTTTCTAAGTAATTTGTCTTTGCAGTATAAAAGAGAATTAAGGTCACACTTTAGCCCTTCTGATCCTTGCTCGGGCAGATTGATGATTTAGAAAACCATTTCAATACACGGTTAAGAGAAATGTCAGGCTCAAACCTTGCACAATTTAGATCATCCCTGGACAAGGTAAAGCCGGATGTTGGATTATTACATCAGCACCAACTTATAGTGTCGGCAGACCCGGCTGTTGATGAGTCTGAGCATGAAATCCCATTGCTTGATCTCACAGGGGAACCAATGAAGAGAAAAAAAAAAGAAGGGCAAGAAGAAAAGAAAGGGTAAGAGAGAAAGGCCTAATAGTGATGAAGAAAAAAAAGTGGAGAAGAGGGTAAGAAAGAAGGATGAAAAAAAAAGATGAAGAAGGCGATGATCGAGTCCCTAGCTGACAATGAGAAATGGAAGGAGGCCCTACGAGCGAAATTCATAGGTGCCTCAACTAGTAGGCCTCCAACAACTGCTAGGCCAGATGTGTTAGGATGGAGGGAGGCTCCAGATGGAGATAAGGCAGCTGAGGATGCAACGGCAGAGTCATGGACCCATGATTCCCATGCCTAATCAACTCCAGGTATACCCTAACCCTTAGTTCAGTTTTTCTTTGATTTTAAGTTGAGGGTATAGGGTGAGTTGTTGTTGTAATATTTTGTAGTTGATTAGGAGAAATACAAGTACCTGAGGTAGTTAACATGGTTTTGTTATTTTGTGAACACCTCTCAAATGGTTTGATTGTTTAACTGTGTGATTTGCATCTAAGTGTGACCACTGTACATCTTGTTATGGTATCAGTTCTAGTGACTTGATAATCATTGCTAAACAATTGCATGAACTGGATAAGTAGTAAGTTTTAATATACTTGTGTGCCACGTATATGTGAGATCTTACTTAGTTCCCTTTGTATGTTGAATCCAGAACTTGCCCGATTAGTCTTACCAAGATTGAAGGATAATGGTTAGGAAAGGATCATAGGTCATTTTGATAGTAGCCACTTTTAGCCTAAATGACCTTCCCTACATGCATAATATCCCTTGATCTCTATTTTGAGCCTGAATAGCCTATTTTTTTATGATACCTATTACCGTCTCATTTATATCATAATGAACTTATTTTGGCCCTGGTCCTCCTTGGACACTATGCACCTTGACTTAGGCAAATGGCCTAAGTTGAGGGTGGCTATCATAGGGGTGCGTGATGTAACATGACTACGAAGAAAGGTAGAATAAAAGAAAAGAATAAAAAGCTGGGTGCGGTGGAAAAGAACAAGAAAAGAAAAATTGTGAAAAAATAAGAAATGATTGTAGAAAAAACCTCACCCATCCTGAATATGTGTGATCAAGAAAAGAGAAGAATAAAAAGAGGTTAATAAGTGAGACCCCAAAAGCAAGTATAGTATCAAGGAGGCTTAGTCACTTTAAATGTCATCAAGTATCATACCAGCCCCTAACCTAAATTACAAGCCAAAGAGAAGACCTATAGTGATCCTAGCAGACCTGTCTGAAAATCTTGGTAATGAAAATAAGGGCAAGCCTATGGTATTTGGCATACATTGATTGGAACTTTATTCTGAGAGTGAGTGTCTTTTGAATATCCCCATGGTTACATATGTGATGTCTGATATAAGTGGAGTGGGACTTCTTTGTAGTGAGGGCACACTGGTTACGTTGCTAGTTGCTAACTTGTTTGGATAGTGTAATCTTGGCACATGCATGGTTGTTGTTGCTGAATTGATGCCATATCTTGATTCATGTGTGTCGCATTGTTGTTCTCAATAATATGCATAGTTTTTGTTTTAAAATTAATTGACCGTGGGGATGGTGAAGATATTTTGAGATAATATGGATGGTTGACTGCCGAATGTACTCTGCATCCTTTTGATTGTGTTTTAGTTGCTTGAGGATAAGAAATTGTTTTAAGTTGAGAGTGTTGATGTGTGAGCAGATGCTAACACATTTAAGGCTTTTAACTAAGAATAATTGCAAAGTCTTAAGTAACTTTTGTCATTTTTTATTATTTTTTGTTTGATATTGCAGTAAAAGTCAAGATGCAAGAGAACTATTAATAATGAAAGTAAAAGAGTTGATTTCTGAACAAGTAGAGAGGGAAGTATAGCTGACGACTTATTTGATAAGTCATCAGCCTTGTGATAAGCTATCAGAGTTGTCGTCGGCCTTATACAAAGAATGAGCTTCAGCTGGAATTCATGACGACATCTGTGATAGGCCATCAGAAGTGTGATTAGTCGTCAGGCTCGTCGTTAGGCTTAGGAAGGGAATGGGATTTGAAGTGAAGAAGCGACGATAATTCTGACAAGTCATCACATGTCTGATAAGCCGCCACGTCTCATCGTCAACCTAAGGTAGAAATTGTCAATAGTAAAGAGGAGCTGACGACATTCCTGATAAGTCGTCAGACTCCTGATAAACCGTTACACACGTCGTCGCCTGTCCGAGAAAATACTATGATATATGATTTTGTTTCCATAATTAGGCTGAAGTATTTAAAGCATATGTTAGGGTTTTCTAAGGAGATAGGAGGGGGGAACTGACGTTTTGAGAATTTCTTCTCTCTAGTTTTCTGACTTGAACTTTACAGTTATTTTTGGAGAGATTATTACAATTGTTTTGGGATTTTCTACTGTGAATCAAATCTGAGAAACACTTGTTGCTATTCATCTTGCTGTAAGTTCATATATCAAACTATGAATTCAACTTGTTGTCTTGATTATTTTATTATGAGTATCTAAATTTCCTTAACTCAAGTTGTGGGATCTATGGCATTGGGTTTGTAACGTAACTAAGTGTTCAAGATTCTAACGGTGGTAGAAACTTCTTGTTAATTCCATTATTTTATACTCTTACTATTGGTTGCAAACAATAGGCCTTGCTTACTGGTGATTTCCTTGAGATAAGAAATCAACCCTAGTAAGAAATGAATTATCAACAGGGACTTGGAAGCATCAAACTTCCATTTAATAATTAATGATGTACCAAGATTAATTAACTTGAGATAACATCCTTTTATGAAATATAAATTCCCTAAGTTCGAGAGAATTAGGTGGTTAAATGTCTAAATAGGTTGAGAAATATTTAGACATAACTTCGACAAAGATAGTCTGTTGTTCCTACCTACCACAAGAATCTTGAACTGTTACAAGGGTCTATCAAATCCCAACACCCATAGTGAACATAACTCTAGTTTTCCT
>NC_061117.1:79857635-79863597 GCF_002878395.1 Capsicum annuum | reverse complement strand
TCCCTAAGTTCGAGAGAATTAGGTGGTTAAATGTCTAAATAGGTTGAGAAATATTTAGACATAACTTCGACAAAGATAGTCTTGTTGTTCCTACCTACCACAAGAATCTTGAACTGTTACAAGGGTCTATCAAATCCCAACACCCATAGTGAACATAACTCTAGTTTTCCTTATCATATTGATTTCAAACACTGAATTGAGAAGTAATTATTTGTTACCTTTCCAAAAAAACCCATTCACATGAAACTGATAACTATCAGTTGATTAACCCGTAGATAACTCAAATTCACACCATATTCCCTGTGGGATTCAACCCCAACCTAGTTGGATTATATATTGACAACGATCGCTTACATTCTCATAAGAGAGGTGTAGTTTGAGCGTTATCAATGAGTTTCCAGTTATGGTCCTTCCGGGACCTCTACCTTCGACGACTTTTCTACACATCCCACTATTATTGCCAAATTAAAACTGTTACCAAGTAACCAACAAATCCATTTACCATTTATTAACCAAGGCCATTTAGTGGTGGTATAGTCATACTGACCATTCGTGAAAGTACTATCCATAGCCAACCATATATAGGTGTAAAGGGACTTCCAAGTGCCTTTCCATTTACCATATTAAACCATTTGGGTGATTCTATGTACCCCACAAGCATAACCATTTAGCCATTTACCTTTTCAATCCATTTAAACCAAGCGTAATTCCTTTACCAAGTCTTAAAATAAGCAAGAGTTCCATTAAAGTAACCAATGCAATGAAAACATGCTTATAGGCATTTTGTCCCACACATTGGGGGCATAATATAACCAAAACCAATTCCAATTACCATTAAACCATTCCCATGCAATCCAATTATCCAAAATCACCATTAATACACATAAAGCATAATTAAAACTATGGGAAACCATAACCAACCATTTAATATCAAGACCCACAAATCATATTTGAAAGCCAAAATCATACGATTAATGAAATCATGAAAACATTCATAAAAACCATGCCTTTAGTTAGAATTAACAATGAGTGAAGATAACATGTCTTAAACCGAGATGATGATGGAAAGAAATCACCAAGACAAGCCCCAAATTAATCCTCTAATTGAAACCCTAACTTTCCTTGTCCAAAAGCTTTTGAAAGAATTATAGATTGTTTTAGAAGAGTTTCTAAGTTTTAATGAATGGAATAATAGGGTAAATAACCTCCTAAGTAGGTTAGAAGTCGTGGGACTTTATTAGGATAAGAAGGGAAATATCCAGAATACCCCCACTTAAGTTGCACAAAATACCATCACCAGGGTACAACTGACCCTCACGAGTCGTACCCTCCAATACGATTGGTACACTTCACTCGTATCCTAGATTAAACCTTTGGATCCAATACTATCCAGCATACGACTCATCCAATCAAGTCGTATCTAAAGCATATGATCCATACCCTTTATTGATACCTCTAGCAGATTAAACCTAAGAAAAATTTAGACACTGTCCACCATACGAGTCTACGGTAAGCCTCATACCCTGGCTTACGGCTAATAGTGATCCACTTTTACTCAGATCCAACCTAAGTAACCAGTCTAAGATTAAGTTAAGGAACCAAACGATCCGTATCCAACCATATAACTCGTACCACCAAGTCATACCCGTTCCAATGACCAAAATCCATCCCACCAACCAATACTGGTCAGCATACAACTAGACCATACCATACGTACCCCAAAATATGGCTTGTTCCCATGAGTCGTATTGGGTCTAGAGACCAGAATTCCAAGAAATTTTCTAAGGTTCAAAACCCAAGGTGTTATATACTTGCAAGCTATAGTCTATATAACAATACCATATTATAATGCCTTAATAATTGACTCCTGGAATTGGTGGTTTGGTTATGTGTTAAATGTTTTAATTGGGCGATAATAAGGGTTGTGATAGTTAGCCGTGAAGGTGTGAGTTTGAAAGGTTAACACTGGAAACTCATGTTAGCTGATATGCGGATTGGTCTTGATGACCATGTACTTGTCGGGTACAAGGGAATCCCCCAAGTATATACTTGTACATATATATAATAGAGGGTGAAGGGTACAAGGGAATCCCCAGCCATCTATGGTATCTCCAGTTCATGCGGCTACATGCACTAGGGCCCGTTTAGGGGGTAATACTTGACCCATATATCCCATGGGTGGATATGACGGTAAATCTACACAACTCAGATTAACGTTTTAAACACGTGCTAAATTTGTTCCCCTTTCCCGACATGGTATATATGTATGTATGTGGTTGTTTATGGTTATTTACTTTGGTTTTAAATAATGGAATTACTTTATCCTCATTCTTGAGTACATGCTAGAATTCATCCATTAACCGTCTTCGAGCATTGTAAACCCACGCGATACAAGAATCAGCCATACTGATATCCTCCTTCTTAGTGATTTGGTAATTCGGAGACATCTTGAGTCAGACTGAAGTGGTGAGCTTCCATTCTTCAGAAGGCCCATTCCATGTTATGGTTCATCTTATGCTTTTACTATTCTCTTGACATTTATTTTTTCTATGGTCGGGGGCATGTCCCGACTAGATATTCTTGAATATTGTTTAGAGGCTTTGTATGGACAACCTTGTACTCGGGCATATTATGGTTTGTTTGGCTTGGGTTGGACGGTATGACTTGGTTGGGTTGGTCTCAGATTTAGACACCCAGAGTCATTGAATTCTAAAAACTCTATCTTGTTATATGTTCGGAATTCATCCGACATGGGTTGTGTATTGATTGGTTGGATTGGGTATAGGGGATGGTCTCCAGTCCTTGTTGGACTTGAGAGAACAGATACGACCAGGCCCTGGTTCGGGTCGTTTCATGGGGTTTGTCCCAAAAACTCATCTTAGTAGAGGATTTTCAGACTTATAGTTAGATGTTTAGTTTTTTATCTCAAACTTGCTTAGTGATAATTTTAGTCCTTTGAATATTTAATATATTATTCAGTTCAGTTTCCACATAAGTATTTTATCAGTTATTAACTATATTCTTAGGGGTCTTTTAGTACGAACGCAAGAAATGCAGAGATTAACAATGCAAGAATTAGTAATGCAGGGATTGTAGTGCTTGGATTATTTTTTATCAAGTGTTTGATTCATCTTATTAAAAACTAGACATATCATGTATTGTGTTTAATTTAAAACTCTTCAAAAATCTCCTTTACAATTGTACCCTTGATTTTTTGAGAAATTTCTATTTTATTAAATTAGTCAAGTTAGAAACTAAAATATGAATAAAATTTTATTACTAATTTTTCATGTGTGATGTGCAACTTTGAAAATCCTTGATAGCACATTGTACTTCAATATTTTTTATTGATCAAATATGTCTTAAACTTACCAAAGATTTAAGGCTACATAAATGTCTTAATACCTGAAGCTTATTAAAAAAAGGGAAAAGGGTCAAATATGCCCCTAAACTTTTCAAAAATATTTAGATATACCCTCCGTTAAAAGTTTAGCTCATCAATGCCCTTGTCGTCCAAGTATTGGTCCATATATACCCCTGTTGTTAAGTTTTGGATCATATATACCTTTGTTGTCAAGATTTTGGCCATATATACCCTCGTCGCCGTTACTTAATTTGCTGAAATTTTTCAACCCACTTTTTCTTATTTTTCCTTAAAAAATTATATTTTCCACATCATTTTTTATTGTAACATCACATATAATTAAATTCACTTCTTCACTACACATTAAACGTCTGTCAAATGCTCTCATATACCTCATAATCTCTTTGAATTTTCTCTAATTTGTTGAAATTCTTTTGTTGTATTTTCAAATTCTAGCATAACCGTTTCTCTCATACATACATACGTACGTACGTACGTATGTACAAAAGATATCCTCTTAATTAACAACTTATTTTGTTTTCTCTATATGGGCTGCCTCTTTTACACTTCTACCTCTCAATTTCTCACTTGAGTTTTCCTTATTCTTCTTATTCTTGATGCTAGAATTGACGGTGGTGTGAAAGATGAAGTCGGTTGATATGATACTAAAATAATTTGCAGTTGGTAAGTACTTTAATTCTTAATTTTTATCGCAATTTTTCATTGAGCTTTTATGGGGTATTCTTGACTTTTTTCATTTTGTACTTGATTATTCTTGGGTTTATGCAAGCATCGAAAAATACAACAAAGAAATTTCGACAAATTAGAGAAAAATCTAAGAAACTATGAGGTAGAGAGAGCATTTGACGGATGGTTAATGTGTAGAAGAAAGGGTGAATTTAATTGTATGCAATATGACAATTAAAAAGTGATGTGGAAATATGATATCTTAAAAAAAAAAAGAAGTAAAAGGGAGTTGAAAAATTTTAGCAAAGCAATTAATGGTAATAGGGGTATATATGACCTAAAACTTGACAACAGGGGTATATATGACCCAAAACTATACAACGGGAGTATATATGGCCGAAGACTTGGACGGCAAGGGCATTGGTAAGCTAAACTTTTAACGGAGGGTATATCTGAACATTTTTGCAAAGTTTAGGTGCATATTTAACCCTTTTCCCTTAAAAAAGAAGAAGAAAACAAATGTTCAAGTGGTCAATTCATGAATTAAAAAAAAAAAAAAAAAAAAAAAAACTCCCCCACCCCCGCGCCCCTGCCCACCCACACCCACACACCAAAAAAAATGCAATCCTGTAAAGCAAATCAAATATGGAGAAAATAATCAAATATTAATTTATGAAATCATCAAATTACAATGAACCAGGAGAATTAAAAAATATATTTATAACCAACCCAATATAATTAAAGAGGAGATCAAATTATAAGAAATTTAGAAAAAGAAATCAAGGGACAATATAGTCATTTTGGGGTCTTAGTCATGGATTATTAAACACTGGATAAGTTACCCCTCCATTTATTAGGGATAAAATAAGACCTCATATGGTATATAAGTAATCCATGTATTAAGTTACAAGAAGTAACCAAACGATGTATCGGATGAGACTAAATTTTAATTCATTAATTATTCTAATTAGTGCGGCCTACCAAATGGGTCCTTCGTATTTTGTCATCCATGAGTTAGCTTAGAGTCACTTGTGATTCTAAGCATCATTCTACGACTATGGGGACAGTATCAGATCGTAACATGTAGACAGCAAAATTTGAGACAAAAATGATAATCGGAACAAAAAAATATTACAACAATTGTTTTATTTGATTCCAATATATGAGTGTAACAATCTCTATGAATCCTCTAATTCTCCTTTTCAAGTATAAATTCAAGGGTCTCCAAGCTTGATCGTAAATTTGATGAATTTGAACTTTACTTGAGAACTTGCAGGATTTGATCTTGCCTTATGGATATGGATTTGATCATGACTTGTACTTGAATTTAAGGATTTTTTAGCTTGATCTTGATTTTTGTGGTCTTGATCTTGAATCTTGATAAACTTGATGCTTGAATGCTTGAACTTATGGCTTGCCGAGAAACTGCAGTGTTTGACCCACAAACTCTCTTTTGCTTCTTATTAGAACTGTTGGTCCCTTTTTCGAATTATATGACTCATATTTATAATTGTGAAAAGAGAAGAGTTAGGGTAAGTATAACTCTTTCTGACCAATCAAATTGAAGTGACATGACCATATTTGATTAGTTGAAACGTCAACTTACGTGTGGCACATTTTCATTGGCCTTTATTTTCACTAGGCAGTTACATCAATTTGATGTGCGACATGATCTTATTGATTTCTTCACTTTATTGATTTCTTCACTTGACTTGATACGGTACATCATTTGACACATGACACTCAATTGAATCTCTAAAATATGATAACATTTTTAACTTAACAAAATGAGTTCGTTATTTGTGGCCAAATCAATGAACAAAGCCCAATATAAATAGGAGTTTAATTAACTTCATGTTTATTGAATTTAAATAATTAATCTATTTATATTAATTTATAATATTTATTTGG
>NC_061117.1:79851894-79857535 GCF_002878395.1 Capsicum annuum | reverse complement strand
AGTTCGTTATTTGTGGCCAAATCAATGAACAAAGCCCAATATAAATAGGAGTTTAATTAACTTCATGTTTATTGAATTTAAATAATTAATCTATTTATATTAATTTATAATATTTATTTGGACTAATATATTTTAAATTTAATATGAACAAAAAATTATATAATTACAACTTCCTCTGCCAATTGGAAAGAACTAAATTTTGACGTAATGCGGATTGCTTAATTTTTTGGACAAAAATATAGCAAACGGAGAATCCGGGTAATTTATTGACAATTCGCACGATATAGTAGGAACTCCTTTCGGTTTAAAAAATTTCAGCATCCCGTTATGATTTGTTGGCATTGGAAAAGTATCCTTTTTCGCACCGGAATCAAAAGAAACAAGATAGGCAACCCTAATAAAGAAAAGAAAGGAACATCTGGAATAGGTATTATTCACCAAAAAAGAAACGTCTTGTACCTGCATTGCCTCACCACTGTTTTCAGATCACATACGAGTTTCAATTCTTTCTGGAGAAAGAGAGAAGATAAAAAGGAAAAACACACACAAAAACCACTATATAGTGAACTATATTTTTCCCTGTGCCTTGGATCTCTTTAAATCTCTAAGATCAGTAAGGAGAGGCTTAGGAAGGTCAAGCAAAACATCTTGAGAACAGAGATTAGATGGTGCTGAAGATCGCTTTAATATCTCAAATAACGGAGCAGCAGCTGATGTTCCTGCAGCAGAATTTTCACCTTGACTGCCGGTTTTGGCTTGGAAGCTTCCAAACATAGTTGAACTATTCCTGTTTGGAAGGTTTTCTTTCACGGTCTGAAAGGATGAATGAGTAAGATCACTGAATATCTCTACAACCCAACATCAATGTTATAGTACTAAATCAAATAAAAACCACAAGCAAGTGAAGAACAAGCCATGACTTCTTATAGTATTTGGGTTATACAGATAACTGAATATGCATTATCATCAATTAATGCTAAACTTTTGTCATATCTTGTTTCTTAGATAATCCCTTCTTACTGGGAGAAAAGTTGAATATCATCCTGATAGGCATATTTGTACCTCTGGAAATTCTGTATATAGACATGGAAAACTGTAGCATATGCTAGAGTTGGACCATATGATGAAAGGGGTTGAGGTGCAGAGAGATGGGTAGAAGGAAGGGGCTAAACATATGTGAATATTAATAACAGAGGAACATGAGCAGCAGAACAGCATGTAAGACAGGTCTCACTCCCCAAAAAGGTCTCTTTCCGAATCATTTGATTGGGGATAACAAGTAAAAGATCAAGAGTCCAACCATGAAACCAAAAATGCATCTTAGTTAGAAACATAACGAAACTACAAAATAGTTACTATATGCCATACGGGAGATGGCAAAACAACAGATGCATCTTTGAAGGTTTCATGAAGATTTACCATATCTGAAGAATCCTCTGACATTGACATTGAGCTTCGGCTATTGCTGTCATCCCGTCCAAAGATGAAAGAACGAACTATTGTTGAACTTTGTTTATGGGATGATGGGAGATGATTTGTAACTCGTCCAAGAAAAGAGGACTACAAAGTAAAACAATCAGCGGATATATACAAAGTATTAGTCATACAATGCCTAAACAAGGAAAAGATGATACAAGTTAGCACAATTCGTCGTATCAAAAGAGATGAAAAAGAGGTAATGGGAAAAAAGAACTAAGCAAAGAGTTGGACCATAAAACATGAATATAACTGGGGGAGCAAAAATGGTACCCAATTGCAAGGCCTTAAGACTACCAAATAGTACTTGTGATAGGAAATGCAAAATAAATGAAAATATATTCCCAGATACAGCTGCACCGACATGCTATTATCCGGTAAGCATAGTGTGACGCCCCAAAGTTTTGGGGCCTGTCACCCGGCAAGATTTTGCGTGCCAACTAGGCCGCAACCTTGTCAGCTATGCAGGCGGCATGTGCTATACGAATATGCTGAAGTCGAAGATGAGGCAAAGGGGCATAACATGAGGCAACAAGCATCTATATATGTTGCATGACATGTCCTAAGAGTGCCAAGGTGATTTGGAGAGGGCTTGGTGTGAGCCCAAGGGGTTGATATTAAGGGTACCTTATGTATGCTTACCAAATTTGGGGTCATTTGGAGTCCGTTTGGATAGGGGCTTGACTTGGCCAAAGTTCAGTGGCATTGTCGTAATTTGTTGATTGGTCCGAAGGCCATAACTCGTTCCATGTGTATGGGAATGGGATGAAACTTCATGGAGGTGTGAAGGAAGTCAAGAGAAAGGAGTAGCAACACACGGCACCCAATTTGGAGGTCGGATGGATAGTCTAAGCCCCAATATGATTCTCGGGCAGAATGATGTCTAGTGCCAGACATTGGGATTATTTATTTTAAGCATACATAAAAGGGGTATACATGGTGGCAGCCTACCAACCTCCCCCGGGTGTGTCGACAGATGGCCACCCCAAGTGTGTTGCCTTGAGAGACAGCCTCAAGGGCCTGCCTTGGCATGTCAAAGGAATGCGCAAGGTACTCATAGGGCTCAGGAACCCTATGGGCACCACAGGGTCGGGTGGACTAGCATTGGGCGCCCCAACAAGGCTAAAAGTTGGCTATATAAATCGACATGCCCCACGGGCTGTCTAAATGATAGAAGGATGCCTCCAAGCCGATAGAGCAATCGAGATACTCTCCCTAAGAGACTCGTAAGCTGACTTGTGAGCTTGGCCAAGGTTCAGCCAAGCGAGCAAGGGTCCGTTGGCCTAGACGTGCAGTTGTGGGGCGACAGTGTGCTATGAAAGTTGGATACAAGTTGCGTGGGCTATGTCTGGCTATGCCATAAGACATGAAAGGGCATGTCTAAGAAAGACGCTTGAGACAAAGGCCAAGGATTAAAGGTTGCCCTACTCGGGCGAAGCAAAGGCCAAATACACATGCACGAGGCGATGTCAAGCTTGAGGATAGGACTATGCACGCTATAGCGATGTCAGGTCCAGGCGAGGGACGAGTATGTCCGTAGCCATCCCCGAGAGCGCCTATGGATGAGATCCAAGGACTGAAGGTGCGCCACAAGAGCTGCTTATACGTTGGCCATGTCAGCCGACATGTAGATAAAGCAGCACCAAAGAGAGCAAACCTCTGAGGCGAGCTTCCCACAGGCACAGGATCGTGCTAAAGACCTGGGAAATGAGGAAGGTTGGCCCATAGTTGGGGGAACCATGGGCGCCGCACGGGCAAAATAGTGTACCGCTGACACAGTGAAAATTGAGCCCGTGACAATAGGATGACATTGAGGCCCATAGTCAATCACTTCTCCAATCCCAAATCAGTAAATGGATTTTAAAAAAAGCTAGTATCTTAAAATACAGTAGACTCCAATCAAATGTGATCTTGAAAGTTGTAGGTGAATGTTTCTTGGTAGCTTTTTATACATGGATAAGTTTTATGTTCCTAGTTACAAAAGTAAATCAAGACAAACTTTACCTTCAAAGAACTTTTCTTCTTTTGATCCCCTAGAACTGTATCAAAGAATGCTGCAAAGTTGCAACAGTAATGAAAGTTAATAAAGCTGACAATTAAAGCATAATAAACAAGTACTTCCACCATTCTTTTAAAAAATCATAATAAACAAGCATTTAAATGTTGAGATAACACCTACAGGATGCTTTTGATTTTCTCTTATTATCCGGCACAGTATTAAGCTTCTTTATAAGTCCAAATATCTCACTGGAAATTTCATCCTCAATAGGTGGCGCCACATTTGTAAGCTCCTGTTCATATTTTGTAATGCTGAGTAAGTTGTTAAAACAATGAAAGAATATGTTTGTTAAAGCATAGAATATAGCACAAATGCTAATGTGTATGTCAAATCTAACAACATTGCAAACTCACAGAATTATAAAGCATACGCTGCTTGACAAGCCTCTTTCCAGTATCCTCATCTTCATCAGATAAGAAAACATCATCTTTATCTACAAACATCTGCATTATTATTTGCTTTGTGTTTTTTGAATTCAACCACGTAGAACTCTTAGGTACTGCATCCATGTGAGTGACGTCATTGACCTCTTCTTCACACTCTTCTCTTTCTAGTTCATCATCAACCAACATCTCTTTTTGTTCTACAACCCATTTTAATCGTTGCAGCAAATTTTCAGTTCCAGCTGCATCCTGTTGCTCAAGCCACTTTTGATGAAGTTCATTCCGCTTTTCATTATCAATTGGCTTCTCTTTGTAATCAGTGGCAATAATATCATGGAGTTCAGCAGAATCATCAATATCATTATCGTCTTCATTATCACAAAAATGGAATAGGTCATCACCACTGTCTTCTTCTACCTCTGCTTCATCATCAACAAATGCTTTAACAGGGTCTCCCTTTGGAGAATTGCAGCCACCGCCACCTTTTATATGTGAACTTATGTTCTCCTTGTCATTATCCTCGTCATCTGAGGAACTGTTAAAGGAAAATAGATTTATTTTCTGGAGTTTATTGCAATAATGATGGCAACTTGTTTTAGCGTCACAAATTAATGACAACAATCAAATAGATTTCTATGTTTGTGGACATATGATCCTTTGCAAAAGAGAAAATAAGAGCTTATCCAACCCAGGTTGCAGTAAAACATGTCTAAATTTGCAAGCATAGATACTTTCCAGAACCAGTTACCTTTCATCTGGAGGGGCGGAATCAAACTTCAAGTTCAAAGCAAGGAGAGACGGTGCCATTACTTCTTCCAAATGACTAGAAGCCAGGTCATCAAGTATCTCATCCTTACTGCCTGTTAGTTCAAAATCATCAAATAAATCCTGACAAATTGAAAAAGCTCCAGCATTTAGATTTTCTTTACAAACCTGAAGTAACCGTACCAAGAAAAAATATGAGAAGCTACCTGGGTGTCATCAACAGGAGCTCTAAATACAGCATTGTGCTTTTCATCCAAAGCCTGCAGTGAGATAATAGCAGCAGCACTTAGCAGGGTGATGAGTATCATCATGATGCAATTGACAATCTGATTCAGTTTCAAATACCGATCTCTAATATTTCTAGGTTCTACCACAGTTGCAAATACCACCAGTATAAACAAAATAAATTGTAGGCTTCAGGTAGCATATTGACAATCTTTTACCTGGATGAGGTAGAAAAGTACAAACACCATGTCAATTCATAGCACAATTTGGCATTAGAGTTTAAAAGGCATGGATCTCATGTATACTTATCAAACTAGATTTGGTTCAAAACAAATATAGGTTAAAGTTGATCTCTTTCTCTGAGTTGTGATTAGAAAAAACAACTGCTTCCACTAACAATATTCAGCACCTACTTCAACCAAAGAAAGATCTAGACAAGAAGCAGTTCAATGTCACGTTTTAGCATACAAACAGCTCACAAAATTTAAACAAATGAAATATGCTTACGCAAATGGTTTAAAAGTAAAGGTCTTAACCAGTTCTCAAGTCACTAGTCACTGATTAAAGTCCAAGTTAAATTCATTTAAAGAAACTACCTTCAACTCAAATATGAAAAGGAACGACACCTAGACCAAACACAAAGCTGACTCAATAGGCAATCTGCTAACTGGACTACAAGAACAACAACAACAACAACAACCCAGTGTATTCCCACCTAGTGGGGTCTGGGGGG
>NC_061117.1:79746109-79851794 GCF_002878395.1 Capsicum annuum | reverse complement strand
AACTAGATTACATAACATAAATATGGCACCCATAAGTATTAGAAAACAGAGGAAAGCACACAGCTTCGTAATAAAACATGGAACACGGAATCATAACAAGAATAAACCCCCCACCAAGTAATTCCCTACACTAGCGACCCAAACCGGCCCTAGTCTTCTGCCCTAATTCGCGTCCTCCAGACCTTCCTATCTACAAGAACATGCTATAAAAATTAACGCAATTTGTTGTGGATGTGTGGAACTCAATTAATTGAATATTAAATTATAGTTTAAGTAGCTTTCTTTATTATTCTAGAATAGAATTTAAGTGTCCTAGTTTCATAAGGATTAGGGTTAGGGTTTTATGTTTCGTACTTTCGTAAGGATTAGACTTTCTATGATAGGATTTTATGTTTCCTACTTTCATAGCGATTAGACTATTGGCGTAACATGACTCCTATTTAAAGGGATTTTTGAAGAATAAATCAAACCGTCAAATTTCAGCAAAAAGCAAGAGATTGAAGTTCTCTTCCATTGAACTCTAAGGTTTCAACCTCCCTTAAACGAGCCGAAGAGATTGGAGTTCTCTTCCATTGAACTCTAAGATTTCAGCCTCGCTTTAACGAGCTGAATTTATGTATTGCCCTGTGACTCGATCCTTTTCTAAAGATCCTAACAATTTGGTATCAGAGACTAACACAATAGGCGATGAGATTAATTTCAAATTCCAGAAAGAGCGTGCGATTACAGAAACCCTAATTACACTCTAAAATTGCAGCAATGGAACAACACCTCTGTGGAAGAATTGTCCAAGTCATCCAAGAACAATTGTCTAGCTTAGAATTCGGCTCCACAAAACCAGCAATCCACAGACTTGAGTTGAGTAACGCCCCAGCAATTGGAAAATCAACATTTCTTCTACTAAAGACAATACATCACCTATTCAACTAGCCGATCAAAATCATCCAACAAGTGGTATTTCCCGTTCAACCATACCAAGGTATGCAAAGATGGATTTTTCTACTTATAACGGACACCAACGATCCATTAATTTGGGTACATCATTGTGAATAATTTTTTGGAATGGTTAAGTTTCCCATGTTGGGAGAAGCACAATTATGGAATTATCAACATATGGGCAAATTAGTCATGACCACAACTGGTACAATTGAAAGTTATCAAAGTCGGTTTCAAGATAGGTTAAGGCTGGAATTGGATGATTCAATTGACACTATTCTAGAAGTTCGGGATGGTTGCCATAAAATTCAAGCTTGAGGACAAGCTCTTTCAACGAGAGGGGAGTAATGTTATGGATGCGTGGAACTCAATTAGTTAAGTATTAAACTATATTTTAAGTAGCTTTCTTTATTGTTCTAAAATAGGATTTAAGCGTCCCAATTTCTTAAGGATTAGGGTTAGGATTTTATGTTTCCTACTTTCATAAGGATTAGACTTTCTAAAGTTTTATGTTTCCTATTTTCATATGGGTTAGGCTATTGATGTAACATGACTCCTGTTTTAAAGGGATTTTTGAAAACAAATCAAGAAATCAAAATTTCAACAAAAAGCAAGAGATTAGAGTTCTCTCTTCCACTGAACTCTAAGGGCCCGTTTGGCCATGAATTTTTTCACTTTTCCAAAAAAAAATTCACTTTATGTCAAATTCAACTTCAAGTTGATGTTTGGCCATGAGAATTCCAAACACAACTTGGAGTTGTATTTGAAAAAGTGGAAAACAAGAAAAAATTGTTTTCACTTTTTTTAATCTTCCTTCTCTCACAAAAATTCAAAAAACAACTCCAATTATATTCATGGACAAACACAACTCCAACTCCAATTCCAACTTCGACTTCAACTCCAACTTCAAAAAATTTAGTTTTCATGGCCAAACGCCCACTAAGCTTTCAGCCCCCCTTTAAGCTGAATTTATGTATCGTTGTGTGACTCAATCCTTCCCTAAAATCCTAACACACTTTTGCTCACCATTTCATCAGGAACAATTTCACTGCTTCTCTTAATTGGAAGTACTGAAATTCCATCAATATTGGAAGTATCTGTAATCCTCGCTTCTATGCCATGAGCATTCACTTTCCCTTCCAACTCTGTTTCCAGTTTGTCAACTCTTTGTTCTTCAGAATATGCACCCTTCGCATCTACTTCCATCATAACCTCTCTAGAAGCAGTAAACTTGTGAATGGAACTGTTTCCAGTTAGCATTGTGGTCCTGCTAGCAAAATAGCAATAGAAATTTATAGATAAAAAGGTGAGGAATCACAAATTATATAAAAAATTTTAATAACACACATTTGCTTAAATGTCCAACTACTACCGACTTTTTTGAGATTTCAAGCTTCCTTTTCCGAATCTTTTCCAGAACCGAGGATATTGGCTTATGTACAACTGGTATAGGCTTAAAGGTTGCATCCTTGCTTTCTGATCAAGTTAGAAAACAAAAACATGTAAGTTCCATGATGTCTGACAAAGTTAGTACAGGTACACATTTCACATACGGAAAAAGAACTACTCCCTCTATACCAGTTTATATGACACTCTTTCTTTTAGGGAGCTTTAAAATGTTTGACACCATTCTGCTTCTGTACAACTTCAGCAAGTTCCAAAAATCCAAAATTCATTAAACTATTCCAATATTTGAAATTCAGTATAACATTTCCTCATCAAATAACATTCCAATCATTCTTTAGTATTTTATTCAACTAGCACTAGAATAATAAATATGTCAAACTAAACCTTCGCATCCAATCAAATAATCTAACATCAATTGAGACAGAGAAGGTACAAAGAAAAGCAAATACAAACCTCGCAATAATCGTTGAGTATCAACCTGAAGCTGCTGAAGAAATGTTTTGCTTTCCTGTAAGCGGAAAAGTAAATCCAAGAACGTCAAACTAATATGCACATGCAAGCATCACCACAAATCACAAAGTTAAAAACCACAAGAAGTATGCCTCAGATAATATTGTCAGGGCAACAAACCTTTGCTGCTATTCTTCTATTCGAAGCCAGTTCTTTAGGCTTCACTTGTCTACCAAGGCCACCTTTAGATCTCATCTTCTTTTTTGTCTTTTTGCCATCTCCTTCAACATCTTGTTGTATTCCGAATTTCTCCATATTCATATCCCCAATCTCTTTGTCAGTTTCTCCAATCTCTTCATGAATCTCCTTAGATACCAAATCTTCACCAATTTGTTGATGTTCTTCGCCACGAAACTGATGACCAAATTCGAGAGATGTTTTAACCTCTTTCCACTGCTGATCAGAAACGAGAACACCCTCGTCATCAAAGAACTTTTTTCTACTATCTCCATAAACAGGCTCTAATCTGATCTCAACTTCGCTGTTGTGTGGTGACACAAGTTCAGTTGAATCTTCTTGGGCTTCACCGCCCTTTTCCTCAAAAACAGACCCACGTCTTTTCTCATCTTCTTCTAAAGCTTCCAATTTGGCAAAATCAAAGTCAAACACGAGACCACGTTGATTTTTGGACGTTGCTACAGCTTTCTTTAAACGTTTGAACCTCGGACGGGGAACCTCCGGCAAGTAAACGAACTGATAATCATCATCGCTTTCCATGTATTATCAGGGGATACTGGATGGATATGTGAAGAATAGATAGACAAGTGGATCTTATTTGGGAAAAAGACTAGCGGAAAGCGGGAAGATTGAAATGGAAACTAGGGTTTCAGCGCCAAATGATTCGAATTTTGACGAAACATAACCGCCATCTGAATTTGTTTTGTGGTTCCACCGCTATTGTTTTGTTTAGCGCTGTTGGCAGGCTAAACTATAATTAAAGCAATTAAGGGTTGATTTGCGAGAGTGCATAAAATAATACAGAAGTCTTCAACCAACAAATCAAAGGACATGGATCGAACTAGCTTTGATACCATGTTAATAGAACTTTATTGAAGGGAAGAAAGGCTAAGGTTTACAATATAATCTGAAAAGCATAAAACTGACTAAAGCAAGAGTAGGCTATATATACATAGCCAATAACCTAAAGGTCCATAAACTAAAGGCCCAATAACATATGGGCTAACATTTGATTTGATATATTGAAAATAATATATATTATTATATTTTAAAAATAATATTATTTATTTATAAAAATATTTTTGACATAATATAACTTGTGTATTTTCTTTGCAAAGCGTTATTATTCTTTTTCTAAAATAAAAAAGAGCAACAACATAACTAATAACTTACTTTAGAATTTTAAGATTTAATCAATGTTTGTTGGAATTATTTTTTTTGTTATCTTTTTTTGTTATTTATTTATCATTTGTTTGTTATTTCCACTTTGTGGTATTTTTAAGTTGGAGGGAGATACATATAACTTTTGAATAAGATAATAAAATCATTATTAACATAAAATTATGTTTTCTGGAGTGTTAAAGATAAGCAAAAAAAAAATTTTATTTGTGATATATCTCGTTTACAAAACTAATGCTTGTATGCAATCATGCAATTTGTTTTTAAGTTTTGACCAATAAGTATTTTTTAAATTAATGGGAAAGTTTTTTTATAATTGAAATTGTTTGGAGGAATATTATCATTTTGATAAATTGAAAAGGAATAATTCACATTGAATAACTTGAAAAAGATTTAGAAAAGATTTAAAGAAATTTGAGGATATTTTTGTCTTTACTCATATTTATCATGTAGGGTATATAACTAATCCATGTATTAGCTATATATTACACCAAATAATGTATTAAATAATATCACTCTTTAATACATGGATTATCAAAATAATACACTCCACCAAACAATTTCTAAATGTGTTGAATAGTACAGGGATGAGGTTGTTTCACCCTTAACCAGAGGTCGAAGCTCTACCCCCAAATGAGGTCCTACCCGGTGCGAATCGGAATTACTCGAACTCTAATGCGGGTATTGGACACCAAATGGAATACCCGAAAAAAATGTAAATTCTTAAGTAAGTTATATAATAACAATATTCTCCCTTTGTTGCCTTTGGTTATTTTTTTTTAAGTTTAATATTTGCTCTATTTCATAACACGTTTTCAGTATGAGATTCTATCAGGTAATAAAGGCAAGAACTTATTTTTATTAAAATAATATTGAAACTATCTAAAGGTGAATTTATTGTTCTAGATATATCGGGCAAAACCTACTTAGCTTGAGCACTTGAAGTCGAAATCTATTTAGAAGCGATAAGTCTGACAAACACCATCAAAGATAAAAATATGACATCTAATTAAGACTGTGCCAAAGTCATGACCACGTTTATGACTCCTATGATTACGGTAGTCATCTCGCGATCGTTTAGGTTTGATTTGGCTTTAGATCATGATCGCGACCCTCAGGCCATGATCACGGTACCTTAGGGTCGATCCCTGGTCCTGATTTTTAGCTTGAGCAAGTATCTTGGTCTTTTGCTTCCCTTTTTAGCTTTGCTTCAACTCCTTTTCATTCGATTACCTGCAAACACACAAACCATGAGATTTAATGTATTTTAATAAAGAATTATCCTATATTCACAATCATTTCATCGTAGTGTGCACGAATTTGGATATAGGTGTGATAAATTTGCCACTCATCAACACCCTAAACTTAAAGTCTTGCTTGTCCTCAAGCAATACTACTTCTTTTTCAATGAGACTATTCAACTTACAATCTCACTTGCACCACCAAATGATCATCATGATTTTAGACTTTATTCTCATTAACAATTTATCCACAAGCATGGGAAGAAAAATTCACGCAACCCTCCTAAAAGTCAATCGCGTTTTCAAGGATGCACCTGGACTTTTAATAACAATCACATAACAACCACTAACTTTATAGAAGTGAATCCCTACAATAGTGAATCAACTACACTCTTTTCTCTCAATTCGGATGATGATGATAATGTCACCAAGCTAGGTTAACTTACTTACCTCCTCACGAAGGAAAGTCCCATCACCCTAAAATTTCTATCACACAACAAGGGACTAGAACACAAACACTCACCCTCACAAAGATTTTTTCAATGCACACAAGCATCATTCCATATGTTTGCCCTTATTTTCGATCGTTGCTAACTCGAATACACTAGGTAGGAGATCTCGAAGGGTTTTCTAAGTTTGTAATGTAGGCCCAGGGAAGGGTAGGATAAATATTTGGAAAAGTGGTGACTATACCCTCCTTGAACTCTACATTTTACACTACTATATCAAACCTTAGGTAATGGTCCACTTCATTTATTCTTGAACAGTACATACACATTATTTCACCTTCTTTTGAAAGAATTTTCTTTTAATTCCTTTCCTTTGTGCAATCTCATGTTTTCTTCTTCTTTTGTTTGTCTCTTTCTTTTCTCTTGTCCCTTTCTTTTCTCATTCATTCGTCTTCATTACTAAGCTTTTAGGCACTTACTTGCAATATTGTGGCTGAAGATTACCTCTTCCAAGATCTACCACCCCTAACTTAGGTTTTTAGCCTCGAGTTGGCACTTTCAAGTTTAAAAAGGGTACGGTTCAAAAGAGGGATAATTTTTCAAGAAGGTTTAGGGCTTGCAATGAGGTTTCCAAAGAAAGGGTCTTTAGCTCAAAAGGGGTGACTAAGGATACGATTTGAACATTGGTAGGATTTTTAGGCTCAAGTGGTTTTCTATGTTCACAAGGAAGGCTAGGATTATTTCCCCAACCATGTGTGGTTAAGATTAGCTATGAAAGACCAACGTGACAAGTTCTAGATGACACGAGTATGCATTAGAATCAAGTAACTAAGCTCACTGCCCACGAAATGTAAACTTTCCTAGAAGGATCAATATCATTCCCTACTAGAGACAAAAGGAGTTATTTATAATACACCACCTACTAAAGAGTTTGGAGTCACAAGAAGAGGGTAAGGAGTTGTTACATAATTATTCACGTCCATGCCCTTGATTTTTACACAAAAAATTTTGGATGGAGGGGGCTGCTTACTTCATATTTCACCACGTAAGATTGACTATCGTTAGCATCGAATGAAGCCGTCATCTCACACTTTGGCTCTTACAAGGGCAAACCATATGGCTACTCAGACTTCACCATAGGAATAAGGCAATCCTAAATGTATAATGCCATGGGTACTCAGACTTACCCTGCATCTATAGCTCATAAAACCCCTAAAAATGATGATTTTTTCATTAAGAATGTCACCACTCAATCTATCATAGGAAAAGGCTCATCCAATATCATTATTAAGATAAATAAAAATCTAAGAATGAAAACAAATCTAAAAACGAAAGCAAATGCTAATCCATTAAATGCAGGCACCATCAGGGTGACCAATATTGCAACCCAAATAAACATAATAATCATCCAAATAAACATAAAAACATCTAAAGAAATATCCAAATCATACAGACTAAGGAATCAAAATATCAACAAATACAAAGATGGTCACCCCTAACTAAAAGCTTGGAGTGTCCTCATTGTATAGTCATGAAAGCATAAAAAGAGTAAAAGGGGCTCCCTCTAACCGTATCAAGAATTGGAGGTAGATAATACACTAAGATTTGCATAGAACTCCCTAACCTAATGCTTATTGGCTCGACATTGGTCAAGGGAAAAATACCTCCACTTAGTGCCACCAATCTATCATAAAAGGTTGGGAGCTTCTGTGGCACCTTTTCTAAAGATATGCCTTGATCAGGGAGAAAATTCGTCTTAGCCAAGTCCTCATAGTAGATAGTTTCATATTCGGGGGCAATGAAGGAAGTGCTATTATAGCCTACCATTCCTTGATTTGAGTACCTGTAATCCATACACCCAATATTATTAGTCAAGATGAACATGGAGAAATAATGTTATATGACTTAATTAAGCTAAATGAGTGGCCTATGGCTCATGGACTGACTTAAAAATGACATTTCAGGGGTTGAACTAGTCTGTTAGATTGCCCTCAATTGTCGTTATCTCGATTTGACGGGATCACGACACCTGTAATACTCTTAGCTCATTTCAGCTCTTAGTACATGCTTAAGGGGTCTAAAACTTTGAAATTTCACTAAGTATTGAGGACTTAGCCATTTTCAAGACCCCTAAACTTCATGAATTTCTAAATCGACCTTCTCGACCTTAAAATATTAATTTTTAAATTGATTTATGATCAGAGAGATCAAAAGTATGTCTAAGGAGAGTTTCGAGACTTTTAGACAAGGTTTGAGGCGTGTTTGGATGTCCAAAACAGAAGGGTATCGCGATGGACCCGCTATGCATTGGCTACTTGACCTAAGTTGTGGGTCATGCCGTGCTGGCTGCTTGACCCGAGCAGGGGTTCACACCGCGTTGGCTGCTTGACCCTACCAGGGATCACGACACGTTGGGGTGGTGCCGTCCAACTTTTTATCCTTGTCATTTAAGGGTATTTGGTTATTTTCCTTCACCCAATTCTCTATAACACGAATTTGGGGACCCCAAGGAGCATTATTTTCCTCTTTTCTCATAAATTCTCTCAAGAAAAGCCCCTTTTTCATTAAGAACAAACCCTAACTCTTTTACAAGAAATCAAGAATTCTAAGTTTCAAGTTCAAGCAAATCCTCAAGAATCTTCACGAATTCACCTAGTGAGGTATGTGTGATGTTCATTCATAGGCTTTTTTCACACATGGAGTCCAAGAATCCCTTTTTGATTTTAAATTATAAGTTTTCATGTTTAAATTGAAATTTCTCTATGAATCTTTTGTTAATTCAATTACATGTTATGTTTATTAGTGCTTTCAAGTGGAATAAGCCATTATATGTTTTGAATGTTGTAATCTTCATGTTAAATCCCTAAATTACAATCTTAGTCTTGTAATCATGTTATTCTCGCATGCTTTACCCTTTTCCATGCTTAAGTTCCTGACTCTCATGTGTTTGATGAAATGCCCAAGTGTTGGGTTTTGAACAATGATCCCTTACCATGGTTTTAAATCTTTTATATGGCATTACTATTGATTCCATTCAGTGCTGGTGGGTTATGAACACCCGATACCTATGTGATTTACTTGAATTAAGATTTTCAAGTAGTTTAACAGTAAATCCATGACTTTTATCAGTATACTTACATATTTATATTCATGATGAGTACTAACAGTTATGTCATAATGTCCAGTCTAGTTCAGTTTATCCCAGTATCAGTGTAAGTTTAGTTAGAAGTAACATTTAGCACCGAGCGAACCTAAGGATGGGGGGCTCACCTACTAGTAGAGGGTGTGACCCTTAGTAGCAATCCCTGAGTTCCAAAACTATGTAGCCAACATAGGTTAGAGATGTCTACTTACCAGTTGAGGGTTGACAAAATGTTTACCTGCCAGTTGAGGGTTGACAAAGTGTTTACCTGCCAGTTGAGGGTGACTCCTTAGTATTTCGGGACACTAGTTTAATGAATCCACATAGCTAGTGTTAGTACTCGTGCACGGTACTGACACCCTTCCAACTGGGGTTACAAGTTGGACCCCAATTAGCTCAGATTAGGGCATGTCAGTTGGATGATACTTCCCATAGTCTCAATATAATATTTAGTATAGATTCAGTTCAGGTTTGCGTGACCAAGTGTATAGACTTTCAGTTATTCAGTTATACAATTTACAGTCTTTTAAATTTCAGACTTATTTCAGATTACAGATTTATGCTTGGTCTTACATTCTCAGATGTTACAGTTTTCATGCATTCATGTCTAGTCATCTCATGCTATTAGTTGGTCCTTATTTCATATGTACAGTACCCCATGTATATGACACGACTCGAACTAGGGCCTTGTTGTAATGGGCAATCCCAAGCCCAACCAGGACTGGGAACCACCCCCGTTACCCAACCCAACCACCAAACGCATACCTTGAGTTAACTAAAGTCCTAACATATAACAAGATAGCGTATCCAATCGTGTGGTGACTCTGGGATAAGTCTATAATCAAGACCAACCCAATCAAGTCCAACAATCCAATAACAACCAAACCATTACGGAAGCTATGAAATTAAATACCATAATGATAAGCTAATGTATATATGAATAACATAAACTATCCATACCATACCCAAGTCCGTAGTTGTCCATACAAAGCCTCTAGACCAACCATAGAGTACTCAGTCGGGACATGCCCCCGACCATAGCCAAAACCAAAGTCTGAGAAAGACAAGAATTATGTAAAGTAAACCATGACATGAAATAGATGCCTTTTGAACCATGAAATTTCACCACTTCAATCCAACATCGAATATACCTAAAACCGATCACTAAGAAAAAGGAGTAGAATGATTGGTTCCTGCTGTAATGCCTCAATTTTCTGAACCGAAGTACTACACGGTACTTATGACCCCGAAGGACCACAAGCTAACCGATGACTGATATCTGTACCAGTACACTGTAATATATGACGTAATAAAACATGAACAATAGGCCATAGGGTTCAACTTATAGAATATCTAACAAATCATACCATCCATATGGGGTAACGAATACCTAAAACAACTGAAATCTGAATTAAATCTTAGCTAAATCCGAAAGCCTCTAAATACTGTTTGAATAAGGAGTTGAAGGAACATGTCTCCAACTAACTCCGTCTAGCAAAACTAAACTGAAATAATAAAAGAAATAAATAATATCGTCCTCGATTGGATGAGGACTCACTGTAACTCTGCGACTGGAATGCTACTGCTACTGCTGATCTGGAGCTTGTATCTGTGAACCTATGGTGTAATGTGAAAGAAAGCACCATAGCGTAAATACATCAGTACAACTGGAAGTACTGAGTATACGAGTGAGGTAGGCTAAATGCAAAAGGGTTTACATGCATGAATGATGCTAACTGACCGATTGATATAAATGTAAGAGTGCAAACATGCATATGTAGTAACTGAGATCATGATTATGTGATATCTAGATATGGACACTAATACATGATCTACTGATATCTGGCATGACAAATACTGACATTTTGATAACATAGATGACTGTGTCTGACAGTCCTGAATTCTAATGGAACTATTTGTGTTCCATTTTTTAACTGAATTGACTGTATCTGAAAGTCCTGATATACTAAATTTTGAAGAACTATCTGAGTTCTTTTACTGAGACTGGGACTGAAACTGTGGGAGGTAATTGTTTGACAGACATGCCCCAATAACGCATATAGCTAAGTGGGGGTCCAATCCCTGCCCCGACTGGAAGGGTGCCAATACCGTGCCACTGGTAAGGATAGCTGTGAGTGACCCTTAGCTGGCAGGTACTCAAAATAAGAATGGTGGGAACCCTAAAATGATAGATTAAGCGACCTCATCAACCTTAATCTGACAGGTTAAGACGTTTCAACCTACGCTGGCTACGTAGTTCTGGAATACAAGAATGATTACTAAGAATCACTCCCTAAACTGATAGGTATGTTCCCATCCTTGGGTTCACTCGGTGCTAACTTCTACTCCCATCTGAAGAGACTGAACATGATTTAACTGATGGTACATGGATTGAGTAACTGACTTCCGTTGACTAACGGATTAGTGCTACTATTTAAGAATTAACTAAGATCATGAGATTTTTGAGGTTTCCTGAGTCACATGCCCGACTGAGTTCTATAGATCATGGATTGATTGAGATTATCGTGATAACATGACATGGCTCTAGGTACACAACTATATTTTTTGGGTACAAGTACCCTCAGGACTCAATGGAAGGAAACTGACACACATGATTGACTTGATCGTAAGAGTAGAGTCCACAATTTACCATATCATGAGTAGGGGATTTCACACTAAGCATAGTTCTCAACATCTTATACATAGAAGGGAAATTCATGCAACATATATATACATGCATAGCTTCAATATCATGGTCAATCCATATCACAAAAACAACATATATCACTCACATGGAATTCATGGGAAATCGTAAAGCATAGAGCATGGACATGTCATTTAAGCACTATTAAATCATGGGACATGAATTCCATCATCCAGGCATATTATCAAACACTTTGCATGCATTCTTTTAGCTTAAGTGTGTTCATGGATTTCACCATACCAAGCCACATAAGGATCATAGGTTTCAACTAACAAACACATATACTTCATGAAATCACCTATAGATATCATCTTGAATCTTAAACAACAATCATCAGCATGTACATGCTCATATCACAACAAGACAATCACAAAATATTTAAAATATGTCTCTTGAGCTCTATCAACGAAATGGATCCATAGATGAACACTACGTATACCTGACTCAAGGTTCTTGATGTTTTTGAACTTGAAGGATTTGAAATCCTTTGATTTTTGAAGAAGATTGGGTCTTGTTCTTGGAGATTAAAGTTAGAGAGAAACCCTAGTTTTTGTTTATGAAATAATAATGAGCAAAATGGATGAATTCGGACTGATCTGGGTATATATAGGCGAGTGATAAGTGACCAAAATACCCCTATTAAAATGGCCTGGAAGTAAACTAAACGTGGCGTATGACGACCTAACTGATGGTCCGTTTGGAACTTAATGGTACGTTATTTCGACCGTCATATGTGGACCAGATATGGGATTTACTGAATAAGAGTTAACGGCCTGGATGACAGTCCGTAAAAAATTTGACAGTTCGTCAACTCATCTGTCAATCCTTATCCAGAAAGTGGCCCTACTTCCTTGGCTGTGACGGTCAAAGTGGCGATCTATCACTTGTTTGGCGGTCCGTCAACTTGGACATCGCACCTGGGCGTTTCGGTTAGTTCTGAGTAAAACATCCATAACTTCCTCATCTGGTGTCGGATTCGGATAAAATTGATATCGTTAGAAAGCTAACTCAATTTCCCATGTGATAGAAAGTAGAAATCTCAAAAATACCATAGGTACAAAAATAGATTTGTATTTTAAAGCAAGTACTAGTATCCTTAAGATGATTTCTAGCTAGGAATAAGCATGGGTATTACACCTGTATAGCGTGGGTATATAGCCGCCAGTAGATGGGTTAATGGTTGAACACTATCATGCACACAGCATAAGGATAAAATAATGCCAACCAGTGAAAAACCAAGTAAACCCACCAATGTACATAAACCATAAGCACACACACATATATATTACCATGCTGGGAAAGGGAACCGGGTTTAGCATACCTTTAAAACCATTACCTGGGTTGTATAGCTTTGTCGTCCTAACCATCCATGGGCCATATGGGTTCAGGTCCCCTTGCTGAAAGGGTCCCAGTGCGTGTAGCCGTATGACCAGGAAATATCCCATGGGATTACTAGTGCATCCCCCAATATAAAATGTGACACACAGACACGTTCATCAAGACCCCTCATATCGGCAAATATAAGTTTCTGGATTTAGTCCCCCCTTGACTGCTACCTTCCCTAGCTTAGCTATATACCCCGCCATTAATGCCCAATTAAAACCATGTCCAAACAATCCAATTACCATTTATTAACCAAGGCTATTTAATAACCAGTGGTATCATTATACCATTCATACTTGCAAGCATTTATCCATAGCCAAACCATTTAGGTTAGTAAGACTTTCAAGTGCCCTTCCATATATAATATTAAACCACTTATGGGACTTACATGTTCCCCACAATCATAACAATTTAGCCTTTTACCTTTCCAAACCATTTAAACCAATTTTATTAATGCATTCACATGGGGGATTTCTATGTATCCCGCAAGGTTTTCAAAATAGACCAATCATGACAGCCAAAACCTTTACCCTTTAAACCATGCTAAATATTTAAAGCATTTATATAATTTAAACCATTAAACCATGCAAAACCATTTAAAGTTCCATTACCAAACCAAATAATGCAAGATTTTCAATTAAAGTTCAACAATAGATTAAAAAAATTATTTTAGGCATTTTATCGAACATGTTGAGGGCACACCTTTACCAAGGCCAAACCCAATGTGTAAATCACTATAATTAGGGTTAATTAAGACCCATTGGTTAAATCATAACCAACAACCAACCACATGTGCAAACCATTACTAAAAACATGTAAAAACATAGTTTAAACCAATACCAAACCATATGTATAAAAACCCGCAACAATATTTCAAAATCCACCATTATAGATTCATATACCAATATTTAAAACACAATACACATGCCTTTATTTTGAAATAACAATGAGGGAAGGAGTACATTCCTTATACATGAAGATTCATGGAACAAATCTTGGCCTTTGAGCCCTTTGAAGAATATATGAAGAAACCCTAACCTCCAATCTTCTAAGAGAGTGTTTGAGAGAGTATTTGATGTGTTATGTTTCTTTAATAAGCATTATGGAAGGCCATATAAGGTTATATAACATAAGGACATAAGGGTTTAGCAGTAGAAAATGTCCAAACTACCCTTAACTTAAAAATTAAAACAATTTACGTCTAGGGGTACGACTCACCTTACCATTTATATCCAATGGTATGAGTGACACCCCAACTCATACCGTAACTTGTACCCAACCTTAAAAAGACCTTATGTACAGGTTTCCATACAAATTAAACTTCCTAACACTTACCTAAGGGTACAAGTGGTAATCTCAATCGTATCATCCAATTATATGGTGGACAGATTACACCAGACAACTCAAACATGCACTATACGACTTGTCCTATACCACTCGTAAGCTCCCATATAACTCTTACCCATATAAGCCATACCTTGGGCAGTAGCTAAGCCTCCTATACTACCTAGGGTATGAGTGAGTCACCTAGACACCCTACAACTCGTATCCAAGGGGTATGAGTGACCCTCTTGAGTCGTATCGAGCCAAACAGGTCTAAAACCAATGATATTTTCAAGGGTCCTATTTTCAGGATGTTTCAGTATATCAACCTAACCTTATATCAAATAGCCAGTATATTTGAATTATTGACCGTTTACTCTTTTTTGCACTGTGATGTCCTCTATCATAGGTTATAATGCATAGTTTCCTGACCGCAGTTAGACAACTCAGTGTAATCCAACAGTCGTAGTGGTGAGTCCTCATCCATCGAGGACATATTATGTTTACTCAGTTATTACAGTATTTTATCTTATTCAGTTAGTTAGAGTTAGTTGGGGGTCTGTCCCATCAACTCCCAAGTCAGTTTAGAGGCTTTCAAACATTCAGATAGAACAGTTAGACAGTGAGTTAGTTACTTTAAGTTCTTGTCAATTGTTTTATATATTCAGTATTTAAGATATATATATTACCTTTTCAGTTTATATTCCACGTAGATGTTACATTCATATTTATTCAGTGCTCACAGCAGGTACCAGCCAATGGGTTAGCTTGTGATCACTTGTGATCGTAAGCACTATTATCGTGACTAGGGGTAGCCTCGGGTCATGACAAAACTTGGTATCAGAGCCCAGAGTTTTAAAGTGTCCTAAGGAGTTTAAAAGCTACATTAAGTAGAGTATTGTGCATGGGTGTGAAGTGTGCCACACTCATGGGCAAGAGGCTACAAAATGTTTTAGAAAAAGTTTACCTTCTTTCAGTATTCATGTCATGCGAATGAGCATGAGCTCTATTTAAACTCTCTTTCTAACTCATCCTTTATTCTATTTATAGACTATGCCTCCCAAAAGAAACAACAAAAGAAGAAACGAGGATCAGCCCACACCACTGATGAGTGGTGAGTTACCACTTAATTGCACTCACTATTCATACACATTACCTTGTTATGGATGAATAAATGAGACATAATTGCAATTAGATGCACTAATGTCCACTTCTTGCAGGCATAAAGCTAAAGGGTTGGAAGGATGTGGATTGGAGCTCAAAATGATTAAAAAAAAGTAGAAAAAGTACAACTGAAGACCTGCAGTAAAAAAGCCTCAGGTACCGTGGTCATGGTCCATTGGTCACGATCGCGGTCAGTCAAGTCGGTCAATCAACCACGACTGTGGAAGTTAATCACGGTCGCAGCCATACTTGCACGATCGTGGCTTCACGGAAAGGTTCAGCCCAAGGGCAAAACTTTAATTGCACTTGCTGATCCCAATTTGAACAAAAAGACTCAAACCCTAGTTTTATCATTCATTCTACCACATTTCTTCTTCCCTAATTTACTAGGTTTTAGCTCTAGAATTTGTAGTCTCCATTTTTGAAGAAGAAAACATTGTATAAATTTTGGGTGAAGAATACATTGGAGACTTTCTAAGTGAAAGATTTGCTCACTTCCAGTGTTAATATTGTGGGAGATCCAAGTTTGAAGTAACATTTTCTTGGATCTTCAACAAATTATTTCAGTGGAGATTATGGGTATATTTATGCTTACTTATCTTATGTGTAGCTAAATCTCCCTCTTGGGGTTATTTGTGAATAAGGGTTAAAGTGTGTGTGGGTTATTATTGTTAACATTTACTTGGTAGTTCTTGTTTATGGGTTCCATCATTGCTATGCTACTTTGGTTGTGATTTGATGGGCGAAACCTCCAAATACCCACATGGGTTTGATGGGCGAAAGCTTCAAGCTCTAGAAAGCTCACAGCCATCTTCAAAAGAAGGGTTTTGGGTAAAGTGTAGGAATTCATATCACCCTCAAAAGAGGGATGTGGGTACCAAAGCAATGATAGACAATTATACGTGTAGTTTGCTAAATATTTACTATCTTAGACATAAGGGTGAATATGAGGTTGACTATGCCATGGGTATTATCCTAGAAATAAGGATGCCTAGATTGAGGTTGTGGTTACCAAATGTTGAACACAACAATTAGGTATTCAAAAGAGTTAATGGGTGAAAGTTTGGTGTTTTGTTGAAAGACTAGCATCAAAATCTACAACCAAGCCTACCCATATTTAATTTAATAAATTGATGTTGATAACTAGATCCCACATGTCACTCCCTTAGTAATGCATAATCCCAAGATCCGTGCATAATTAGGTATTCAAAAAACTCAATTGATTGCAGAAATAGAGTTGTTCAGTTTTAGTTTCCCAATGAACCGGTTATTAAATAGAGCGGTAGCATTTCAGCGCTTAGGCTCAGATTATTTCATATCTTAGGGCAAAAAAGATGATATCTAAGGGGTGTGTTTACTATCTCATTCGAGTCAAGGACTCTAGTTCTGAGACTCATAGTCTTGATTCAGTTTTAGTAGTAAGGAAATTTCCAGTTGTGTTCCCTGAAGACCTTCCCGAATTTCTTCCTGAAAGGGAAATTATTTTCAAAATAAATCTCCTTCTAGATACCCAGCCTATCTCTATCCCGCACTACAAAATGGCTCTAGCTCTTAAGGAGTTGAAAGAGCAATTGAGAGACTTATTAGTTAGTCTTTATTTTATATGCCCAGTACCCCATGTATATCAGCTTAAACCCACCTCAAATATAGTATATTCAAAGTACTGACCGCATACTCTTGTTTGAGCTATGATGTCTTATATCATAGGTTCGGACAAACAGTTTCCCGACTACAGTTAAATATCTCAACATAATCTAGCAATCGTAGTGGTGAGTCCTCATCCATCGAGGATATATTATGTTTACTCAATTATTACAGTATTTTATTTAAGTTATTCGGAGTTAGTTAGGGGTCTGTCCCATCAACTCCTAAGTTAGTTGAGAGGCTTTCAGACAGAACAATTAGACAGTCAGTTGGTCACTTTCTATTCTTGTCAGTTGTTTCAGTTATTTAGTATTTCGTATTTTAGTATTTTAGATATATATATATATATATATATATATATTATATTTTCAATTTATATTCGGCGTAGATGTTACGCTAATATTTATTCAATGCTCACGACAGGTACCAACTCATGGGCTAGCTTGTGGTCACTTATGACCGTAAGCACCATTGTTGCGACAAGGGGGTAGCCTTGGGTTGTGACAACACTTGAGAGGCATTTCAGATAGGTCTCAGTTACCGCGATCACATTCACTAAGTCGCGATCGCTATACCGCAATCGTAATACTGCGACCGCTCTCATCGTACTACGATTGTGGTATCTAAGGCTGTGGTCCAACAATTGCCCAACACTCAAAAATGTCAATTTTGCAACCAATTTTTGTTCAAAACAAGTAATATTAAGATTATAACACACAATCCCTAAACATTCAGTCATACCCTTAAATCGATGGAAATCAATCAAGAGGTTCATTTGGGCATTTCACCAAGCACTTGGTGTGCACAATCATTTCTTATCAATTTTGAACAGTTTTGGGTACTCAAGACTTCCTCGACTTTGTACACACCAATAACAACAACCATCCTACTATACAGGATCAATTAAGCTCAAAATTAAGCATACAAATCATAATTGTAGGCCGTTGCCATAAACATGCATTCTAAGGCCCACACACGAGCATAAAAGAGGAGAATCAAAGCACATACATGATGGGAGAGTGCAAAAAAGATGCAATTTACTGGAGATGCTTTCAACAAAGGCAAAAATAAGTGCAATTGAAAGTAATTTAGGAGAATATAGTGGAAGTTATTTTGGGAGATTGTTCAAATTTTAAGACAATCTCGATCGTGATCACAATCAAAGATTCAGGATCGTGATGACATGGCGATCGCGGTTGTGATGACATGATGATCGCGATGCCGGTAATCGAGACCAATTTCTGGTCCCTTTTTTTTCAACTACTTAGCCTACCACTCACTTCCACCACACTTACTGTTACTAAAAATCAATCAAATGCGCACTTTAGGCACCTCATTTGCATGGATTAATCTATAAAAACAAAATCTACTCTAGTAATCAAAATTTAAAGGTTACGGGCCAATTTAATGGCAATGATGGGTTGCCTCTCATCTAGCGCCTAATTTAACATCACGGCACGACGTCCATCAATCATCAAGTTTGATCCTTGAGATGAAGTGACCCAATATCCATCCTTTCATCCACAACATTAATCACAGACACCACTTGTAGCTCTATTGGCCACTTCTTAATTTTGCACACATGGATAGAGACTTCATTATTATGTACCCAAAACTTTATCTCTCCACACTCCATATCAACTAAAGCTCTTTCGATTGCTAAAAATAGTCTCCCAAGAATTATGGGTATTTTGTGGTCGATTTCACAATCAAGCAAAACAAAGTCCGTTGGGAAAATAAATCCATTAACTTTTACAAATACTTCATGTAGCACTCCAACTAGTTTCTTGATCGTGCGATCCGCCATCAATATTCTTATGGAGGTAGGTGTAGGAGCATCCAACCCATGTCTTTGATACACAACATATGTCATCAAATTTATGCTACCCCCAAGATCACATAATGCTTTTTCAAATTTGTGAGTCCCAACAGTGCAAGGGATTGTAAAAACAACCGGGTTTTTTTTTGTTATGGCATTTGACATCAAGCTTGTCAACCGGGCCGGTCCAATTCAAACCGGCATCGGCCTAGTTTTTCTTATTGGGTTTTGGTCTGGTCCGGTCCTGGGTCAGGTCTTAATGGGCTGATACTTAGCTTTAAACTGGTTTTGACCTGTCCAAATAGGTCAGAACTGATCAAATATAAAATAAATAAATAAAATAAATTCGAAATTACTTGTTTTTTCCAATATACTCTATACATTCACACCTATATACATTTTGAATACGTTAAACAATAAATGTATAACATATATACATTACATATTGTACTGCCTTAGATTTTAGAAAATCATATACACATGTATACATTAAATATATTCTACTTTAGAGTCTATAGAAAATGTATACACATGTATACATTAAATGTATACTACTTTAGAGTCTATAAAAAATATATACACATATATATGTACAATATAATATATTGATATGATCCAAATGTCCATCATAGATTTCGATGACATTATGTGAAGCCAACACAAGAAGAACCCGATTGTGGTCACAATAAGGGCACAAGAGCACGTATAGGGACCCATTTTGAGCCCATAATAGAGCAATACCATGTATGGAAGGTTGCTTGGATGCTTACCTTGATGCCAACCCAAGAACCACAAGTATGGAAGTATGAACCACCCACGGTTTTGAGAGCATTGAAAAGGTGCCATTCATCAAGTTCAAAAACACCTTAGCCGCCCCTTCATTAAGGGTAAGGTGGTCATTTTGTGCCTTTCCTTTACACTCCATAGGAGCCCCTTTTCATTAAGGGTATTTTGGTCTTTTATGTAAAAAGCTATAAATAGACTCCTTAGGCTTATTTCTCATTAGCTTTTGATGAATATTGAAGATTTCTTCTCTCTTTGAGAGTGTATCTCCCTTAGTGTAGGGCTTGGAAAAGCCACAATTAAAATTAGGGTTAGCTTGAGTGTGGATTCATTTAAGTTGATAATTTAGCTTAGAAAAGTTAGTGCTAGAGGTGGCTTGAGTCCCTTTTATGTCAACCTAAAAGTGTGGTGTTCCAATTTCAAGCTTAAGTGGGTTTTGGTGTTTAATATACACCTTAGTTCCTTAGGTATTTTAATTGTTATGTCTCATTATCTTTCCTTTTTATGCAATTTCTTTTGTGTTTGTGTTGAATCCATGTGTGGTTTTACATCTAGTGTCATTATTTCTTCTTCATCTCCTTTCTTTAAGGCTTGATTTTGGTTTATAGCTTTATTGTCATATTATTTGGTATCAAGAGCCATGTATTAGAGTTGTTCCGACAACTTTAAGTCTTGGATTGGTGTTAGCTTAAGAAAATCTTCACAAAAAAGAGTCAAAAATTTAAAAAACTCAAAAAATTGTGTGTTGTCTTATTGTTGGTAGTAGATCTGAACCTTCCACCTTATATCTACATATATTTTTGTTTGTTTTGATAGTTTCTAGTACTAGATCCTTTCTCACTAGAACCAATAGAGTCTAGATCTAAGTTTTTAGCAAAATCCGGGTTGTTTTGAGTATTCCACCATTGTTGAAGTTATGTTTGAAGCTTTTGGAAGTGGGATTTCATGTGGTTTGTTGTGGTTTGGATGTTTTATAATTGATTTTGTGCTATTTTTGCTTGGCTTAGCAAAGGAACCCTAGATCTACAAGAAAATTTGAATTTGGAGGTCATTTGCCTAGTTGTCAAACTTGGTCAACTCTTGAATATTCATATTGTTCTTCCTCATCTTCATGTCTTATTGAAGAAGAATATTCAAAAATGCTTGTTTGATCTTGAAAAGGGAGTAAAGAGAGTGTACTAATTGTTAAAGGCAATTTCCAAGAAGTTTCCTAGTCTTGCCAAAAGAAGAAAATAACAATGACAAAAGGAATCTTCAAGTACACTTGAAGTACAAGGGGGGACCATTCCAATTTCAAATTCATTTGGAGCTTAAAAAGGACTCCAAACCTTGCATTCGCCCCCCCCAAAAAAATAGTCCTTCTTCTTTATTTTGTTGAAGTTGGTCGAGACATCAATTGAAGAACAAAAGTTTTTTGGGCAAGGGAGATGTCCAATCACAAGGTACCACATCATCTTTTTTGTGAACAACCAAATTTAGCTCAAACTTGGATTCTTAGTTTTTATTTTTATTGGTTTCTTAGCTCTATTTTGTTGAATCTATCACTAATTATCAAACTAGTAACTACCTACTAGGTTGGGAATTAGTTTTTAGTGTCCTTTTCTTTCGTGTTATCGTTCTTTGTGTTTTTTTTTTGTTTTAAATTCATTGTGTTTTGTTGGTTCAAGTTTGAATAAGATTTCCTTAAGTCGTTCAAGCAAAAATCTATTCCAGGCAAAAGTAGACTCATCCCTCAATCACTCACGAAGTACAAGCCGATTTTCAACACTTTTGAAACCAAGTCTGAGGTAAAAATCCTAGAGTGAGAGTGTGGTGAGGATATTTTGTACTAACTTATTTATTGTTTTGTAGGTGATTTCTTGTTTTTAGGTACATTGGTAATGGAATGCGAGGGTACAACCTCTCAAATCCTGGATAACAATAATCTTGGTACTATCTTGGCTAGGATTGAGGCTCTCAACCGAAAGATGGACATGGTGCAAATGGATTTGTCATCAATCAATAAAAGGTTTGGTCAAATAGGAGGTCAAAAGAAATCCAATCACTCCTTTCCAAAGGAACAACTGGGCTTTCATGAAGCAAATCAAGGTAATAATGCTACTCTCTACACTCTTTTAAGCTTAAATTATGGTGATGTGGCTAGTAGTAATAGCCAAGTGGGTGTAGTTATGGGTTTGTGTAGAGTAGGAGTGCATGAATCTTTCTTTTGTGATACTCTTGGAGTTATTAGGTTGTATAAGGACCAAACTCTTATTGTAAGTACGCAAACACTAGTTGATCCTTTAGATAACAAAATTGATTCTTTTCATAAGAATGATTTGTGTGAATCTAGTGCTAGCACTTATAACTTGAATAAGGTTCTATTACCAAGTGACAAGAGTATTCACACACTAGTTGACCCTTGTGAAAACCAAGGTGAGTCTACGTTGGTATGCGAGTTGCCAATAATTACTGAGGGTGTGAATGATGATAAACTTACTTACAAATGTAGTCCACTACTTGAACATGTGTGTGGTGTGTTTGGTGAGTCTCAAATTAGTGATAATGTTGATACAGTTGATCATGAGATGGAGATGGTTCTTTGAGCATATTGTGTGATGAAGGCCTTAATAATAGTTTTGCTCAAAGGTATCATGTGAAATCCCACAGAATGCTATATGGGTTATCAGAAAAATTATCAGTGTAAGATCTCATGTCATGACTGCCCTAGGGATCCAGAGTGATCTTTGGATGAGACTAGCAGCATGGATCCAGAATTCGAAGTTTTTTATCAAAAAGATGTATGGTGCAATAATCCCACAACTCCCTAAAGTTCTCTGGAAAGGAATTGTACTGAATCACAGTATACACCCTAGACACTCCTTTATACTATGGTTGGCTGTGTTAAAATAATTACCCACTGTAGAGAGACCGACAAAGTTTGGCATCCAAGTCCCTACTTTTTGTGTGTTCTGTGATAGTGCTGATAAAACTCACCAGCACTTGTTCTTTAAATGCTGCACCACAAACGGGCTGTGGAACAGAATGCTAGGCTGGAAAAGGGTACACAGAGCTATTGGAGGCTGGATGAGTGAAGTTGAATGGGTTGCACAACAAGTGAAAGGGAAAGCTCCCAGAGGTTCCATCCTATGCAATGTATTTACCATGATGATCAACACCATATAGAGAGAAAGAAACTATATCAGATTCCAGCAAGGAGCCTTACAGGTGGATCGAGTATGTCGAGAAATTGCCTATCACATTCACAGTAGAGGTCAACTGTATGCAAAATGGGCACCAGTGCTATTGTAACTGCCAGCAATTCTATGATAATGAAGAAGAGCAGAATGTAGAGACTATAACTTAAAACTTAGACCTTGTTAATTGTTGTTGGTTTTATTTTGTGTTAATTTTACTTTGGGGATCTCCTAGCCTATTAGTGAGATCCTATTAAAGTTGATAGTTGTTAAAACTGAGAGGCTAGGAGTCTGACCTTGCTTGATGCTGTGGTGAAATAAAATTTCTTTATTTACCAAAAAAAAGAAAATTTTGTGAAGCAAGGCACATGTCTTTGTGAGAGTAAACTTGTATGCTTAAACTCATTATCTTTGAATAGTGAATTTCTCTTAAAGCAATATTTACTGTGAGATCACTCCTTGATGACACCGAGTGAAGTGCAAGATGATGTGTTTAAAAAGAAAAGTGGTATGCTTAAGATTCACTTGTTACCCTATTTCTTGAAATTCATTAATAATATAGGGTTGAGTAAAGATTATGTTAACCATCCTATTGTTGATGGTGATTTCCTACTTTTGAAAAATAATGATCAATTGGGTTATGATGACTTTGATTTGCTTAAGTGTTTAACAAACCCAATTGGTGATTGTTCTTGTGAAAGTGATTTTAATTGTGATCTATTGTATGACATCCCATCTTTGTGTGATAAATATGGGGATGAATTGCTAGATCCTTATGTTAACTTGAGTTGTGATCCCTTTCAGGATAATGGTGGTTTGTGTCCACATGAGAGTATGTCTAATGACAAGAATGTTGCCTTAGGGAAAAATGAGTATATCCTTGACCCATGTTTTTGTCTACTTCTCTTATTTGACCCCGATGACCGATTGGGGTGCGAAAATTTCTTCACATCAAACTTGATGCTTGGTCAAAAGGACAAGAAAGGTTTGATTGTGAATGTTGGTATCCTTGCCTATGATGGAAAGTCTTTCTTATGGATTTACAACCCACTTGATAGACCCAAGTTGTGCATGGAGGGATTTCCAACAAAGTTAGGTATTCACTAAAGAAGGGGAGCAATAAAAGGAACCAAGGGAGTTCACTCTTGAGTGTTTCCATTCTTGACCAAGGTATCACTACTTGTAGGTCATAAAGAGAATTGTCTCTTGAAAACACTTTAGATGAATTCCATTCATGTAATACCCTTCGTTGTGACCTTGAGATGATGAGAGACCCCTTTCTCAAAGGTGTTTTCATGATTTGAGGACCCTAGGACAATTGTGTCATTGCCTTTTTGGGGTATTGTTACTTGCATCTACATTTGACATACTTGAGCTTAAATTAAATGAATCCCAACTTGTGGATGCCAAGTTGATCATTTGTTTGAAAGGAAGAATTTACATGTGCTTAAATCTTTTGATCCCATCCTTGTGTGTATTAAGTGCTAAGTCCTTTAAGCCAATTGTCATTCTCATAGGTAATAACACCTTGGATGATGCCTTTACATTTTATGCCTTCCTATACTACCTCTTTTCTTATGATGATATCTATGCTAGTCTTAGATTTATTTTATGTAGGGGTAGGACAAGTGTTGATTGGTCCACTTGTAGTGACAATGCTATATGGTTTTTGTGGACTTTTATAGTTTCCTTGCCTCTTGATGGTTGCAATAACCAAATTCTTTGTGCCATTTTTAATGTGTTCTTAATATTTCAAAAGAAGGATCCTTGGTTATATTTCAAGTGTGTACCACCTTAGCATGATGATGTCATTTGTTGTACTGACCCTAACCCTCATGTCATGAAGATGTTGTGCTTGTTTGTCTTTTATTTTATCCTTTCTTTGGGTTTTCAAGTTATGGATTTGAGGTCGAATATTTTTCAAGAAGGGGAGGATGATATGAGCCAAATGACCATCACATCTTTCGATGACATCATGCGAGGCCAACACAAGAAGAACCCGATTGTAGTCACATTGAGGGTACGGGAACATGCACGAGGGACCCATTTTGAGCCCACAATGGAGTAATCCCGTGTATGGAAGGTTTCTTGGATGCTTACCTTGAAGCCAACCCGAGAACCACAAGCATGGAGGTATGAACCACCCACAGTTTTGAGAGAATTGAAGAGGCGCTATTCATTAAGTTCAAACACACCTTGGCTGCCCCTTTATTAAGGGCAAGGTGGTCATTTTGTGTCTTTTCTTTATACTCCATAGGAGCCCCTTTTCATTAAGGGTATTTTGGTCTTTTATGTAATAAGCTATAAATAGACTCCTTAGGCTTATGTCTCATTAGCTTTTGATGAATATTGAAGATTTCTTCTCTCTTTGAGAGTGTATCTCCCTTAGTGTAGGGCTTGGAAAAGCCACAATTAGAATCAGGTTAGCTTGTGTGTGGATTCACTTAAGTTGATAATTTAGCTTAGAAAAGTTGGTGCTAGAGGTGGCTTGAGTCCCTTTTATGTCAACCTAAAAGTGTGGTGTTCCAATTTCAAGCTTAAGTGGGTTTTGGTGTTTAATATACACCTTAGTTCCTTAGGTATTGTAATTGTTATGTCTCACTATCTATCTTTCGTTTTTATGCAATTTTTTTTGTGTTTGTGTTGAATCCATGTGTAGTTTTACATCTAGTGTCATTATTTCTTCTTCATCTCCTTTCTTTAGGGATTGATTTCGGTTTATCGCTTTATTCTCATATCATATATATACTACTTAAAATACTACTTGAAACAATATACATACAACATATATACACTATATATATACATATGTATACATTAAATATATACTACTTTAGAGTCTATAGAAAATATATACACATATATGTAGAATATATACTACATAAAATACCACTTGAAATTTGAAAGATAAATACATTACATGTTATAGTACTTTAGATAATATACACGCATATATACATACAAGATTACAATGTATACTACTTAATATAATAATACTTGAAGTTTTTGAACATATATTAAAAAATTTACAATTTTACATATAACACTTAAAAGACAAACTTATAGTATTTTTATATTTCAATACTAGTTGTCTAAGTAATATTTGCTAACATTATTTTTATTTTTTCATTATATGTTTTATATGTTTGTTATGTTTATTACATAGTGTAAAGTTTGATAGTAAATTAGTAATATATTAAAAGTATTTAATTCAAACTAGACATTTAATTTAAATTAAAAAAATTAAGTAAGGAGTGAATGAATGTTGTGTTTTATTGATTGCAAAATGATCCAAAACTTATAATTTACATGAATGAAAAATCTACAAATTTTGCATCATTTTTTCCAACTCATGCATGTTAATATTAACGGGAATTGCCACAGGAAAGTCAAAATCAACGTGGGCACGGGATAAATCATGCATTTGACTTGATTGTGCTGAGTTCTATCTTAAAGTCATAATTTGTTTAAGATTCTGTTCGTCTTTCGGCTCCTTCACCATTCCTTGATTTCTTTGTTCCGCTCTAATCCAATCTTTAAGGCAAACTAGAACATTCATAGCATTGCTCTCCAATGAGTGTCGGTTGTCTCCAAGCTGTTGTCGTCCCTGACTAAAACCGCTCTCCGATGCAATGGTTGACATTAGAACATTTAATATATCTGTAGCTAATCTTGAAAGTATTGTATATTGTCTTTCCTTATTCTTCCACCAATCCAGCGCATAGATCCTTGCTCTACGATCCTCTATCGACTGTCGAAGAAAATACTTAAGCTCTTCCCGAGAATTTGTTCTGTGTGATGAAGGCTGCACCTTGTCCCAAATATTTAAATCAAAAAAGTAATCAGGATAACAACTATGTGCCTGCCTTTTAGAAGATGATGGCTCCTCGTGAGCTTGAGGAGTGACAGTTGGAGTGATATTTGCCGGTACTGCTTCATTAAGTAAATCAGCATAATTATTATATAATGCTTCCATGTAATTGTTCGCATCACTTATAACCGTTAACAAAGAAGGTTCTTCTTCAGGCTGTATCTCTAAAGAATTATAAACGATAGAACTAAATTTGGCCATAGTATTTATTTCATACATGGATTTATTATAGCACCAATCAAATAAATTGAGGGAAGCGGATAAAAATATTTTTGAAATTTAGCAATCATAGTAGTAATAGCTTCTTTGTAAACTTCTTTATTCTTATATTTGTTAAGTGAACAAGAAATGTTGGCTAAATAAACTAAAATATTACAAATATTAAGATAATAAGCATCAGAGAATTCAACCGTAGCTATATAATTTTTTTCCAAAAATTTAACAAGATCATCAATTGCAGCCTAATCAAAATAATGTAGCTTAAAAGAACCAAAATATTGATTAAAAGTCATTGTAATAGGAACTTTATAAGCATGACAAGTTTTTAAATAAGTATAAGTAACATTTCATCTGGTATCACATTCTTCAGACATAAATATCGGTCTAAGTCTATTTTGTTCACATTTGTTTTAAATTCTGTTACTCCAGCTTTTCGATTATTTCCTTGAATAAAGCCAACAACAAGCCAGACCTTTTCAATATAAAGGTAAAAAAATTCAAGACCATCTCTTACAATTAAATTATATGTATGACAACCACACGTAACATAAAATATTTCGGGTGACGGCGGAGAAAGTTCAACTTTTAACAACTATATAACAACCTTGTTGTTAGATGCATTATCAAAAACTATACATAAAACTTTTTTTTCAATACCATAATATTTTGCTACATTAAAAATAGATTCAGAAATAAATCTTCCAGTGTGTCTACGATCTTCATCATACAAAAATGCTAGAATAGATTTTTGCATAATAAAATTACTATCTATCTAGTGACAAGTAATTGTTAAATTATCATTTTTGTTAACAGCACGACCAAGATAAAAAATTAGAGCAATTCTACATGGAATATTTTTTAATAACGCAGATAAATAATAAGTATATTGTGCATGGAGTCTAAAAATATCGATCTGATAAGTACTTCTAGGTATATTTGTAAATATAGGATTATAAATTGCTTGAATATAATGAATCAAAGAATCCGAAGAAGCATAAGTGAAAGACAAACAACCCACAACTATTATTTTTGGTATTTCTTCTCGGTCCTTCATTTTATTATAATTCTTAACTAATTTACCGGTTGTTAGGTTCAATCTAGTTTGTGCTGGCCCACCAATAGCCTCACCACCTTTGGCAATACTTAGCTCTCTTGCATGTCTATCTCATAAATATCTCATCAACAAACTCGTGCCCCCTTTTTGCCTTCAGTTTTATGCTCATATATAATTTTACAAATATTGCATTGCACTTTACTTTATCTTTCTATTTTTGAAAAAATTCTCATGCAACACTAGTTCTTCTACGAGATCTTACAGAGGTATGGGGAGGACGGGGAGTAATTAACCAATTCAGATCTAACATTAGAATTTCCCACTTCAGGTGTCTCACCAATATTTTCATCATCTACATCTAAATTAACTGCGTCTACTTCATTATCTTCTTCAATACCCATAATTTTTTCGAGCTTCTAAATAATTCATATCTTGAGCACCTACACCTATTTCATCATCAAATGGTTGACTAATTGGTACCAGAGGCACACAAGTATATCTAGAACTTGAACTACCTCTACCGAAACCATCACCAATTTATTTTTTACTACCACTACCACTTCTGGGACAAATTTTTTTTACACTTTTATCGAGATTTCTTAATTTATTCATATTCTAAATTAAACGAATAAATATTCAAAATTCATAAAATATTAAAATAAATACTCAACAATTAATACACTAATTTAAAATTAAAAGTAAGAGATGGAACGACAACATCAAATTTTAGAAGAATCCGAAAGTTGCGACTTTAGAAAACTTCTACTTGATATTTGTAATTGCATAATTAAAAAATAAAATTGAGCACTTAGGAGATAATTAGAATATTTGAGAGAGAATGAGAGAATAAGAGATTGAGAATGTGTGAAAAATGATTTTGAATACAGGGTATTTATAGGAAAAATTTGGAATTAATTTTTTTTTAATAAAAATTAAAAAATGGGCCAGTTGGTTGTTGGAAGGTTCACAACGTTATTATAGCCGTTGGGCCTCAACGGTCCAATTGGTCCAAACGGCTACTTCCAAAAATATTAAATTTTTGTTTTTGTAATATAACTAAACCGGTCCGATCTGGGTAACCGGTGGGCCTAGTCCAGTTTCCTAACTAGGTCGGTCCACCGGACCTGTCAACTCTGACGGCCCAATAACCTAGAGGCCCACCGGGCTGGGCTATCTAAATGAGCTGGGCTAACCGGGCCAGAATGGGCCAGCTCGGCCTACTTGATAGTTTTATTTGACATGATGGCGCTACAACTATGGGTTACTTCAATAGTCTCACCATCCACAAGCCTCTTCCTTGACATCAAGTTTTTCATCGATTTAGCGTAACCCAAAATCTCTTGAAGAGCCTTTAATTGTGGAATATTGATTGAGAGGTTACTAAGCTTTGCAAGAAACTTTTTGAGCTTGGCATTGTCATCTTTCTTTTTCAACCTTTGTGGAAAGGGTGGAGAAATTTTCATTGTGGGCAACGGAATGCTTTGAGGTTTATTCCCCATTTTCTTGTCACCATCAATATTTTTAGGAGTTTCATCCTTATCACCCTTCTCTTCAACTATCACTCGCTCCTCATCACCCTCTTTAAGAGACTTTGAAGCACCAACACTTGTCGATTCGGACCTCTTCCTCTTCATAATTATTTGATCATTAAGAAACTTTTCCTTAACTTTAATCACTTATTTGCCAAGATTTCAGCCATTTCTAGTAAAAATTTCTTTGACATGGCCTTCATTCTTGGGATTTACTGCCGTGTCACTAGGTAGGCCCCCTTTAACAATTGCCATGACATGACCTTCATTCTTGGGATTTACTACTGTGTCACTAGGTAGGCCCCCTTTTGGACTAGCATTGAGTTGGGTAGAAACTAGCCCCACTTGTGTCTCCAATTTCTTGATGGAAGAAGAATGTGAAATAACCGTTTGGTTAAGTTGAGAAAAATTGCTCTTCATCTCCCTTACTATTTTATCGGTACCTTCAACACAATCTTCGATTTTGAATTTTTTTGGGTCCACCAAGATTGATTCCTTGTCCTTGATGAGATAGTGAGGGGGCACATATCTCTCATAACCTCTCTCCTTATCCCTCCAATCATGATCTCTATCCCTTTATCTATGATGCTAATCATAATCTTGATCTTGATCGTTCATATCTTTATTCCCGCCTTGACTTTGATAGGAGGGGCGGGAGCCTCTTAAATAATTTTCCAACATCCTTATCTCTTTATCGAGTATCTTAGCTTCATCATCATCATAACCTTTGGCACCTTGAGTGGCAACGACATTGATATCTTTTGTAGGTGCTCCCATTACGTGTTTAGTGAGGAGCTCTCATCCTTTTATTCGTCCTTCTTTCTTTGATCTTTGTTAACATATGATGCGGTGAGTGACCCTATGTCCACTTCAGAGTTTCGGATGTGCCATTCATAATTTTGCTTAGTGATCTGCTCAAGTAGATTTATCACAACATCATATGACAACTTCACAGGAGAACCACCCAATACATTGTCCACAACCGTCTTTTTTTGTTGGTCTAATGCCCTATAAAATATTTGGAGAAGCATTTTCTCTGGCACTTTATGGTTAGGGCATTGTATGAGCTTGTCATTAAGGAATTGCCATACCTCATATAAGGGGTACTACTAAGTTGATGAAAATTTGTGATTTTATCTCTTAGTTGTAGCACTCTAGATGGGGGATAATATCGATCCAAAAAGGCCTCTATAAGTTTGGCCCAAGATGTAATAGACCCGACGAGTAGAGATATCAACCATAAAACTTTCTCTCCCATCAATAAGAATAGGAAAATCCTCAACTGAATAGACTCTTAGGTAATATGGATATCAAATTTAGCACATACCTCAATGATTTTTTTCAAATGGAGGTTTGTATATCTGTGTGCTTTACCCTCGAATACGCCTTTCATTTGTAATATATGAAGTATCACACTTGTTACATGGACCACCTCATTTCTCTTGACTGGTGGATTGCAGATGGCACTAGCACGCCCCATATCACTAAGATGATCCTTATCCTCGAGGTGTCCATCAAATGAGCCATCATTGCTCTCATTGGGCCTCATGGTGTCATGGTTATTATAAAATCACCTAACAAAAGAACAAAAATAGCAAACAATGTAAATAAATATACCACGAGTAAATCCAAAGTTACTAACAACACCACACAAGCAAAAACTAAGTTTCACTCCCCGGCAACAACACAATTTTTGATAACGCTCAACTTACACCATTATTTTAATGCAAGGTGATCGTCATCAATATAAACCCAACAAGAGTCGAGGTCGAATCCTCAAGGAGTATAACTAGTTTTCTATTCCTGGTGTGTTGAGAGTTAACTAGGAGTTAACCCATAATGTAAAACAAAAATAAAATAATAAATTAAATGAGGGGTTTTGCAATTAGAACTATGTTGAACAAAATTTCATTATTGCACTAATATGCAAGAAAATAATTAATGAGTAAAACCAATTAAGAGAGGTTTTGGGGTTAGGCCGTCCTAAGGGTTATTCATGTACGGATAATCTAGAGTTAGTTCCAATTTTAGTTAATGAGTGTTAGGTAAGCTAGGTTTAGGGTATTAGTGTTAGCCTTTCAACAAAACACTAAGTTTCACCCATGGATTCTTTCGAATACCTCATGAGTATGCCAAGTTTATCAACCCAATACCTCAACTTAGCATCCCTATTTCTAGGATGATGCTTATAAACATAGAAATTTCACATAACATCCTTATTTCTAAGATAATGCTAAGGAAGAAACTAAAATCCATTAGTTGTTGACAATTACTCTTCACCCACATCCCTCTTTCAAGGATGATTCAAGATCCTATCCAATTGGGGTTTTTACCCACAATTTTCAATTCAAGCATAGAGTAATAGCAAAACCTAAATAACTAACTATTAATTTAGACTAATAATCAACACCCATACACATCAACAACCTATTCAAGCACAACCCAAATATAGGAATTTAGCTACTCATAGATTTAAAGAGAAGAGAGTTACCCAAATTTGCATTCAAATCATGAAAAGTAAAACTAGATTAAACTCAAACTTCAATTTGAATCCTCAACTAAAATCTCACTTGGAATTAAGCATACAATGTTCTCTCTTCTCTAGAACTCAAAAAATTCATACAAGATAATTAACTTGTGAAAGGGTTTTGGCCATTTAGGATCTTGGGAACCAACTTATGAATTTCCACTTTTGTCTAATAAATGGCAAATTTTCCACTCATATGTATCCAAATTCGTGAATACTATGATGAAGTGATTGTATATGTGAGAAAATTCTTTATTGAAGTGTATTTAATCCCATGGTTTGTATGTTTGCTGGTAATTGGAAGAAAATGAGTGAAGCTGAGATGAAGAGGAAAGAAAAAGACGAAAGTACTTGCACAAGATAAAAACAAGAGCATGGATCGGCCCTCAGGTACCACGATAGTGGCTTGAGGGTCAAATTGTGATCTGACACCAACTTAAGCCTCAACGATCGTGAGAGGATCACCGCAATCGTGTTGGTCATGAATGCAGTCAACCAAGTATGATTGCAATGGAGCAAAAAATATCCAAGGGTATTTTGGAGCTGAATTCCAAAATTCAAAAGCACAAACCCTTGCATAATTTGGGTATTTTGGACTAATTTTCTTGTTTTGAGTAGAGAAAAACATTCTAATTTTTGGAAAGAACAATTGTGGTAAATTCTCAAGAGATTTTAGTTATAATTTGAAATTAAAGTTTGGATTATTCTTGCTTGATTTTCAATGGATGCATTTAATGCCAAAATGGGTATATTTCTTTTCTCCAATTTCATAAGTAGCTAAAATTCTTATCTTGGGGTTATGTGAAATTAGGTGGTTAACTTTGTGTGGGTGTTAATTGTTAGTCTAAATAACTAGTTATGGAGGTTGGGTTTTGCTATTAATCTAGGTTTGACTTGATAATTGTGGGTTAAAACCTCAATTGACTTGGATTCCATATCATCCTTGAAAGAGGGATATGAGTGATGAGTAATAGTAGACTACACTCTGATTTAGCTTCTCTCATGGCAATATCTTAGAAATAGAAATGTTGTGTGGGTGTGCAATGTTCATTAGCATTATCTTAGAGATATGGATATTTTAAGGTAATGGGTTGATTAATTTGTTATGCTCATGAGGTATTCGAAGTAATCCATGAGTGAAATTTAGTGTTTTATTGAAAGACTAACAGTAATACCATAAACCTAGCCTACCCAAACCCTTAACTAAAACTTGGACTAACCTTTGATTACCCTTATATAAGTGACTCCTAATGTAGCATAACCCCAAGATTTCTCTTAATTTAATTTACTAATCACTTGTTAAACCCCTTAATAGTGTTAGTGTATGGTTTTGCATAACAAAGATTTACACCACCCCCAACCTTACTTTAATGTTTAGTTTTAGTTGCACATTACGAGTTAACTCCTAGTTAACTCTCAATACTCGAAAGTTGTTGAAAACTAGCTTTCACCCCTTGTGGATACGACCCCAACTCTTGTTGGGTTTATATTGATGATGATCGCCTTGCATCAAGACAATGGTATACGTTGAGTGTTATAAAAAATTGGACCATTGTCGAGGAGTGAAGCTTATTTTTCTCCTTTGAGGTGTTGTTATTGAACGTGGGTTACTCATAATGCTTTTGTTTACCATATTTGTTGTTTTTGTTTTATTTAGTTATTTTCATAATAATCACAACACCATGAGCCGCACTAGGAGCAATGAAGGATCATTTGATGGACACCTCCAGGATGAGGATCATATTCATGATGAGGGGCGTGCGAGTGCATCCGCATCCCACCATCCAAGGAAAATGGGGTGTTTCAGGTCACGAGTGTCATGCTCTACATATTACAAATGAAATTTCTATTCAGGGGTCAAGGACACAAAGATTCCAACTTATATTTGAAAAGCTTTATTGAAGTGTATGCCTCATTTGATATTGCTGATATCACTCAAGAGTCTATTTAGTTGAGGCTTTTTCTATTTTCTCTAATGGGTGAAGCACTTTTGTGGTTGAGATATCTACCCGCTTGGTTTATTACTTCCTGGGTCGAACTTATAGAGGCCCTTTGGATAGATATTTTCCTCTATATAGAATGTTTCAACTAAGGGATGAAATCACAAATTTTTATCAACTTAGTGGTGACCCCTTATATAAGGTGTGACAATGCTTAATGACAAGCTCATGCAATGCCCTAATAATAAAGTGCCTGAGAGAATACTTCTCTAAATATTTTATAGGTCTTTGGAACAACTAAAAAATATGGTGGTGGACAATGCATTGAATGATTCTCCTTTGAAGTTGTCATATGATGTTGGGAAAAATATACTTGAGCAAGTTTCTAATCAAAATTAGGGATGGCACACCCGGGACTCTAAAGTGGCTATAGGGCCCCCCGCCTAATTTTATATTAACAAAGAGCAAAGAAAGAAGGACAAAAAAGCAATGAAAAGATGGCCAAGGCGATTACCCAATTGAAGCTCCTCACTAAACATGTAATAGGAGAACCTAGAAAAGCTATCAATGCCGTTGCCTCTAAAGGTGACAAAAGTTATAATGAGGATGAAGCTAGGAAACTCGATGAAGAAATAAGGATGTTGAAAAATTATTCGGGTGGGTTCCCGTCCCTCTTATCAAAGATAAGGTAGGAATCAAGGTTGTAACGATCGAGATCAAGATTGAGATCGTGATTGGTGTGATAGAGAAAGCGATAAAGATCGTGAATAGAGGGATAAGGAAAGAGGTAATAAGAGATATGTGCCCCCTCATAATTGTGTCAAGGAGAAGGAATCAATCTCGGTGGACCCAAAAAAATTCAAAATTAAAGATGTGCTTGCTCAAATTTTAATGCGTGTTGAAGGTACCAACAAAATGGTAAGGGAGATAAACAGAGACTTTTCTTAACTTAGCCAAATGGTTATTTCACATTCTTCTTCTATCAAACAATTGGAGACATAAGTTGGGCAAATTTCTACCCAACTCAATGCTAGGCCAAAAGGGGGCCTACCTAGTGTTACAGTAGTAAATCCCAAGAATGAAGGCCATGTCATAGAAATTGTTATTAGAAGTGGTAGAAATCTTAGCGAGCATATGATTAGAGTTGAGGAAAAGTCTCTTGATGATCAATGAATGTGAAGTGGAAGTGGTCTAAATTGCCAAGTGTTGGTGCTTCAAAGTCTCTTGAAGAGGGTAATGAAAAGCCAATGATAGTTGAAGAGGAGGGTGATGAGGAGAAAACTCCTAAGGTTATTGATCTTGACAAGAAAATGGGGAATGAACCTTATAGCGTTCCATTGCCCATAATGAAAATTCCTTCGTCTTTTCCATAATGGTTTGAAAAGAAGGATGGCAATGCCAAGCTCAAAAAGTTTCTTGCAAATCTTCGTAACCTTTCAATTAATATTCCACTATTTTAGGATCTTCAAGAGATTTCGAGTTATGCTAAATCAATGAAAATCTTAATGTTGAAAAAAAGACTTATCGATGGTGAGACCATTGAAGTGACCCACACTTGTAGCACCATTATGTCAAATGCCATGGCAGAGAAAAAGAAAGACCCGGGTGCTTTTACCATCCCTTGCACCATTGGGACTCATAAATTTGACAAAGCATTATGTGATCTTGGCTCTAGCATAAATTTGATGCCATATGCAATGTATCAAAGGCTTGGGTTGGGTGCTCCTACACCCACCACCATGATATTATTTATGGCTTATCACTCGATCAAGAAACCAATTATAGTGCTATATGATGTATTGGTAAAAGTTGATAGATTCATTCTTCCAGTGGACTTTGTTTTGCTTGATTGTAAAATCGACCATGAAATACCCATAATCCTTGGGAGATATTTCTTGGCAATTGAAAGAGCGCTAGTGAATTTGGAACGTAGAGAAATAATATTCCGAGTGCATAGCGATGGAGTCTTATTCTAGGTATGCAAAGCTAAGAAGCAACCAAGTGGGTTACATGTGGTCTCGATTATTGATGTTATTAATAAAGAAGAGGAGGTTGGGTCATCCCAGCTTAAAGACAAATCTTGAAGTTTGAAGGATATCGTACCGTGATGCAGGCAACCCATTGATTCCTCAAAAGTGTCCCATATCCTTTAAATTTTGAGTGTTAGAGTAGTTTTCTTTTTGTCTTTGATTAATCCATAAAATTATGACACTATAAGGTATGTTTGAGAAATTGAGTAATGGAAAGTGTTGTGGAATGGTGTAGGAAGCTGAACATCTAAAAATAGGAGAGCTGAATTTAGCCTCGATTATCGTGATTTTGATTACCGTGCGATCACGATCGTGATCACCGTGTCACTATGATCATGATCCTTTGACTGCGGTTGTGATCAATACTATTGTAAAACATGAATAGTTTCCGAAAATCCCCACCATATTTCCTCTCAAATTACTCCCAATTGTACCAATTTATACTTGTGTTAAAAACATCCAAAAGTGCATAGCATCACCTCTGCATCCCTATCTGGTATGTTGTCTTATTTTTCTTTTGTATGCATACTTGTGGGCCTAGAATGCATGTTAAGGGTAATGGCCTAAAATTGTGGTTTATAAGCATAATCTTGAGTTTAATTAAGCTTGTTTGGTGTGTTGTCTGTTGTTATTGGTATGTGTATTGTTGGGGAAGTCTTGAGTACCCAAAATTATCTAAACCTGGTAGTGATAGCATATGCACACCGAGTGTTTGGTAAAATGCTCGAATGAATTCCTCTATAGTTTTTCCATATTTTAAGGGCATCATTGAGTGTTTAAGAATTACATTACCTATTTTTAGTGTCATTTATTAGTCGTAAACTCAAATTGGTATAAAAAAATTATGTTTTGGTCATGAACATGTTAGTCCAATAGCCTCAGGTACCGCTATCGCAGTCACTCAATATTTTGCGACGACAGTCTAGTGACCCGCAATTGTAGCCCAAAGGCCCGCAATCACGGCATCTGAGGGCTGTATATCATCCAGGACCAAAATCTTGAATTTCTATTTTCTTCCCAAATTTGACCAAGGAACCAAGTTTCAAGCTTAACAAAGTCACCTAATATAGTTTTTACATGATGATATTGTTTGCTAATGCTTTTTGTTGCTTTCAAGTCATCAAGGAGAACAATGGCAGACTATGATCAAATTCACTTCATGGCTTTTAAGTACCGAACTTTGTACTATGGAGACCTGCTCAAGACAAAGCTACTCTTAGAGAAAGGCATATATTTGGACAAAATGCCGAAGAAGCTTTTGGCCTTTCATGACAGATTGGTGGCCACCGGTGGAGATGCTTTGCCTTGGATCCATGTAGGGCTAATGAATGCTGGGTTAGGGAGTTCTATACAAACCTCAGCTGTCACGACCCGAGTACTCCCTATGCAAACCTCAGCTGTCACGACCCGAGGCTACCCCTAGTCATAACACGATGCTTAGAACTATAAGTGATCCCAGGCTAATCCATGTACTGGTATACTACTTAAGCAACTGATTAAAATTGTATTCAAAGCAAAATTTACTAAGTGGAAGCATAATCATGAGAAAATCTGAATTAATGCAATACTAATAAGGTTTACAACATGATAAAACTGAAGAAAGAACTTGAATTACATATCATGACTCTGACTGACTATCTATGAAGCCTCTACTATACTGACCGTAGGTATCTGGGAAATGCCTCCAACTACCACTAATTAATCCATAAGAATAATAAAAATACAGTATATTAACTACAACTGACTAGAGTTCTCAAAATAAAAGAACACATCACTTGCTGGCTGAATGTTGAGAACTGTCTGACCCTGGTGCATGGACTACATCTGGTACCTACATCATGAAGGAATATATCCACAAACACATATATGTGGTCTGTACTTTGGAATATACCGAGTATATGAGGACATGTACTAAATCATGAAAATATTTAAAACATGCTTTACAATTGAGGACATAAGCTATCTGCTGAAATATGCATTTAAAATATGGCTGTACGTGAAAATGGTAAGTTATAGTGAGATTTCTAAATCATGAGCTGAAAATAATTCTATAAGTTGGGTAGCAGTAGAAACATGAATACTGTATGTAAATCTCATGTAAATCTAAATATGCTATAAAACTGAACTAAGGATCATGTATGGATATTGAGCATGAAAACATGAACATGTAAGAAAAATGCAAGACCAAGTAAAACATGTACTAAAATAATCTGAATAACTGAATAATTGATATCTAAATAACTGAATAACTAAAAATTTGATTACTTGGTCAAGCAAACCTAAACTGGTATAGACTGAGTACTGACTAAAACTGTGGGAGCTATTATATAACTGAAATACCCCAATCTGAGCTAAACAGGGACCAACCTGTAACCCCAATTAGAAGGGTGTTAGTACCTTGCCATGGGTACTAACATATGGCTGTGTGGATCTACTAAACTAGTGTCCCAAAGGATTAGGGAGTCACCTCTATTGACAACTTCCCCTAAGAGAATATCAACTCTCAACTGGCAGGAAGACCTCTAGAAATCTACGCTGGCTAAGTAGTTCTAAAACTCAGGGACTGCTTCTAAAGGTTACACCCTTTATTGATAGGTGAGCCCCCATCGCTAGGTTCACTCAGTGCTAAATCCTACTCCCAACTGAATTGACACTGGAATCATGAACTAGTGAATACACTGATGACTTATATGCTCAAACATAAAGTTTTGAAAACTGACAACGCATGTAAAATCTAAAGTAATCATAATCATGTAAACTGATAGTGCTCAACATGATTCTATCAAACTGAGCATACTTGAAATGTCTAAAATGCAAGTAAACACGTAAGTATAGGGTGTTCATAACCCACCAACACTATATGATTACAAATGATTCGATAACAACACTTAAAAGAGTGACCTAACAAAATTCAAAGACCCAAAACATGAGATATTTCAATAATCTGATAAATTACATGAATTTGAACATGAGAGTGAGTTAACCTTGGGAAGATATCATGTTTATACAGTTGAAAGAATAAATTTGAGAATTTGATATGATATTGACTAAATATGACATGAGGTTTTGGAACTTCAAGCATATAGGAGCATAATTCAAATAGGATAGAACTAATAACATGGCTTGAGTGTAAAACTTATGAGGAATATGGATAAATTTCATGATTTATATTGAACTTGATCATAAATTAGAATATGATTCATACTTGAGCCAAAAGAGGGGTTTTGTGCTCAATGGGTGAAAGAAACCTATTGATGAATATCCCACCTACCTTAATTAGATTAATTCTTCAAGAAATCTTTAAATTGGAACTTGAATTATTGAATTCTCAGGGAAGAAAGATTGAATTTATTGTTCTTGGGAGAGAGAAAGGGTTTACGTGTGTTAATCTCATGAAAAGTTGGCAAATAATGCCCTTTTGGGGCTTTAATTCATCGCTTGGGTGCTTAGGGGCAAGGAGAAATAACCAAAACGCCCCTTAGGATTTTACTTATGACTTTAGGAAACATATATTCTACGTCATGAAGGCTAATACAGAGCCTAAGGTCACACCGTGGATCTATCGTGGACCCTCACTGGTTCCTTACAAAAATGCTCATAACTTTTTGCTCGGGAGTCAGACTAAGGCAAAATTGGATGCGTTGGAAAGATGAATCAATTACATATAATTTGGTGGGTCTTGATCTAAAAAATTCCACATATTTCAAAAGTTATACACATTCAAAGTTTACCCCTGTAGAATCGAATACAAAAATTTTGCCGAATCAAGAGCTCTTAACTCTACTTTGCTCTTAGTGTTTCATATGAACATTTTTCACCTCAGTAGAACTTCACAAACTAGGATAAGTAATGACACATATATTCACATAAAAATCATGGGATTAGAGTTTATACACTTAGAAATGATGGCTCAAATTCTAGCCCAAAAATGCGGGGTGTTACATCAGCGTAGTATCTTTTTTTGACCCAGTTATAAGAATCTAGGGGAAGGAAGTCCACTTTAGTATCACTGACATTTATGGGATTCCAGATGCTAATAAGACATAGTTTGAGGAAAAGGGTTATGTACCCAGAAGCTAGCTAGTTGAGAAGTTGTGTCCTGGAATACAGGTCTTGTAGGCTACAACAAAGATGGAAATATTATTGCATGATTTCACAGTTGAGGCTTGGGTCTAGTTAGATATCATCTATAGCTGGGTTTCCCCATGCACTAACATAACCTATGTCCTAGATACGCTAGCTCGAATGGTCGCGTGCCTATTAGATAATATTTCTTTTAATGTTGGGTGTGCTGTGTTGTCCGACATGAGGCATTTCAAGAATAGAGGTAGATACCAACTCATGTTTCCTTCCTTGATCATAGAACTGTAAAAGAGCTCTAGGGTTAAAGAGTACCCCGGGGACACTTGGGTACGCCTGAAGAACTCTATTTTCCCTCTAAATATTCGGGGTGAGGACACATTTTGAAAGAGAAAAAATAGCAAAATCAACTTGGTGAAGTCGATAGATTATGACATGGACTCTTGCAACCCATACACAACAGGGTCATTTGAGGATATCTCGAGTGAGATGAGAGAAATCAAAGAGCTTGTGTCTGGGCTGCCCATGAGGCTGAGAAGGCCTTTCATCGGTCGCCATTCTTGTGTTGCACACACTGAGTATGAGTGGTTTCTAGCAGACCAAAAGGAGTTAGGTTACCATCTCTAGACTGGAGAGGGCCTACTCATCCTTAGCACAGTCACATAGGGAGCTTCAGGATTCTTAAGATAAGATGCAGAGAAGGGAGAATAGGAGAGATAAATTCTTCACCTGTATGTGGAAAAGGGTAAAGGGCCTATGAAAGGTCCTGAAGCCCAAAGAGAAACTCCCTTCTCCTAGGGCAGATTCTGATTGTGAAGTCCCCGCCAGGTGGTCCAATGATGATGATATTGATACAGAGAGTGATGACAGTTCTTGATGAGGTTAAAGGAAGCCCCTTTTACTTTTTCTGTGCTTTCATGATTATGCAGTGAGGACACTATACACTTTTAGTTGGGGGATCCCATTTTCGTATTCATTTGATATTTTGATTCTTCAGTCTGTATGATTTGGATATCTATTTGGATGTTTTTATGTTTATTTAGATGATGTTATTTTTTTGGGTTGTAATATTAGGCACCCCGATGGTGCCTACATTTGATGGATTAGTCATTCACTTTTATTTTTAGATATGTTTTCATTCTAAGATTGTTATTTGTCTTTTTATTGATATTGGACGAGCCTTTCTCTATGATAGATTGAGTGACGACATTCTTATGAGAAAATCACCGTGTTTTTGAGCTATAGATGTAGGGAAAGTCTGAGTACTCGTGGCATCATAGAGTTGTGATTGCCCTTATTCATATGGTGAAGTCTGAGTAGCCATATAGTTTGTACTTGGGAGAGATGAAATGTGAGATAATGGCTAGATTTGGTGCTAATGATAACCATTCTTGCATGGTGAAATGCAAAGCAAGCATCCCCCCTCCATCCAAAATTATTTTGTGAAAATCAAGGGCATGGACATGAATGATCTTGTAATAATACTTTATCTCTTTTTGTGAGTCCAAAGTCTTTAGTTGGTAGTGTATGGTACATAGCTCCTTTGGTTTTTAATTAGGAAATGCTATTGAGCCTTCTTGAAGAGTTTGCATGCCATGTGCGGTGAGCTTAGTCATTTAGTTCCCATGCTTACTTGTGTTATCTAGAATTTTCCCCTTAGTCTCTCAAAGCTAATCTTGATTATGCATGGTTGTTGAAATAATCTTAGGCCTTCTTTGTGAACATGGAAATCCACTTTAGCCTATGTAACGCCCCGAGTCTGGACCCCGTATGTCATACGGTACTCATAATCCTGAAGGACCACGAGCTAACCCATGACTGTTACCTGCTACAATATCTGAATAATAATAATAATAAAATGCAAAAATTATGCTGATATCACCATAAGGTTCATATCTGAACATTAAATACTGATAATGAAAAACTAAAAATAGAACGTCTGTTTGAAATAATCTAGTCTGATAAGCCTCTAACTGAACTGTCTGAAAGTGGAGTTGATGGGATAAGCCCCCAACTAACTCCAACTACTAAAAAATGTACTGAAATATTGAAATAATAACTTTGTCCTCAAACTATAAGAACTCACTACTAAGTCTGCTATTGACGGGCTGGACTGCTAAGTATGATCAGGAGCCTGTGCGTCTGAACCTATGATATAAGACATCAAAGAACAAAAGAAAAACATGTGTTAGTACTTTGAATGTACTGGTATGCTAAGTGAGGTAAGACTAAATGTATGGGTTCATGTGCATGAACAATAACTAGCTGAGTAACATGAATATAACTGAATGAGAGTACATGTATATGTAGGTCTGCTGTATATATACTGATTATACGATACTATCACAGAACTACGCATGTTGTAACTGAGGCCATGTTAACACTAGGTACTGAGTTTTGATAACTGATCACTGAATGACTGATATCTGAGTTTACTGATAACTGAATTACTGTTAACTGAGAGACTTTTTTAACAGTCCTGATTCTGTAGAACTGAACTGAGTTTTATGCTGAGCTGGGTGACTGTATCTGAGACTAAAACTAAAACTGTGAAAGGTAATCATCTAACCGACATGCCCTTCTCTGAACTGATTGGGGTCTAACCAATAACCCCAGCTGGAAGGGTGTCAGTATCGTGCCACAGGTAAAGACAAGTGCTGAGTCACCCTCATCTGGCAGGTGCTCTGAACGAGAATGGTGGTACCCAAACTGGCAGGTAGAACACCTCATCAACCCTCAACTAGTAGGTTGATGTCTCAATGTATGCTGGCTACGTAGTTCTGGAACGCAAGGACTGCTTTTAAGGATCACACGCTCTACTAGCAGGTGAGTCCCCATTCTTGGGTTCACTCGGTATATAATACTACTCCCAATTAAATAGACAATAAACTAATTTCTAAACTGTACTATGCTGCACTGAACTATTACTGATCTTGTTGTCTAACTGAACTGAACTGAGTTTATTGGGTCCCACTGACTGACGAAATACTTCTGAGTTTTGAACTGAGCACTAAACTGAGACTGTGATTGATTACTGAGTACTACTATTTGTAATGCTACTGAGACTGTTGTGTAACTACTATAACTCTAGGTAAGAAGCTAGATTTTTGGGTATTGAATACCCCTAGGACTCAATAGCATGAAAAGTAAACCATAACATAAACTAGAAAAGCATAACAGTGTTCACTTGCTCACAACTCATTCATAGAGGTCTTTTATCAAACACTTGTAAGATATAAGCTTGCACATATGCTAGCATGTCATGATTTTCACATTTAATTCACATGAGCAATTTATCAAGCACTTGGGGAACATAATCTATGCACATGAAACAGCATGTAGGCATCATAATTTCAAATCTCAATTCAAAAATCATGGGCCTTTAAGATGAATTCATATGATACTACACACATGATAAATAATTTCAAATGAAACTTGAAATAAATCATATATTAGAACACAATTAGAATCATAATCATGAATACACTCAAATCCCACATGGAATTCATGAAATTAATTAACTTATAGTTTAAAAGAGTTTCTTGAACTCCAAGGGTGGAAGGAAACCCTTGGATGAACACTTCACATACCTTGATGCTTGAATTCGTGAAGACTGATGGTTTGTTCTTGAAGATTTTCTCTTGAAATGAAAAGTCCTAGGGTTTGTTCTTGAGTAAATTTGAGAGAATTTGAAAGAAAGTGAGCAATTTAGCCTCTAGGGTCATTTGATTTTATGTTTTCAGGCTGAAAAAAGGTGGGATGGTGACCCAAATACCCCTCTGGACGCGGGCTTTTAATGACTGAAAATGTGTCCAGTGATGCGTAGACCGACGCACTGCATCAATGGCATCAACACGATGACCAACACACAAAATTGAGTTCACGTTGGTTCACTGGAATTGCACTGAGTATTGAGGAAAAATTATCTATCAATGCGATGGGCGACGCGACGCATCGAGATCGCATCGACCCACTATTCTGGTCACCCAAACATGGTTCAAACGAGGTCCAAAAAATCAAAAACTCACCCGAAGTGACCTACTGATATTCCTGACCATGAATCAACCTAAAAATTGATACTTTAAGGTATAAGGGTCGTGAAATAGGATCACCAACTTATGAAGGATAAAATACTTCTAAGTATAATAACTTAGTTGAAATTTCTAGGTCTGGGACCTCTTTTCAAGATTTAACGGACTGAGTTAAACTTAGAATTTTGCGGGGTCTTAAAATATCTCCCCCTTGAAAACATTCGTCCTCGAATGAGACTGACTAAGCTAAAAAACTCTGATAGACTGAGTTTACACACTGAACATGCATATTTGATGCATGGAATACCTGACTGAAACTACTGATAAGTTGAGTTTTCAAACTGAACATGCATATCTGATGCATGCGTACATGGTTGAAATGATTCATGAATGCATGACTATCTTGAAGATAATATGCAACGGTAATAAATACGAAATTTGTAACTGTAACTAAACATGGAACCGAGCAAAGCTAAGAAAAACTGTTACCTTGAGCCGAGTCTGAGTTTGCGGAGAAGAGTGAGGATATTTGGTCTGGATATCTGCTTCTACTTCCCAAGTAGCTCCCTCAACGGACTGATACCTCCGAAGAACTTTGACTAACAAAACTTCTTTGTTCCTCAGTCTGGGAACTTGATGATTGAGAATTTCTACTGCAATCTCTTCATAAGAGAGACTGTTCTAAACATCTATACCATCTAAAGGGACTACAACTGCTGGGTCTCCTATGTACTTCTTTAGAAAGGAGACATAAAACACTGGATGTACTAAAGCTAAGTCTAAAGGCAACTCAAGCTCGTAAGCTACCTTTCCAAAATGACTGAGAATTCGGTAAGGACCGACATATCGGGGACTGAGTTTCCCTTTTTTGCCAAACCTCTTCACCCCTTTCATAGGAGAGATTTTCAAATACACATAGTCTCCAATCTCAAACTCTAGATCCTTTCTTCACACATCTGCATACGATTTCTATTGGCTCTGAGTTATCTTAAGCCTTTCCTTGATCAACTGAACCTTTTCTAAGGTATCAAATACCAAGTCAGGACCTACCACTGTGGCCATACCTACTTCAAACCAATCAATGGGAGATCTACATATTCTCCCATAAAGTACCTCAAACGGAGCTATCTGTATGCTGGAATGATAACTGTCAATCAAGGGCAAGTGGTCATCCCAACTACCCTTTAAGTCAATGGCACACTCCCTTAACATATTTTCTAGAGTATAGATGGTCCTTTCTTCTTGACCATCTTTCTGAGGGTGGAAGGCTTACTGAGGTGGACTTAGGTATCTAGACCCTTTTTTGGAAGGCTTTCCAAAAATAAAAGATAAACTAGGTACCTCTATCTGAGATAATGGACAATGGAACTCCGTGCAATCTGACCAACTCTCTAACATAGAGCTTGGCATAATCCTTAGCTGAAAGATACATAAACTGGTAAGAAGTGAGATAATTTGGTCATTCTATATACAATAACCCAAATAGAATTATACTGATGATGAGTATGAGGCAAACCCATCACAAAGTCCATGTTTACTTTCTCCCACTTTCACATGGGAATATTGAACTCTTGCATAGAACCACCAAGATTTTGATGCTTGATCTTAACCTGCTGACACATCGAGCACTTAGCTATAAACTCTGCAATATCTCTCTTTATCCAACTCCACTAATAGATCTCCTACAAATCACGGTACATCTTAGAGGCCCCTGGATGAAATGAGTAACGAGCATCATGCACTTCTGCAAGAATTCATTGCCTTAATTTACCTACACCTGACACACATAACCAACCCTGGAAACATAACACTTCTTTTTTCTTAATCGACTTAGCGGACACCTATTCAGGCAAACTGATGAACTTCCTAAACTTAATTCTTCTTATTATCGTCCACGTGAGCAACACTATCCATGGACATCCTACTGAGAGCATCAACCACTACATTGGCCTTGCCTGGGTGATATAGGATGCCCATGTCATAGTCTTTCAACAACTTTAACCACCTTTTCTGATGCAGGTTCAGATCTTTCTAAGAAAATACATACTGCAGGCTCTTATGGTCTGTGAACATATTTACATATACCCCATACAAATAATGCCTTTAAATCTTTAAGGAAAATATAATAGCTGCTAACTCAAGATCATGGGTGGGATAATTCTTTTCACAGGGCTTAGGTTGTCTAAAGGCTTAGGCTATGACCTTACCTCTCTGCATCAAGAGCCCAAACCAACTCTGGAAGCATCAAAATCTACCACAAACCCAGCTGAACCATCTAGTAGATTCAAAACTAGGGCTGTAGTGACCCGAGTCTTCAACTCCTAAAAAAATTTCTTATAAGAATCTGAGCACTGGAATTTGACTTTCTACTGAGTCAATCTGGACATAGGGGATGCAATGGATGAAAATCCTTTAATAAACCATCGGTAATAGCCATCCAAACCTAAGAAACTTCTGATATTTAATGGAGAGATGGGTCTGGGCTAGTTTCTCACTACTTTGGTCTTTTGAGAATCCACTCTAATGCCATATCTGGAAACTATATGGCCAAGGAAAGCTACTGACCTTAGCCAAAATTTGCATTTACTGAATTTGGAGAACAACTTATGGGCTTTGAGTGTTTGTAATACTATTCTGAGATGGTCTGCATGATCATGTTCATTACGGAAGTAGACAAGAATGTCATTAATGAAGACTATAAAGAATATGTCCAAGTACTACTTGAACACACAGTTCATCAAGTCCATGAAGGTTGCTGGGGAATTGGTAAGACCAAATGACATGACTTAGAATTTGAAGTGGCCATATCGAGTTATGAAAGCTATTTTTAGAATATTATGTTCTCTGACTCTGAGCTGATGATAGCCTGATCTGAGGTCTATCTTAGAGAAGTAATTGACACCATGAAGTTGGTCAAATAAGTCATCGATTATGGGAAATAGATACTTGTTCTTGACCATGACTTTATTTAGCTGACAGTAGTCTATTCACATCCTGAGAGAACCATCTTTCTTATACATGAACAGAACTGGTGTACCTCACGGGGAAACGCTGGGTCTGATGAACCTTTTATCTAGGAGATCTTTCAACTGTTCTTTTAAATCTTTGAGTTCTGTAGGTTCCATTCTATATGGAAGAATAGATATGGGCTGAGTATCTGGAAGAATTTCAATTACAAAGTCAATTTCCCTTTCGGGAGGAATCCCAAAAATATCTTTGGTAAACACATCAAAAAATTCACTTGCTACTGATACTGACTCCAGATTAGGGGTATCTGAACTAGATTATTGAACTCGAATTAGATGATAGACATATCCCTTTGTTATCATTTTTCTCTTCCTAAGGTAAGAAATAAGCTGACCCTTAAGTGCTGAAATACTACCCCTCCACTTAAGGAAAGGTTCATTCAGAAAATAAAAATGGAAAATTCAGTTTTTGTGGTCAACTGAAGCATAGCATGAATGAAGACAATCCATATCAAGAATGACATCAAAATTTGTCATCTCTAATTCTACTAAGTCTGCTGAAATAAATTTCTGAGATACCATAATCGAACAGTTCCTGTATACCCGTCGGGCTATGATAGATTTTTTCTACTGGGTAGAGATGGAGAAAGGATCTACTAGGATTTCGAGACTGACTCTAAAGTCAACAGCTATATAAGGAGTAACAAAAAACAAAGAAGCTCCTGGATCTAGCAAAGCATAAACATGTAAATAATAAACTTGTAATGTACCACTGACCACATCAGGAAAACTTTCCTGATCTTATCGGGGCTGAAGTGTATAAAACCTATTTGGGTGCTACCTACTGGTGGCACTGGAAGTGGCACCCTACTTATTCAGGTGACCGGACTGAGTAGAAGGACGATTATACTGACCTTGATAACCTGATTGAGGACAATCTCTGACCCTATGGCCTAGCTTTCTACCTCAAAAACATACATCACTTCCAGCCCTGCAGATACCCTGATGGTTTCTGCTATATTTCTAGCAAAGAGGATTTGTTCGGACACTGCTAACACTACCCTGAGGTTTAGTGCCTGGTGCCCTATCTTTATTACCGTCTCTAAATTTCAGAACTAAAGCACTGGCCGAGGACAGAGCTAGAACTAAGGATTTATAACAAAACTAAGAATGATTTTAACCTTCTAACTTAGACTGAGTGAAGTTGAAGTTACCTATTTTAGATCTCTTATTCTCCTTCTCCTTCACCCTATTCTTAGCCTTCTCTATCTTCTGAGCATGGACCCTGATCCTGGATATGTCCATCTCCTTAATCATCATTGCGGTCTTACACTCCTTAACCATACTGTTAGACACGCCAAAAACAAACTTACTCATCTTAGATCTGCTATCTGCTACCACCTGAGGGGCATATCTGGATAATTGAGTAAACTTGAGAGAATACTCTTTCACTGTCATATTTCCCTACTTCAGATTAATAAACTCTATTACCTTCACTTCCCTCAACTCCAGTGGCAAGCTTACCCATTCTACGGGCCCTGCATTATCGGCCCGTTCTGCCTTCCACTGCTTGATCCATGAGTAATCCACATCCTGCAATTGATATTTGGCTAATTTCCTGCTCTCACTCACATTCACTCCCATAATATCTGTGATTTTATGCACCTAATCAAGGAATTCCTGTGGGTTCTCATATGACTTAGACCCGATAAAAGCTGGAGGGTTTATTCGAGTGAAGTCTTGAATTCTGGTTGTAGCAGAATTAGCTTCTGAGTTGGCCTAAACAACTGCTAGCCATTCATTCCGAGTAGCAATGGAATTGGCAAGGGTAGTAAAAGTGGCTCTGAATTCAACATGGGAGAATGCTCATTAGTGGATCTGCCTGAATGGGCTGAGGTGCTGACTGATTTTCTGTTCTTTTTTCATTGTTCTTTTTGGGAGGCATGTTATATAAATAGAAGTAAGAAAAGGATTAGATTGAGACTGTAACTTGAGATCATGCTCACTCGCAGGATATGAATACTGAATGAAGGGAAACTTTTCCTAAAATGCCTCGTAGCCTCTTATCCATAAGTGTAGCGCGCTACACGCCCATGTACAAGACTCTACTAGACGTGGCTTTCAAACTTCCTTGGAATCTATTGAACTTAGGCTCTGATACCAAGTTTGTAACGCCTCGATGCTCCATGAAAACCCAGATAATTCAATGCTTAAAACAAGAAATTTATGCTTGGACTTAGTTTGGTAGATATGATGTGGTTTTATGTCTGTTGTAGGTAAAATAGGTTAACGATGGTCTTGGAAAGAAAATAGACAAAGAAGTGCTAAAAATAGAGAAGACTAACCATCTTATGAGTTTGGCATATAATTCATATATTCATCATACGAGTCATGAAGAGCGATCGTAAGGAGAGCAAAAGGCAAAACTATAATCTAGAGTTCAAGTCATAGAAGAATACGAGTTGTAAGATCTGGTTGTGAATATTAACAAAAAGTCATAAAGAAACCAGTGTTCGAATCCTTAAAAGTATAAGGCTAAAATGATGACGAGTGAAGGACACGAGTCATAAGGACTTCATACGACTTATGGTAATGAATCGTAAGGAAAATAGAAACTTAAAGTCGTAATGATTAATTACTGGAATGCATACAACTGGCAATGTATGACTCATAAAAAGACCTTGCGAGTGAACTACACGAGTCATACCAAGTTCTGAAATACTTTTCTATTCCATTTTTATTAGGATTCCTTTATTAGTTTTGGACGCTATAAATACCTTAGTGTTATTCCTTTATTAGGTCACGCACTATTACACAATTTTACATTCTTTTACATACTTTTAGCAGGGGAAATGCGAGGTTCTTCTAGACTATTATTTATACTTTCATTGTGATCTTCCTTAATTTAATTGCTTTCTTAGTGGTGGCCAACTTTAAGAAATTTCTTGCATTTGAGATTGTCTTTACAAGAGAGACACTACTATAAATTAACCCTATTGTAACGAACCTTTTGGCAACAATTCTAAAAGCGTTGCAATAGAGGGTCTATTGCAACGATTTCAACCGTTGCAAAAAAATTATTCTAGTAGAACTATTTGAGTCTATAAGCATTGCAATAGAGTGTTTTATTGCAATGACTGTATGAACCGTTGCCATAGAATGAGCTATGGCAATGCTTTATTGAGAAAAAGAAGTTATTACATCGGTTTATTTAATCCCACCACAAAATTTCACTATAAGTCCACTAAAAATAAACCCTTTTACATATAATTCACACTAAGTCTTGAACGAAAAATAAATAAAATTCACCAAATCCGATCTGCCACTACTACGACCACCATACTCTGACCACCATATCACTGCTCCAGGCACCATACTCTGACCATCGTACCTCTGCTTTGACCACCATATCACTACTCCGACAACTAGACCTCAATTTTGAATCTTCTCTGACCACCATTTCATAAAGCCATAAAGTGAGACCATCATAGTTTTATTTCAAAGCTACTCCATCTTCAGCTTTTCTAATGCTGAACAAAACATCCGCGTCTAAGCTTTGACTCAATGGTCAGGTACATGTCATTTCTCATTTTGAGTTTTTTATTTATTTTATGTGTTTATAAAGTGTCCAGTGATTTGTGCCAATGAAGTAAATCTCTATTTTAAATCACTGCAGAAAACTGCTGAATCATTGATGTTATTACGATGAGGGATCCATATCGAACTATTACTCATGAGAAGGCTGTGGCTACTTGTACTTTCCAAATCTTTTTTTTGTTGTTGTGAATGTTGAAATATTATGAGAAAAAGTTGGGTTTTAGGAGGGAATTCATTTATTAAACATACTGCACTAGTTTTTGCTCTTGGGGTTAGGTAGCCATCTCTGTGACTCTTTTGGGAATGAATGTTGTCAAGTTAATGGCTGATATTAAGTTTGCCTGTAGTTGTTGCTGCTACTGTTGTTCTCCTAAGAGCTAGTTTTCAACATGATATTTTGAGCCCCAACTATCAAATATAGATTCACTAGTTGTATGTTTGCTTATCAATTAGGACAAGGGATTTAACTTATAAAAGCAGATAAAGAAGGCTAGCATTGAATACTTATACTTCTTGATTGCCAGGATAATGGTATGTGTGTACTTTTATTGATCAAAATAGTGTTTGGAAGGAGTTCAAAAGATGTGTGGATGTATATGTCTTGATATTTGACTCTAAAAATTGGTGAGTACTTATGAACTTTTTGTTAGTTTCTCTCTTTGAAGATAATTGTTTTGATTTAGAAGTGTGCTCCTGTTCATATAAAAGTGCATGATTATTTTCGTATCCAAATTTGGACAAACAACATAAGGTTTTATGTTCAGAACTCTGAGCATGAGTAATCTGTAGGTCTTCTTCACTGGTAAGAGAGTTGGTGTCGAAATGGGTAAGACAATGAAGGATGCTTAACAACAATCAGCTGAGAATGCACTTCGTAACTTGGCTGGTAAGATCCTGAGCTAATGCCATGGTGGAAATTTATTTATCTTGCAACCAATTCAAAAGAGGATTTGCATAATGAGTAAATTCTTAAGAACAGATTCTCATGTTAAGTAAGTTCTTAAAAACTATGTCTGGTGCAGTGTTATCTAAAGATATTTCTTCATTTCTTTAAGCAATAAATTGATTCAAATTTGAGTATTATTGTTTCGTAGGTGAACCAACGAGTTTTAGAGAAGTTTGTGCGTCAAACAATGGTGCATAAAGTGATTCTAGCTAGAATATATTGGTTCTTAAAGTTTGAGAAGTTGGATTAATAACGAAATTATTGTATACTGCATGCTGTAGTTAGTTTTTATCATTGCAACTTAAAACTTTTATTTGTATTTAAGTTTTAGATCTTGCAATGGATAATCAAGATGGACATACTTAATAGCTACTTAGATTCTCTTTTAGTCTATAGGGTGGTTTGGACAATGCCCAAGGTAGTTGAAGGAAGTGGTTAAAATGCACTTTGTACTTATTCCTTGACAAAAATGAAATGAGGTTGTATGTGCCATAATGTGGTGGGACAAAAATCACGGGTACATTCTGTGGTCTTTTTTCTATTTAGGAAAAAATAAGAAAAAATACCAGTTTCTTGTGCAATTGCAGTATGTTTGTTGCATAATATAGATACGTAGTGGTATTTTGGTTAATCTAGAGGGTGTAAGGCTTCAATAAATGGCATAGTTTTAGTACTTTGTGTGTTTTCAATGTTATGCTTTGAGTCAAATAAAGACTAAAAGGCAGGATCATTTTATGTACAAATAGAGTTTAGAAGTGGTTAAGAACTTTTTAAGTCAATAATCCATGTTTTATGTGATATTTCATCAGATGCAAACAAATGAGAGTTTAGAAAAAAGGATGAATATCCAAATCAAAAGCTGTTACTTTGTAGTGACCCATATATTGTATCTTGTGGAAACCTGAATAGAACTTCCTGCATCCTAAAAATGCTAAGTGCTCTAGTGGGTATGTTACGTGGATGAATGACCTATTTCACATAGTCCCCATGGAATTCTGTGTCTATGGATTTGGTTTGAGGTTGGATGTTTTGAGTGATTAATACTACATCTATGTTAGTCATGTTTGTTTATTAGGGATGTGTTGCGTGTAACTTTACTTTGGCCTAATTTTTCTTCATGCTTTCTTTTTATGAAAAAAATTGCCTTCACACTCTCTGCTTCTCAGCCACAGGTAACTTCACATGATCTTCTTTCTGGCACAGGAAAATCCAATCCTTTATTGTCAGTTGATGCCCTGGAAAAAATGATGGAAGATCCAACAGTGCAGAAGATGGTTTACCCGTAAGATAGCATGTTCCTTTCCTATTATGTTCTACTAGTTGTTGGATTATCTTTGATATTCGGTAATGTCTATATTGCTTAGTATTTTGGTTTATAATAATGAAACTCTAGTTTCAGTTAAACTATGCTACTATGTATTGCATTAAAATTAAAGTTGTAATGAAGTTCAGATGGTTTCAAAATTCATTTGTTTGAGATTTAGTTTTTGAACCTCTCCTAAGGCGTTGCCAGAAAATATCATTCCTTCAGAAATGTATTCAATCAATAGGCTTTTATAGTGTGCTATAGACTTCTTTGGTAAAGATGAAGGAAGTGAAGTAATATGAGATTTGGGATGCTTATGTAATGATTTTTAAGAGATCTTTGGATGAACTCAATAGAATAGGACTTGAACAATTATACCTCTATGTTGTTAGAACTCTAAAAAAATGATGTCATACTTGTGTCGGATCATCCCAAAATGTACTACTTTGAACGATTCCACATATGCTTAGCGACATTTTTGACAAGGTTGAGCAACATAGTTATACCTTATTTAAGATGCATGTTGGTTGTTAGTTGAAAAGATTAAAGATGTGGAATGGACTTTTGAGATTGATGGGAAAAGTATGATTATGCAAACTTTGAGTTAATTGGCTAAGGCATAGTCCTTATTAAAAATTTTCTTATGCATATTAAAGTTTACTAGATCATATATGGGTTTGCTAGTGCATATTCTATTTTTGTAAAGTTTATGGTGAAGGAAAGGTTCTAATTATTTATCTCCTACAAAGTGTTAATCTAAAGTGACATTTCTCTTCTATGTTAAATCTATTTTGCCTTTCTTGTGACCACAACCAAACCTTTCATCTTATTCTTATGTGGCATACGATTTGTATGTATAAACTCTTGTGCTTTATTTTGATGATAACCATTCCTTTTATTCGGTGTTTCTGCAATTATCTACCGGAGGAGATGAGGAACCCTACAATATTTAAATATGAGTTGTCATCTGATGTTCTTTTCTATGAAATCTGACTTTTCCAGAACTCCTTTTCTTAATTTTAACTACTAATGGATCTCTAGAAGGATGCAAGTGCAGACAAGTACATCTAGTAACCGTTGCCTAAGTTGTAAAACTTTTCTTGTTAGTGTTCTTTGCATTAGATGTGATTCACCAACTCATACTTTAGGTTTTAGAGTAAAATTTATTCCATCATTTATCATTAACTATTTTTTTCTGATTTCTATATTGTAGGACGATGCACGAACAAGAGTTAAAATTCCATTAATTATTTATTCCTCTGCATCTTATCAAGAATACTTGTCATTCTGGTTTCTTATGACTCTACTACCTTCATTGTTCATTTCTATAAGCTTTTCAAACCCTTTTATCTAATTTCTCTATCAGATAAAACTAATAGGGGCTTGCATCTATTTTTATAACAGGGATGCTACAAAATCCACAATACCATCAACAATTGCAGGACATGATGTAAGTCTGGTTCAGTTGTCTTTTAAGTGCAATTTCTTTATTCCATGCCAAAATACTTGTATTATCATTTACTTTTCTAAAATTTTTCCTTGATAATCATATTCTTACAGTAACCTATACATCCACTAAATTTTACCATAAGCATTGTCCCAAAGGCTATTTGAGTACAAACTTATGCCATTCTATAACTTTAGTTCTTTAGTGATCTTAAAAACTGATCAATTTTCTTATATTAGATATGGTTTCTTTCGTAAAACCCTTTGTTACAATTTTTCTAGATGAATTTCTCCTGCAATTAGTCTTAGTGTTTTGCAGTTTCACTTCTTGTTTATGTTTACGTTATGACTTAAATGTGATCCTTTTGTAATTGAATGAAATCACATTAAATCCCTTCCCCTTTATAGCTGGTAATGCTTGAAAATTATGTTCTTAGTGTTGATAGTATTGTAAATTATATGCTTTGTATCTATAACCTGCAGTACACGATAACTATAGGTTTCTTTGTAGAAAATACAATTGTCGTGGCAGAAGGTGAAATGAAATTGGATGGAGTTTTTTAGTTCCCTTCTTGTACTGAATCTCTTATTTAAAATATAAGCTTAGAGCTAGATAAAGTGTTTGAGAAGAGGTCTTTGAATATCAAGCATCAAACTCAATTTTCATGCTTACTGGTGCTTAGGCTCCAAGAGAGTTTCAGTAGTCTCCACTTTTAGTTTCTTATCAACATCTCATGAAGTAATTGTATAAAAAGTAAATTTTTCTCATTTAGAACTGATTTATATTCCTATTTCTACAACTAACAATAAGATCAATAAAATTTGCGAAAGTGACTGAGTTTTTCTCTTGAGCTGATTCTCTAGTCAATGTTCTATCATGAAAAGCTTGTCAAAGATGATGTGCTCTAATATCTTTTTTATGTGTTGACTGTTTACTTATTAACAATTGTAAGTAATTAAGAAAAAGTTACCTTTAGCCCAGTCTTCTTTATTAGTTATTGATAAGGCATAGGAGAGGCATCATCCTTATAAAACTTACTAAACAAAAGAAATTCTTTTCACATTCAACCAATAAGCCACCACATAAAATTTGATGTCAAATTTAAGGCTGAGTTTGGATATGCTAATTATATGATTGGTGGTTTAGTTTATAGCTAATATGCTAAAAGTATCGTGCAGGTCAGGACATGCAAATTTCCTCCATTAGAGGACAGAGAAAAGTCCATGGCATTTTTTGCATGCCTAGACTTTTTTAGTGGTGGTATTCTTACCAAAGAGGAAACTGTATCCTTTTTGACTTGATTCATTAATAGAAAAGCAAAAATACCATAGAAACTATTTTTGGTATCTTAAATAGATATGAAACTTCCCTAACTTCTGCAACAGCTAAGACTTGCAGAGCTGGAGAAAAATGTTGTAAATGATATATTTATTATACAATCTGATATCTGGCTGGACAATGAAGAGGTACATATGTTTTTATTTGTAAGCCTATCTTTATTTTTAATATGTTTGGACTTGTTATGGTTTCCTGATCCACCATTCTTCCCTATCCTTAGAGAAGACTTTGGGAAATCTAGATACTATACCCGATGGTGACGAAAATGTAGAAGTGGTTCCTTTTTTATTTGTCTTCATGGGAAATTTCTTCTTTCAACCATTTAATCTTTCATTCAAGTCGATCTTAAGTATCACGCAAATGGAATTTGGTAGGATGTATCCGATGGTACCACCACCATAATAAAAGGGTGAAGATGATGTCTTACATCATTAAACTGCAGACCAGAGATATCAGCTACTTCTTCAGGATATATGAATAGTTTAGAGTAGACTTTGGGTTGATGTAAGAAAATAAGAATTGATACTAAATGGAGAAGTGTGTGATAATGTGGAACTCACAACAATGTTTGGTTGTAAGTTGTCTTACTGCTTGTGAAATATGTAGAACTTTATGTAGAACTTAATCATATTTTGAATTATGATATTATTAATGAATGATTTTGTTTTGTGATGTGTATATATTGTGTTATAATTTATTATGTATGTAAATAAAAATTTACGTTACTACGAGTGACTATTTATATAAATTGTTTCAATTTAATAACATGTGGCAACAATTGTTGCAATGGACCAATAAACCATTACAATAGGTAGTCAAAAAGCGTTGCAAAGAATAACAAAAGCGTCGCAATAAATGCTACTGAAACTGTTTAATGTCGTGTAATAAAATCTATTGCAACATTTAGTAACCGTTGTAATAGATGAAAATAGGCATCCCAATAAGTAGTGAAATAGTTCTAATAGGTACTCAAAAAGTGTTGCAACAAAATAACAAAAGTTTCACAATAGATGCTATTGTAACGGTTTAATGTCGTTGTAATAGACTGTAATACAACGATTGCTAATCATTGTAATAAATGAAAATAGGCTTCTCAATAGGTCAAAAAATAACGACGTCCAATTCTTGTCTTCGAGAGCTTATAAGACATTATTAAGAAATCTTCACTTTATTCACTTGTTTTGTGCTAAGCATCAGTGTTGATTTCTAAGATTATTTTGGTTTGACTCTTTCATATATGGCTAGGACACGTGCTACTACTACTAGAGAGGAGGGACCCGAGTCAGGATCCTATTACTTAGGATCCTATTAGAGTACATGGACGACCTCAATGTCATGGATAAATTAGAGATGCAACCCCAGCTAGAGACCAAGATAGGGATCCTTCACAAACCCTATTCTTGTTTGTATGCTAGAGATTCCTTCACCCCAGGTAGAGGTGGTCTAGGGGCTACCCAAGGTTCCATCAGGGTTTATTTTTTTATCACTGCCCTGAGATGCAATGGTTTAGCACTTGGGATTAGTTGGTAGTGTACCATCTGATGGTGCTCTTTCTGTGGACTAGAGTGGTATTGAGGTAGGGTCACAACCTATAGCCGATGCTCCCAAAGTACATATTCCTCTAGCACTGATAGTTTCTATGATGGTAGTCGTCCAACCTTCTATGTCTATTTAGGAGAAAAAGATATTAGGTAGGTTCTTGAGATTGACAGGCTACCAAATAAGGATGCTTATGAGTTCTTAGTTGCTAGTGAGGATACACTCTACAATTTTGGCTTATTTGAGACTTGTGGTGTTGATTATATGACTTTTCAGTTGAATTTGGCTGCTCGATATTTATGGAGAGTTTATCTTAATTCCAGGCCAACCGAATCTCCCCTTTGATATGGACTCAATTCTCTAAGGTTTTCTTGGAGAAGTATATGCCTCTAAGTATTAGAAATTATCTCAGAGATCAAATTTTGAGATTAGAGTAAGGTTTTATTACTATTTTAAAGTATGAGGCTCGGTTCAATGAGTTGGCTAGGCTGCTACATCTATCTTGTCGACTGAGTATGAGTGGATTTGATGTTTTGTTTAGGGATTAAGACTTCCTCTATGTATGGCTATGGAAAGTTTAATCACCGCTGATAGTTATTTTATTGAGGTTTCTGATCATGCCTAAATTATACAGGAGATGCATTGCGAGGCCCACAGGGAGGCGATAAAAGGTTGTGATATAAAAAAACTTTCAGCAGAAGTCAAAATAGCTCACGATTTAGGGGTTGTGATTCACAAGATAGGTAACCTCTACGATTGTCTTGTAGTATCAGGGTCAGTATAGCATGCCCATTCATGCCACACTTCAGATTATCAATGAAAGTAAGTCTATCTTCAATGACCATCCTGGCTAGAGTAGTAGTCAGCCTCAAAGAGGTTTATCTTTTGCATAGTTTAGTTGAGGTGGCTATTTTGGGCCAGTCAGATCTATCAGATACAGTACAACTCCTGGGGCATATTATAATTGTGGAGCCTTCGGTCATTTCTCTTGAAAGTGTTCCAAGCAATGGTTAGGCACGATAGGTATGATAGGTACGATGTAGTACAACTCCTGGGGCATAGGTATGATAGGATATAGGTTAGGTGGTGGGCGGGTCATTTGTATGCTGTACCTTGTAGACCGAAGGAAGAGTCTTCAGATGTTATTACATGTATGATCTCAGTTGTCATGAGCTGGATTTTGCTTTGTTTATTCTGAGATCCAGTTATTCTTATGTGTCTATTTATTATGCACTATAGTTAGAGTTATCTTAGGATTCCTTAGTTGTGCTATTATGTGTATCTACTTCCATGTGTGATTCTATAATAGTGGATTGGGTTTGTAGATCATGTGTTGTGACTGTTTGAGAGTTTGGTACTCAAGCTTGTCTTATTATATTTGATATGGTGGATTTTGATGTGATTCTGGGCATGGAATGGTCATCCCCCTATCATGTGGTCTTGGATTGTTTTGCCATGACTACCTTAGCCATGCCTAATATACCCCAATTATGTGGAAACAATCTTTTAGCTATGAGCTAATGGGGATTATTTATTATGTTTGGGATAGGAGAGTTTTATCAAGGGGTTGCGAGTCTTATCTCACTTATATTTGTGATGTTAATGTAGAGATTCCGTTGCTTGATTCTGTTCCTATAGTCCATGATTTTATTGGTATTTTCCCTATTAATCTAGTTGTCTTTCTCCTGAGCACTATATTGAGTTTATTATTGATCTTTTGTTTGGCACCTAACCTATTCATATGGCACCTTACTGTATGGCTCCTACAGAGCTTTAGGAGTTGAATTCTCAGCTTTAGGATCTCTGGGTAAGGGTTTTATTAGATTGAGTGTGTCAACTTAGAGTGATCTTGTCTTGTTTGTGAAGAAGAAAGATGGTTCCTTATTTAGGTGTATTGACTACATGCAGCTTAATAAGGTGAAAATAAAGAATAAGTATCTTATGCCTTGTATTGATGATTTATTTAACCAGCTTCAAGGAGAAGCGATGTTCTCTATTATTGACTTGAGTTTCAATTACCATAAGTTGAGGATCCAGGCCGAGGATATCCCAAAGACAGCCTTTAGGACTCGTTGTGGTCATTATGAGTTCCTAGTGATGTTTTTTGGGTAGACCAATGCCCCATCAACATTCATGGATTTGATGAACTGTGTGTCTAGACCTTATTTGGATTGCTTCATGATTGTGTTCATAAATGACATTATTTAGCATTTGAGGAGTGGGGAGGAGCAATGGAACATTTGAGGATTGTGCTCTAGACTTTGAGAGAACATAGGTTTTTTCCAAATTCTCAAAGTGTGAGTTCTGGCTTGAGTCGATGACATTTCTAGTACATGTGGTGTCTAAGCAAGAAATTATGGTAGATACAATAAAGATTGAGGCTATTCATGATTGAACTAGGCCTATATCTCTGTTTGAGGTTCGTAGTTTCATTGGTTTGGGTAGTTACTATAGACGATTCCCTGAGGGTTTTGCTACTATTACAACATCAATGACCAGATTGACCCTGAAGGAGGTTACTTTCTAGTGGTTCAAGGAGTATGGGTCTTGTTTTTGGAAGATCAAGGGTTTTCTCACTTCAGCTCTACTATTGGCTTTTTCTATTGAGGGTAAGGGATTTACCATATATTGTGATGCTTTTTGTGTTAGTTTGGGTTTTGGGTTGATGCAGCAAACACGAGTTATTTCTTATGCATCGAGGCAGCTAAGGGTGCAGGAGTGCAGCTAACCCACTCATGATTTGGAGTTGGTGACAAGACACTCAGTTTATCAACTCCATGAACACAACTGGGGCATTAGTCATCCTAAAAGACATAACATCTAAAGCTCTAATCCCCAACTGGTGATAACCAAATCTCAATTCAATCTTTTAAAAGATCATAACACCTTGAAGTTGATCAAATAAATCATCAATACGAGGAAGAGGATACTTGTTCTTAATCATTACCTTATAAACTGTCGATTGTCAATACATATATGCATAAACCCATTCTTCTTCTTTACAAACAAGACTATCACACCCAAGGAGATACACTAGGTTGGATTAACCTCTTATCCAACAACTCCTGTAATTGATCCTTCAATTCCTTCAACTTAGTTGAGGCTATCCTATAAGGGGGAACAAAAAAAGGCTTGGTGTCTGGCTCAACATCACTAGCAAAATTAATATCACAATCTAGAGGCATACCAATCAAATATGTAGGGAAAACATCCATGAAATCATGGAACAAGAATCCAAGAAAGGAGGTGAAGCAACACTAGTATCATGAATATGAACCAAATAATATAACATTCGCTCTTAACAAATCTACGAGCCTGAACATAAGATATGATCCTCTTAGGACCTGAATGAAGTGCACCCTTCCAACTATACTTGGTACCCTCGATGAAGCTCAAATCATAGTCTTAGCATATAATTTAGGATAGTACGATAAGGATCCAACAAATCCATACCAAAATTAACATCAAAAGCAACCATATCTAGTATAAGCAAATCGACCCAAGTCTCACGCCCAACAAAAGACATAATACAAGATCGGTACAACCAATCCACCACTAAAGAATCACCTACTAGGGTAGATACATGAATAGTCATAACAAAAATCTCACTGATAGAATTAAAATAAGAAGCGAAACATACAGACATATAGGAGAAAGTCAATCAAGGATCAAATAACACTAATGCAGATTTAAAATAAACAGGGACGATACCTGTGATCACAATATCTAAAGCCTCTGCCTCAAGTATAGATGGTATAACATAGCACTAGTCTGCACTCCAGACGCTACATGGTGTTTACGATCCTAAAGGACCATAAGCTAACCCATGACTGATATCTGTTGTGAGCACTAAATAATAATACTGTAATAATGTAGAAAATAGGCTAAAATTCCATAAGGTTCACAATCTAAATACTGACAAATAATAACAACTGTAATAATATCTACTAAAATATCTAAAATCTGAAATACTATCTGAACTAGTCTAGTTTGAAAAGCCTCTATCTGAACTATCTGAATGTGGAGTTGATGAGACAAGCCCCTAACTAACTCCACATACTAAGATACTGAATCTACTGTAATAATGAAATAAAAGAATATCATTGATAAATAAGGAATCACTACTGAATCTGATACTGCTGACTGAATCTGTCTAAGCACGGTCAGGAACCTGAGCGTCCGAACCTATGATATAAGACATTATAGCATAAAGAGAAAGTATGCGTCAGTATGTGGAATATACTGGTATGCTAGATGAGGTAAGGCTGAATGAAAAAGTTCATATGCATGAACAATAACTGACTACATGATATAGAGTAACTGAATATGAGAGTACATAGTTATCCAAAACTACTACAAATACTGAGTATACATTACTGTGCATGTGTGTATATAAGTGTATACTGTATCTGAGCTTTTACTGAAGCTGAGTACTGATTTTTGATAAATGAGTAACTGAATTACTAATACTAAGTTATTAATATTGATTGACCGTGTCTAATAGTCCTGATTTTGTAGAACTGAACTGAGTTCTAAACTGAGACTGAAACTGAAACTGTGGGAGGTAATCATCTAACCGACATGCCCCAAATAAGATAATTAGGGTCCAACCTATAACCCCAGATAGAAGGGAGTTAGTATCGTGCCATGGTTAAAGATAATTGAAGAGTCACCCTCATCTGGTAGGTGCCCTGAATGAGAACGGTGGTACCCTCAACTGGCAAGTTTAAAAGACCTCATCAACCCTCAACTGGTAAGTTGATGTCTCAACCTATGCTGGATATGTAGTTTAGGAATGCAAGGACTATTTCTAAGGATCACACCTTCTACTGGAAGGTGAGTCCCCATCCTTGGGTTTACTTAGTGCTGAATCCTACTCCCAACTGAAGACACTAATTATTATACTAACCTGAACTGGACTGATACTGAGTTTCACTAAGTTTTATAACTGACTGAGTACTACTGATCGTGACCTTACTGAGACTATTCTATAACTGCTATATCTCTAGGTAAACAACTAGATTTTTTGGGTATTAAATATCCTCCATGACTCGATAGCATTGAAAGTAAAGCATAGAATGATCTTGAAAAGCATAACAATGTTCACTTGTTCATAACTCATTCATAGAGATATTTTGTCAAACACTTGTAGGTCATAAGCTCGTACATATGCTAGCATTTCATGATTTTACCATTTAATTCACATGGACATTCTATCAAAAACTTGGGGAGCACAACTTAATGTATATAATCATGGACAACATATCACATTGTAATTACTATGCCTAAACTTGAAAATTCAAGGGTTATAACATGGAAATTACCTAATTTAATATACATGCTATTTCAATTTCATGGAACCTATGATTAATCATGGATTGAAACTTAATTAATGTCATGAACATAAATACAATCCAATTTTAAGCATGTAAATCATGAATCAATAAGCTTGTAGTTTTTAAAAATGGCTTCTTAGACTCTATGGGTGAAAGGAACTCAAAGATGAGCACCTAACATACCTGAGAAGAAAAGTTCTTGAAGGTTCTTGGAGGAATTCTTGAGCATTGTTCTTGTTTTCTTTAAAACTAGGGTTTGCTAATTGAGAGAATGTTTTTAATCTTGAGAAAAGTGAGTAAATAATGATATAATAGGTTATTTAGGGGCTTAATTTTGTGTTTAGGCTGATTAGGGGTTTTGAGAATTGACCAAATATCCTCTGAAATAAAATCACGGAAACTAAAAATCCTGATTTTACATGCTGGCGCGATGCGGTGAAATCGCACTAGGTCACTGGAAACTGGATAATTGGGAACTATACGCTTGGCGCATGGGTAACACTGAGGAAATTAAGATGATTTTCGAGATGGACCTTGGTGAAGTCTGAATAACTAAGGCAATTGCATCGTGCCGTGATGTTAAATCAAGTGCTGCATGGAAGGAAACCCATGAGGCTATTTAGTGAAGTCTAAGTATCCAACTCAGCCCCATCATGCCGCGATCTTAACTCAAGCACTGTGTGGTAAGCAACCCATGTTTTGTACTTAATAATTTATTGGATAATATGTGTGTTTAGTGTACAGGATGGAAGGCTGTGGGAATGTACCAGAAATTGTAGGAACATGGTCATAGGAGTTCATAAGTCGTAACCACACATACAACTCTTGATAAATAGTTGTAAGGACCTGGGACTTAAATCATATCCAGGTAAGTGGTCACTGGAGTCTTTACGGATCTCAAAATGAGTTATAACATCTGTTGACGACTCATCACCATGAGTCATAATGGCACCAGACCCAGGTAAGGTTCCATGTCTTTACGGAGGGAGTCTAATATCTATTAGCATTGGTTACGATTCGTATGCATGAATTGTAACCAAACTTACCAGTTCAGGGGTCACAGGTCAACCCAACCCAAATCACCTTTTAAATAAAAGAGGGGTACCCAAATCGGGTACCAATATTTCAAACAAAGAACTCCCTCCATTGTTACCGATTTCCAAGATCTAATAATGTGAAATTCTCTCCAAGACACAAATCAATCAAGTGGATCCTCCCAAAAATTCAAAATTTATCAAGATTTATAGTCAAAAAGGTGTTGAACTCAAGAAATCTAAAACCTTAAGAAATCACGTAAGTTTTCATGCTTAAAATCTTGATGTTTCGAGTAAAATATAAAAAATAAGTTGAGAGTTTAGAATTTCTTCAGTTGAAAATGTATGTATATGAATATTCAAGCCCTATTTCTTGAAATTCTTACTTCATAATATGCTATTAGGAGTGACTCAAAACTTGGTTCCTTAAATGTGTGTTTTTGATGAATGTAGGTGGGTAGTGCAGTGTTTTATGTTGTGGGGTTGAGTATTAGAAGTAATTGATCTAAACCTTAATATTGCAATGAATACAAAACTCTTAACGACTCGTAAGCTAACTTAATAAGTCATTAATAGACCCATATCCATTGATAACATGAAGGATTAGCAGAAGTGTAGGTTCTGGTAATGTTACGACTCACCTGAATGAGTCGTAACCAACCCCTACAAATTTAAACATGAGTCGTAATGACTGGGTAGATAAAAAATAATAGGGATTTGTTTTTGATCTTCTTACAAGTCAGTTAGGAGGACTCGTAAGCTTACTAGTGAACATGGATAAATACACTATTTACCTTACGACTTGTACATACGAGTCATACCCAATGGTTATGACTCAGCCCCCCCAGTCGTAAGGATTCCAGTAAAGACACACTGACACCAAAATTTCTTGTTTTTGTTTTCCATTCCTTAGATATAGCTAATTGGTCTTGTGCAACACGTACAAATGGTTCCTAAAGGTGAGTCAACCTCTAAGAAAGCATCAAAGAATAGGAACAAGAAGAAACCAACTCCTAAGTCTGACTACCAATTAAGAAATGAGAAAACCAATGAGTCAAGTGGTGACCTCATAGAATAACCACTTAAAAAGAAGGCAGACCCCAGGGAAAAATGACCTTGGGGAAAGAAAATTATCACAAAAGAGGAACCTCCAAGGGGACCCAGGAGGAAAAATTTAAGCATTTCCCCTCCACACTTACCATCATCTTCTGTGGATGACGATGATGATGAAGAAGTAGAATATGATGGTGATGCAGGTACTGAAGTCTCAATTTCCTATGAGGTAGAATAGGAGAATGAGAGTAATACTAAGGAGGATGTGACCTCTATTGACATATAGGAACCACCCTAAATCCCTCTATCCATTAAAATTCATCCAGTTCCCATCGTTGAATGGTGGGGGTACCCTAATATATAGGATACTTACAATAATGGTATAAGCATGAACCCTTTTACTGGAAGAAAAAAAAGGGTATCTATCTTGAAGGAAGGTTAACCACAACAGGCATGTCTGAGATGCCTGATTTTAAAGCCAGATATTAGCAGTACAGATTTTAGTGGATAACCTTAAAACTGGGAAAGTTTAGTCCTGCATTAGTGCAAGAATTCTACTCAGCTTACAAAGGAGAGTTTAAGAGACAATATCAATAACGAAATTTGTGAAAAGGTGAGGACCCAATAACATCCTTGACTATTCGTGGAGTATAGGTGAACATTTTCCCACATACTATTTTGAGGTTCTTGAATGGACTAAATTTCTAGCCTCCAGTGAACACAACTGAGATTAACTACCATATGGAATAAATGAAGAAAGTTACAAAAGAAGCTGATGGGGTCAGAAGATAAGATGAGGTACTTCTGGTGGATAACATATTTGATTTCTATAAATGGGGAAGAAGTTAGTTGGGTAGTTGGTGAACCAAGAGTGACATCACAATAGATTGCAAAGCATACCTTGAGTTTTGAGGCCAAGGCAAGGTCGAGTTGGCTCGACATAGATTGTGTCCTTTTATTGGGGACAATGTGCTTAGTCCGTCTGAGCAACATTGATAGCGGGACTCATGGTGGGTTATGAATTTCATGTGGGTCAATTCTTATCTAGAGAGATACGAGACTAAGTAGTGGGAGGAAAAAGTTTGTTTTGGCATTCCCGTGTATGATAACTCAGATTTTCTTAGAAGCATAGGTGCCGAAACTGCCCGAGATAAATCAATTCATTGAGCCAAAGAATACCATGGACTTAGGGTTGATTCAGGATGCAGCTAATCCTATGATCAGGCAGGCAAATCAAGAGGCAAAATTTCTAGCTCAAGTAATGCGGAGCCGAGGACAAAGTATAGAAGTTTCTAGAGTTGATGAGGTCGAAGTTGAGGGTGGCTAGTGTGAGCCATAACATTCTGGAACAACCTTTCTATCCAGCACTTTGATTTTACCACCTACTAAATCCCCAAGACCTTTATCATCTAGATCTACACCACCAGGGTATAGGATTCTATCCTAGGCTAATTTAAATAAAATTATGAAAAGGTTGGGAACTGTCAAAGCAAAGGTAAAATTAATGGAGAACGGTGTGCAACCCTGAGTTGAAAACAAGCTGGAAGAACAAAAAAGGAGAATCCAGGGAAGACTAGATGCTTTTGAGCAGAGAATTACACATTAGTTGTATGATAGGCCATTTATCCCAACACATATTATAATAGAGATTGGTCCTGAGGTAGAATTTGAAAACTTTTATAGTATTCTCATGGGGGAGAAAGCAGAGTGAGAAAGAAGAGAAAACACCAAAGCACTGAAAAAGGCAAAGAAAGCAAATATATAGAGTGAGAAGGACTGACAGGTGAGGGTTGAAGAGATGGTAACTGGTGCTGGTAGATCAAACCAACAAGTAATAATATTGAGAGGGGTAGTGACATAGCCCCGATACCAGACAAATCTTTGAGATCACCGGCCCCAACTGGTGCCACTATTGTAGAGACGATCCTGACAGTTTAAGGGACCAATAATAAGGAAAGTGGGGCCCAGTCTGAGGGTCCCGTGTTGATGCAGTTTGAGCAGACACCCAGGTATGTCCTCTTTCTCTTTTATTTTATTGCTAGATGCACTGAGGATAATGCATAGGTTTTAGTTGGGGGTGGGGAGGGGGGTGTACCAAAATCGCCATGGGTTACACTTGCCTTATTTCAAAACCCATAGGCCACAATCTGAAAAAGTTATGAACCAACATTTTTGTGTTGTTTTTGTGGGTCTTGTTTGATGCTTAATTAAGAAAAATGATGTGCGTAGGCAATTGAGAATATGTGAAAAAATTTGAAAAAAGGGATACCGCTCCTAAATTTTTTTTGTGTAATACCGTGTGATCTGTGTGTATGTGACGACCAAGAATCTCTTAATGGCATTAGAATTAGAAATGAAATTAACTATGACATATAGTTGCATGAATTAGATAAGTAGTTACTGACATTGTGACCCTGTACCATGTGAGATTGAGATAGTACTTAGTTTTCAGTGTGTACAAAATCCAAAATTTGCCTGGTTGCTTTTGCCTAAAATGTAGAATGGTCAGCTAGGAGATGATCATAGGTTATTTTTCAATTTAGTCCACTCAAATAAAATATTGATCTAAAACTTGAGCCTAATTGACCTATATTTATTGTTTACGCCAATTTTACCTTCATTTTTAACTACAATGAACATATTTTTAGCCATGGCCCTCCTTGGACACTGTGCACCTCAACATAAGAAAATCTCCTAAGTTGAGGGTGGCTATTATAGGGGTGCGTAGGGAAAGACGAGTATGAAGAAAAATGTGTAGAAAGAAATATGACACATGACAGGCGTTGCGAAAATAGAAAAAAATAGACAAAAAATTTTGCAAGAAAAAAAAAAGGAAAAAATCATGACAATAAAACCACACCTGGCCTACAAATAGGCATGAAAAAGAATAAAATGGAGAAACATGGGTGAAGTAAATAAAAAGTTGGTAGAAAAAGTGAACCCCGAATAAAACATAGTGCCAAGAAGTTCAAGTCACTTAAAAGATCCCTAATATATCATAACCAGCCCAAAGCCTATGTTACAAGACTAACAAAGTCCTTTAGTGATCTTAGCCTGACTCTTTGAAAATGTAGGTAAAAAATATAAGGGCAAACCTGTGGCATTCTGTGTATACTGGCCAAAACTTTTTTATGAGTGCCTCTAGACCATCCTTGAAATAATAGAATGAATCGAGCTGAGTGATAGGGACTTGTTTGAATATGAGGGTGCCTGGGATACAGTGTCAAGTTACTTATCTATTTGGGTAGTGTTTATTGTTTGGGCCTAGTTGTTCATTGCTAATGCAATGCCATTATTAGATTCTTGTATGTCACACTGTTGCACCAAGTCTTTATACACAGTACTTTTTGATCAACAAGAGATGAGGGGGGTAAAAATATGTTCTCGAGCTAAATAAGAAATCAACTGCAAACTATTTCACAGATCTTTAAAGTTAAGTATCGTATCTTTGTGGGTATGAATTATGGTTGCCTGAGGATATGCAAAAGTCTAAGTTGAGGGTGTTGATGTGCCATGGAAATACTGCACATCAAAGAATTTACGCTTGGATTTAGGTTAGTTTGGTAGATATGATATGGTTTTGTGGTTGTTACAGGCGAAATAGGTTCACAATGGTCTTGGAAAGAAAATGGAAGAAAGAGTGCTGAAAATGGAGAAGACTAACCATATTATGAGTTTGGAATATAAGTCATAAATTAATCATTCAAGTCATGAGGAGCGATTGTAAGGAGAGCTGAATACAAAACTAAAATCAAGAGTTAAATTCACAGAAGAATAAGAGTCATAAGATCTGGTTATAACTTGTAACAAGAAGTCGTAAAGAAACCAACGTTCAAATCCCTGAAAGTCTAAAGCTCAAGAGATGATGAGTGAAGGCCATGAGTCATAAGGACTACATACGACTTGTGGTAATGAATCATAAGGAAAATAGAAATTTGAATTCCTGAAGATCAGTTACTGGAATACATACGACTGGCAAGGTATGGCTCGTAAGAAGACCTTACGAGTAGACTACATGAGTTGTACTGAGTGCCAAAATACTTTTCCTATTACATTTTTATTAGGATTCCTTTATTATTTTTGTACACTATAAATACCTTAGGGTTATTTCTTTATTAAGTTATGCACTATTATGCACTTTTACATTACTTTACATACTTTTAGCATACTTTGATCGTTGAGATTCTGTTCTTGAGATTTTGAGTTTTTATTCAATTGGAGACTTTGGATATCCTTTCTCTATTTATTGTTCAATCAATTACATAAGTTCTTTATTGATTATCATGGACTATTTCATGAACATAAGCGGCTAATTCCCTTAGCTAGGGTTGTAGGAAACCTGTTGGATTAATGAAATAGAGGAAGTGCCAAGTCATTCTAGATAAAGATTCTTGCATGTATTGGGTTTTCTTCATTCTTATTTATTTCTTAATTGGTACACACGTTAATATCACACCTAGAGTATCACTACTTACTCCACAAGAGGATTAGTGGCTAGGAAAAGAAGATTACAATAGTGATTTTAGGCTAACTGCTGAAATAAGCTCACCTGTACTATCTTCTTAAGGTGATTAACTTTTATCTAATGACTTGAGACTAAAAAGATAATAGTTAAACTGTGATTTAGGATAAGGGTTAGTGAGGTGATACCCTGAGACTCACTAGGTAAAGGGCGGGATCCTTCAATGAGTCCACAAGACAATTGATGGTACATAACTTATCAGATTATGCAAGCAAGGTATTGAAATAGTCCAACTTTGCATGATAAATCTTCAGAGTTGAGAAGCCAGGGGGAACATAAGCCTAGTTTTCATCGTCGATTGTCTACATCCAAAAGAATCCAATTCTTCTCCTTTTAACTATTTTAGAAAATCCCTTCCTTTACTTTTCTGCAATGCCTAGTGATTCAACAAGTTCAAAAAGGATTTCTGATGTATTTCCTATGGGATCGACGCCAACCTGATTGGGTTACTGTATTTTGACAACGACCACTTTATCCTTATAAGAAGGGGTAGTTTAGGCGTTATTAAATTTTTGTTCCATTTTTGGGGAATATAATTTTTGAGTTCTTGACCGATGTTGCTGGAGTTATTGGGTTTTATTTTTTATTTGTTTATTCAGATGTCCCTCTTATTGACATGAAAACTTTTCTAGAGAAAGTGTGTAATGTCGATGACTCCTTATTTATTGATCCTTATCCTTTTGATACTACAGAAGTATGATTGATATATTATTGGAACATAATGAGAGCATACTTAACATATTGGCGCTCTTGGAGGAAGGAAATCAAGAGAGTATTCAAAAGGTTGATAGTTTTGGCCTAGATATTCACCACTTACAAGTAGAATTGGATGAAAAAGCTGGTACGTGTAATGCCCAACAACCTAGTTATGGGTGTTGTAAGACTAAAAATCTTTTGAGAAGTTAACTTGAGGAGCTAAAAGTAGAGGAGTCAAAAATTGCTCATACTTTTATGGATGATGTCACACTTAAGGAGAAAATACTAGAGCTATGTGAGGATGCAAATAAGACTATGAATCCTGAGTTGGAGTGTATTAGACCTCATTCAAAGCATCTTTTCATATTGTGTTTCGATAGTCAGATCTTTATCAAGCCATTCAAGACTGAAGAAGAGTGCAAGGAGGAGAAAACTTATGTCTATATTCTTGAATTTCTTGAACTAGAATCGAAGAAGTACATTTCTTACTTAAAGGCCAAGGAGTGTAGTATGCCACATATACTGCTTGGTTTCTTGAATTTTTTACCACCGCCCCTTGAGAATAAATAAAAATCAGAAAAATAATTAGGGGTGAAATTCATGAGTTCAAAGTATAAAGAGAAAATTAGAGGCCAACTCTTCGTCTACCTTGATGAATTTTGAGTAATCAAGGTACCCATGGGCTTATTGGTGAAGTCTGAGTAACCAACCAAGCCCCATCATGCCGCGATGTGAAATCAGGTGCTTCTAGGGAGGCAACCCAAGGTATTTTATTATTTTTACATTTTATTATGATTGACGTCAAATATTCGCACCTATGGTACCACAAGTATTTGTCTAAATATCTCATTTATAGTGGCCTAATGTATTTGGGACAATGCATGTCTTAAATTGAGGGTAGGGTCACTTGTGGGTCTTGATGTCCTTTTAGGGTCTTTACTGCCGTGCCTCTTTCCCCCGGAGTCTTGTTCCTAGTATAGCCTGCAAGTTTAGGTGTATTTTGTTTTGTTTTGTTTTTCACTAGAAGACAAATGAATATCTAGGAAAGTTGACATGTTTTTGTTGATTTTTGAGAAAATTATAACCCTTCAATAGCTTGTTTTTAAACTATGTGATATGTATATATGTGACTATTATTTATGGCATTAGAATTATGGACATAATAATCATTGCTAACAATTATATGAACCAGATAGGTAGTAGCTGGTGATGTAACCTTGTGCCATGTGTGTTTGAGATACTACTTAGTTTACTTTGTGTGTTGAATCTAAAACTTGTCTGCTTAGTATTGCCTAGGTTGTAGGATAGTCGGTTAGGAAAGGATTATAGGCCATTCTTGAAATAAATTCACATTTAGTCTAAATTACTAACCAAATGTGAATTAGTATCACTTGATCCCGATTTTGAGCATGGATAGCCTATTTCTTTGTTTTTACCTTTCACCTTCCTATTTGTGTTACAATGAACCTATTTTTCCCCTGGTCCTCCTTGGATATTTTACACCTCAACTCAGGCAAATCACCTTAAGTTGAGGGTGGCTATCATAGGGTGCATAATGTGAAGTGGGTATAAAGAAGGGCAAAATAAGAGAAAAAGATAGTAGGGCTGGGTGTGGTAGAAAAAGAAAAAGAAAATTTTGGAAAAAGAAAAGAAAAAGAAAAAGAAAGAATAAGAGAAACCACACCGAACCTGAATGTGCAATAAATGAATAAAAACAGAGAAATAAGGGTGGAGTGAAAAAATTGGTTGATAAGTGGACCCCAACATAAGTGTAGTGCCAAAGAGGCTTAGACACTAAATTTTCATATATCGTACCAGCTCCCAAGCATGCATTACAAGTCGAGTAAAGTCCTACTGTGATCCTAATGTAACTATCTAAAAGCAAAGGTAAAGAAAAAGCTAAGGTAAAGAAAATAAGGGCAAGCCTATGGTATTTAATGCGCATTGGTGAAACTTCAGTTGTGAGTTTGAGTGTATTTTGACCGTCCTGCATTGACATGCATGATTTCATATGAGCGAGTGGTACATCTTTGATGTGAGGGCACGAGGGTTGCATTTCTAGTTGCTTACAAGTTTGGGTAGTGTAACTTGTACAAATTAATGGTTGTTTGTTGCTAATATAGTGACATATCTTGATTCCTTTGTGTCACATTGTTGTGCTTCATGAATACACATAGTAGGATTTAAAGTATTGAAATTAGAGAGGATAATGTATTTTGAGCTAAATTTGATGATTGACGTCCATGGGTATCTTAGGTTTCTCTTGGTTAAGCATCGTCGTATTATTTTGTTGTTTGAGGACATGCAGCGTTATAAGTTGAGGGTCTTGATGTGCTATGGATTCATAGCTTACAATGCTTAAACTTGGAGAATATGCATGCACTTATGGATATTTTGTTGGACTTAATGTTATTTTGGAGTGATTTTGTAGGAAACTATGTTTTGGATGCTAAACGAAAGAAATAGATGAAAAGTTGACGTTTTGGCTACTTTGGATGCCAAATGAAAGAAAAAGATGAAAATTTGAAGTTTTGGGCTACTTACCAAGGAACTTACTAGGAGTATGTGCCACTTACTTAATTAGGTTCCTATGTAGGTGCCTAAGTAAGTGTCAGAACTTGAGGTCCAGAGGATCAAAAGCAAACAATAAAGAAGACCCTGTCACTTACCAAGGGCACCAACTATCCGTAGGTTACCTTAGTAAGTAATAGAGTCTTCTTTTATCTCCTTCTGAGCCTCTGGACTTCAAGTTCTCATTAACTCCTCCCTGACCCTTGTCAATCAGAACAACTATTGCAGAAAATAATATACACCAAAACGCGTACCCTTGAATACGCCGCGTTAAAACATCCATCACCAAGGAAAATAAAATAGGCTAATAATTGATCCTTTGTGCAACCCTGTCAATGCAGGAAAGGGTTCTAAATTTCCTTCTACCATCCTCACACATGTTTTCGCTCTGTTATACTTGTCCTAAATCAACCTCGTGTATGCCATAGGCATCTCTCAAGTCTCTAAGCACCTCCACAAAATCTCCTTAAGGACTTCGTAATATGCCTTCTTAAGATTAATGAAAACCATGTGCAAGTCCTTCTTCCTCTAGCTAAATTTCTCCACTAATCTCATCATGAGGTGAATAGCTGTAGTAGTTGAACAACCTAGCATGAAATCAAACTGATTATCAGAAACAGTCACGATCCCCCTCAGCCATAATTTTACCACCTTTTCCCAAACCTTTATAGTATGACTCAACAACTTGATACCCCTATAAATGTTACAACTCTGATTGTCCCCCTTGTTCTTATATAATGGAATCATCATACTCCATCTCTAAGCTTCAGGCATCTTCGCCGCCCTAAGGATGATATTAAATAACCTTATTAGCCACTCAAAACTTGCCCGACCATTCCTCTTAAGAAATCCATCAAAATCTCAACTGGACCAGCTGACCTAACCCTACACATTCCACAAATAGACCCCGTGACCTCCTCAACCTTGATACACCCACAATAACCATAATTGCGACACCTCTTTGAGTTCTCCAATTCCCCCAACACAAAACCTTTATCCCCCTCATCACTCAAATATCTATGGAAATAGGACTTCTACCTTTTCCTACTGAGGTCATTCTCAACCAATACTCTGCCATCCTCCCCTTTAATGCCCTTCACTTGATTAAGGTCACTATCCCTCTGCTCTGTGGCCTTCGCAGGCCTATACAACCTCTTATCCCTATTTTTATCCTCTAAAGTTGCATACAAGCTCTCGAAAGCTGCTGTCTTAGCCACCGTAACATCGAAGTTTGTTATACTTGTTGTTTATGTTGATGACATAAATATAACTAGAACTCCAAAAAAGGTCCAAAAGGTAATTGAATATCTAAATAAAGAATTTGAGATGAAAGATCTTGAAAAGGCAAAACTTTGTCTTGGTCTATAGATTGAACATTTAGCAGACGAGGTCTTCATCCAACAATTTTCCTATACCAAGAAGGTTTTAAAATGATTTTACATGGACAAAGCACATCCATTAAGTACTATAACAGTTATTCGATCACTTGAGGTGAGTAAAGACCCATTCAAACCTCCAGAAGAGGGTGAAGAAATTCTAGGTCCCAAAGTATCATAGCTTAGTGCTATTGGTTCACTTATGTATCTTGGTAACACTGTAAGGTATGATATAGCATTTTCTGTTGATTTGCTAGCAAGGTATAGTTCTTCTCTTACACTTAGACACGGGAATGAAGTTAAGTATATATTGCAATATCTAAAAGGGACTACTAATATAGGTCTATTTTATACTAACAAAAAGTAGTGCAGATTTTATTGGTCATGCAGATGTAGGTTATTTATCTGACCCACATAAAGCTCAATCTCAAATAGATTATGTGTTTACATACGAAGGTATTATTATATCACGACGATCTACAAAGTTGTCTATTATTGAAAATTTTTCAAATCATATTGAGATAATAGTTATTCATGAAGTAAGTAGAGAATATGTGTGGTTGAGATCGGTCATACATTTCATCAAAAAGAAAGATGTGGCCTGAAGTGTGATGTCAGGATATCCACCATCCTATATGAAGACAATGCTGCATACATACCCCAATTAAAGGGAGGTTGTATAAAAAGAGATTGAGATTGAACAAAACACATCTTACAGAAGTTGTTCTTCACATATGATCTCCAGAAGAATGGTGATATTGATGTAAAACAAATCCATTCAAATTATAGTTCCACAAATTTGTTCACTAAATCTTAATTAACTTCAACTCTAGGGAAGATGGCACACAAGATTGGAATGTAAAGACTTCACTATCTAAATCTTAGTTTTCATCATGGGGAGTAAGGATACATGTTGTACTCTTTTTTCTTAATCAAGATTTTTTTTTCTGCTGATTTTTTCTGATAATTTTTTTAATGAGGTAGCAAGCAAATGCATATTTAACAGATTTTCTTTGGACATCCAAGGGTAGTGTTGTGATATTAGTGGATGGGCATGTGTCAGCTCATGGTATAACGTTGGAGCCCAAGAATTTTGGCCTATCGTAGTGTGACCTAGTAATGAACTTGGGGTCTATGTTTGTAGGCCTATTACATGGCCATTCTACCTTTGAAAAAATATATATATATACATAGAAGCATAGAAATTGAAAAGGATTATTACTATTTATATTCTCCCTTTTTTGCCTTTGGTTACCTTTCTTTAAGTTTAATATTTTCTCTATTTCATAACACATTATTACTTAAAATGACAATTAAGCTATTTTCTTCCTTCTTTTATTTTCCAATGGTAATCTCAAAAAATAAAAGAACTTTTCATTGTTTTTTTTCTTGCATTTTTTTGTAAGACTTTTTCCATGAAACTTTTTTCATGTATTAATATTGTATAAATGGTGTGTGTGAGAGTATATATATATAAATAGTTAGATAGTGTATATGCAATATATCAATATTGTAAAAATAGTGAGCAACCATGCATTGACATTGCATAAATAGAATTTAAATGTTTATTAATATTGTATAAATAATATATAAACATATATCGATATTGTATAAAAGTAATTTAAACTATCGATATTGTATAAATTAGTCCTGTTAGAGGACCGATATCGGTACCGCCAGACCAGTTGAATCGAAATCAGATCCAAAAATGGGTCCCCTTTCCCGATGTCTTTTACCGGAATCGGTACTATCAGTACCGGGTATACCAAAATTTTACCTTGTTTCAGTCTGGTTCGGTGGTTACCGGTCAGGACCCGAGTCGGATCGAACCAAAATTCGGGTCTAACATTTTTTTATTTAAATTATATTTATTATATTTAAATTATAAAATTATAAAAATAGTATTTTTAAACTTAGAAAAATATTTTATCTTCTTAAAATTTTTTGTTATATAAAAAGAATTTTTTTATTTCAAACCTTACAAAAAGTTATAAGTTTTTGACTTATAACTTTTTTTTTTCAAAAACTTGTAAAAAAAGTATTAAAGTTGACTTATAGATATTTTGTAACATTAACTTATAAGAATTTTTTAAATTTTTCATAACTTTAAAAAGTTAAACTATTAAAGTTTATTTTTTTTTCAATACTTTAAAGCTACAAATATAAACTTTATAACGTTAATTGCATTAACTAAAAGACAAATTTTAAAATAAAATTAAGGAGAATAGCCTATATATTTATTCAAATTTCATATATTGTACGTTAATTAAAAATATCAAATGAGAATCTAATCTACGCAACCACTTCTAGGAAGGGTTCTTTTTGAATTCGATCTCTACTTTAGTATCTTATTAATATTTATAATGTCCAAAATATTCTAATTGTAACTTAGTTGTTTCTTCGGCGGACATATTTTTTGTAATTGTTTTTTTCCTTATTCCTCCATTGCGTCCATTCCATCATTATTCTATCCTCAATTATTTCATCTATTTCATCTTTGATTTGGGGCAGTAATTTTGAGAGCCCAAAATTTATTTATTCGACATTGATCCAATCTCTAAATAATACTAAAATCTCCAAACTATCCTTTGCTAATGAATATCGATGATCTCCAATTATAAATCTTCCCGAGCTAAAGGATTGCTTTGAAGTAACTGACGACGCTTGACTTACTATTACATCTCGAACCACCCTTGAAAGCTTTGGAAATTATTTGATACAGGTCTTCTACAATGCTAAAAGTTGAATTTGTCCATTTGCATCTCCAATATTATCCCTATCCAGATATTGATGATGAGTTCTAGGCAAGCCCGTTACGAAGTCCATGTTCACTTCTTCCCACTTCCAAGTAGGAATGGTGAAGTCCTGCATAGGTCTACTAGGCTTCTGATGCTCTATCTTAACTTGCTGATATGTAGAGCACTTAGCCAGAAACTATGCAATATCTCTCTTCATCCCACTCCACCAATAGATTTACCACAAGTCGCGGTACATTTTAGTGGCCCCTGGATGAATAGAGTATCACACACTATGCTCTTATACAAGTATCCGCTGCTTTAAGTCATCTACACCTGGAACGCACAGACGACACTAACAACGAAGAACCCTATCTCCCCCTTGGGAGAAAACCTCTACTCTCTGATTCTGAACTGACTCTTTTAGCTTGACAAGGCCAGGATCTCTGTCTTGCTTTTCTTTCACCTTGAAAACTAGAGACGACTCTGAACATATACACCACCCTCCAAAAAATCGACTAAGCGAACACCTAGTCTGGCGAGCTGATGGATTTCCTGAGCTATTTTCTTCTTGTTGTCTTTGACGTGAGAAACACTATCCATGGAGATTCTACTAAGAGTATCGACCACAATGTTGGCCTTGCCCGGATGGTAAAGGACACTCATGTCATAATCTTTCAAAAGCTCTAACCACCTTCTCTAATGAAGATTGAGATCTTTATAAGAAAAGACATACTAGAGACTCTTATGATTCGTGAATACATCTACATGAACTCCGTATAGATAATGCCTCTAAATATTTAAGGCAAATACTACGACTGCTAACTCAAGATTGTGAGTAGGATAATTCTTTTCATGGGGCTTTAACTGTCTGGAGACGTAGGCTATGACCTTACCATGCTGCATGAGGACACAACCTAAACCCACTCTGGATGCATCACAATATTCCATGAACCCATCTGAACCATCTGGAAGAGCTAGAACTGAAGCTGAGGTGAGTCGAGTCTTCAACTCTTAAAAACTCTTCTCACAAGGATATGACCACTGAAACTTGACCTTCTTCTGAGTCAATCTGGAAATGGAGGATGAAATAGAAGAAAATCCCTCAACAAACTGTCTGTAATATCCGGTCAATCCCAAGAAACTCCTAATATCTGATGGAGAGATGAGGTGAGGCCAGGTTCTTACCGCTTCGGTCTTTTGAGGATCTACTCTAATGCCATCACCGGAAATAATATTGCCAAGGAATGCTACTGATCTTAGCCAAAACTTGCATTTATGGAATTTGGAGAATAGCTGGTGATCTCTGAGAGTATGAAGAAAAATCCTGAGATGGTCTAAATAATCACGCTCTGTGTAGGAATAGACCAGGATATCATCTATGAAGACTATGATGAATATGTCCAAGTACTGCTTGAACACATGGTTCATCAAGTCCATGAAAGTAGCTGGGGCATTGGTAAGACCAAAGGACATAACTAGAAACTCAAAATGACCATACCAAGTACAGAAAGCTGTCTTTGGGATGTCACAATCTCTAACTCTGAGCTGATGCTAGCCTGATCTGAGGTCTATTTTGGAGAAATAAATGGCACCCTGAAGTTGGTCAAACAAGTCATCTACCTGGAAAGAAGATACTTGTTCTTGACTGTAACTTTGTTGAGCTGACGATAATCAATACACATCCTGAGAGAACCGTCTTTCTTGCGTACGAATAAGACTAATGCACCCCATGGAGATATACTAGGCCTGATGAATCCCTTATCTAAGAGATCCTTCAACTGATCTTTCAGTTCCTTGAGTTCTGCTGGTGCCATTCTGTATGGAAGAATAGAAATAGGCTGAGTATCTGGAATAAGGTCAATGACAAATTCTATTTTTTTTTGAGAGAAATGCTTGGAAGATCTTTGGGAAACACGTCTGAATACTCATTTACAACTGGGACTGATTCAATACTAGGAGATTCAGAACTGGAATATTTAATATGCACGAGATGATACACACACCCTTAGAAATCATTTTTTTGCCCGAAGGTAGGAAGCAAGTTGACCCCTGAAAGATGAAGTACTAACCTTCCACTCTAGGAAGGGCTTATTTGAGAACTAAAACTGAACTAACCTAGTTCTGCAGTCGACTGTGGCATAGAAGGAATGAAGACAATCCATGCCGAGAATGACATCAAAATCAGTCATCTCTAACTCGACCAAATCTACTGATATGGCTTTTTGAAATATCATAACCGGTCAGCTATACCCACCGAGCTATGATGGTTTTACCTACTATGGTAGAGACTGAAAAGGGCTCTGCTAAAATTTCGAGACTGATTCCAAAATTGCCTGCTATATAAGGAGTAACAAAAGACAAGGATGCACCTGGATCTAGCAAAGCATAAACATGAACATGGAAAATCTGTAACATACTAGTAACAACATCAGGAGAATTTTTTGGATCCTGTCAGGTCTGAAGAGCATAGAGTCTGTTTGGGCGTTGCCCACTAGTAGCACTGGAAGTAATACTCTACTGATTTGGGCGACCGGACTGGGCTGTGGAGCAATTTTGCTGACCCTGTAGACCTGACTGCAGACACTCTCTAATTCTATGGCCTGGCTTTCCACAATTAAACAAACATCGCTACCAGCTCTACAAGTACCCTTGTGGTTCTTTCCACAAGTCCGACACAGGGGATTAGTTTGGGCACTGCTGACACTGCCCTAAGACTTAGAGCCTGGTGCTCTATCTCTGTTGCCATCTTTGAATTTCGACACTGGGGTATGACGGAGGAAGGAGTTGGAATTGCTGGCTTAGGACAAAACTGCGAACGATTTTCTCCTTCTGATTTTGGTTGAGCAAAACTAAAATTGCTTGCCCTTGCTATCTTGTTTTGCCTCTTCCTAGTCCTAATCTTCTGCTCCTCTATTTGTTGAGCATAAGTTATGAGCCTGGCTAAAGTCATATCACTATTTAGCATCACAGATCTACACTCATTTACCATGCTATCATTCACCCCTGACACGAACTTGCTCATCCTAGCCCTGTTGTCTGCAACCTTATAAGGGGCATATCTAGTTAGCTGAGTAAATCTGAGAGAATACTCCTTAATTGTCATATTTCCCTGCCTGAGATTGATGAACTCTAGAAATTTTGCCTTTCTCAACTCTTGGGGAAAGAATTTGTTAAAGAAAATCACGACAAATTCCTCCCACTCTATAAGACCTGCATCCTCTAACCTCTCAGACTTCCACTTTTTGTACCAAGTGTGAGCAACATCCTATAACTGGTATGTGGCTAACTCGACACTCTGACAGAAAGTAACTCTCATGATGTCTATGACCTTATGGACTTGGTCAATGAATTCCTGAGGGTCTTCATTAGACTTAGACCCAAAGAAAGATGGAGGGTTCATTCGGGTGAAGTCCCGAATCCTAGCTGTGGATGAGTTGGCCACTGGATTGGCCCGAATAATTGGTGGCCATTTAATTTGGGCAGCTACAGACTGAGCAAGTGTGGTGAATATGGCCCTAAACTTTGCATGAGAAACATGTTCACCCAAAGGATCTTTGGGCTGAGGAGCTGGCTGGTTTCTTCTCTTTGGAGGTATATTCTGAAATAAGAGAAGAACGGATTAGACTGAGATTTTAACTTGAGATTATGCTCACTAGCACGATATGAATATCGAAAGAAGTGAAACTGTTCCTAAAATATCTTATAGCCTCTTGCATATAAATGTGGCGCGCAACACACCCATGCACAAGACTCTACTAGATGTGGCTTTCAGACTTTCTAGGACTCTATTGAACCTTAGGCTCTGATATCAAGTTTGTAACACCCCGGTTTTCTGAACCGATTACTACAAGGTGCCCATGATCCTGAGGGACCACAAGCTAACCCATGATTGATATTTGTACTTGTATACTGCAATATATTATGTAATAATGCAGAAAACATGAACAATAGGCCATAAGGTTCAACTGCATAGAATATCTAACAAATCATAACATCCATATGGTATAACGAATACCCAAAACAACTGAAATCTGAATCAAATCTAAGCTAAATCTGAAAGCCTCTAAATACTGTCTGAGTAAGGAGTTGAAGGAACATGTCTCCAACTAACTCCATCTAGCAAAACTGAACTAAAATAATAAATGAAATAAATAATATCGTCCTCCAATGGATGAGGACTCACTATAACTCTGCGACTGGAATGCTACCACTACTGCTGATCTAGAGCTCGTATCTGTGAACCTATGGTGTAATGTGAAAGAAAGCACCATAGCGCAAATATGTCATTACAACTGGGAGTACTGAGTATACAAGTGAGGTAGGCTAAATGCAAAAGGGTTTACATATATGAACAATGCTAACTGACTGACTGATATGAACGTAAGAGTGCAAACATGCATACGTAGTAACTGAGATCGTGATTACTTGATATCTAGATCTAGACACTAATACATGATCTACTGATATCTAGCATGACCAACACTAAAATTCTGATAATATAGATGACTGTGTCTGTCTGACAGTCCTGAATCTAATGGAACTATTTGTGTTCTGTTCTGTAATTGAATTGACTATATCTGACAGTTCTGATATACTGAAATCTAAAGAACTATCTGAGTTCTTTTGCTGAGGCTGGGACTGAAACTATGGGAGGTATTTGTTTGACTGACATGCCCCAATAACGCATATAGCTAAGTTGGGGTCCAATCTCTGCCCCGACTGGAAGGGTATCAATACCGCGCCACTGGTAAGGACAACTGTGAGTGACCGTTAGCTGGCAGGTACTCAAAATGATAATGGTGAGAACCCTAAACTGACAGATTAATCCACCTCATCAACCCTAATCTGTCAAGTTAAGACATCTCAACCTACGCTGGCTACATAGTTCTGGAACACAAGGATGATTACTAAGAATCACACCCTAAACTGGCAGGTGAGTTCTCATCCTTAGGTTCACTCGGTGCTAACTTCTACTCCCATCTGAAGAGACTGAACGTGATTTAACTGATGGTACATGGACTGAGTAACTGACTTCTGTTGATTGATGGATTAGTGCTACTATTTGAGAATTAACTGACATCATGAGATTTTTGAGGTTTCCTGAGTCACATGACCGACAGAGTTCTATGGATCATGGATTGACTGAGATTATCGTGATAAAATGACATTTTTCTAGGAATAGCTATATTTTTTAGGTAAAAGTACCCCCATGACTCAATGAAAGGAAACTGACACACATGACTGACTTGATCGTAAGAGTAGAGTCCATAATTTACCATATCATGAGTAGGGGATTTCACACTAAGTGTAGTTCTCAACATCTTATACATGGAAGGGAAATTCATACAACATGTATATAATTGCATATCTTCAATATCATGGTCAATCCATATCACAACAACAACACATATCACTCACATGGAATTCAGGGGAAATCATAAAGCATGGAGCATGGACTTGTCATTTAAGCACTATTAAATCATGGGACATGAATTCTATCATCTAGGCATATTATCAAACACTTTGCATGCATTCTTTTAGCTTAAGTGTGTTCATGAATTTCACCATATTAAGCCACATAAGGATCATGGGTTTCAACTAACAAACATATATACTTCATGAAATCACCTTTAGATTTCATCTTGAAACTTAAACAACAATCATTAACATGTACATGCTCATATCACAACAAGACAATCACAAAATAATATTTAAAACATGGTTCTTGAGCTCTATGAACGAAATGGATTCATAGATGAACACTACGCATACCCGACTCAAGGTTCTTGATGTTTTTGAACTTGAAGGATTTTAAATCCTTTGATTTTTGAAGAAGATTAGGTCTTGCTCTTGGAGATTAAATTTAGAGAGAAACCCTAGTTTTTGTCTATGAAATAATAATGAGCAAAATGGCCGAATTCGAACTCACAAGTTATATATAGGCAAGTGGTAAGTGACTAAAATACCCCTATTAAAATAGCTTCGAAGTAAACTAAACGTAGCGTGTGACGACCCGACTGACGGTCCATCATTTCGACCGTCATATGTGGACCAGAAATGGGGTTTACTGGATAAGAGATGATGGCCTGGATGATGGTCCGTCAAAAAATCTGACGGTCCGTCAACTCATCCGTCAATCCTTATCCAGAACGTGGCCCTACTTCCTTGGCTGTGACAGTCAACGTGGCATCCGTCAACTTGGACATCACACTTGGGTATTTCGTTCAGTTCTGAGTAAAACATCTATAACTTCCTCGTCTGGTGTCAAATTTGGACAAAATTGGTATCGTTAGAAAGCTAACTCAATTTTCCACATGATAGAAAGTAGAAATCTCAAAAATACCATGGGTACAAAAATATATTTGTATTTCAAAGAAAGTACTAGCATCCTTGAGATGATTTCTAGCTAGGAATAAGCACGGGTATTACAACCCATCTCGTCATATAAATCATCATATCTAAGCCTAAAAGTAGGAGGTTTGTCCCGCTAAACATTTTTTTCCATAACTTGATACAAGTTATATAAACTCCTAACTTTAGGTACTATATTAGTACAACAAGTTTCAACTGATGGCTTTTCATGAGGTCCAATTTCTAAATTTTTCTAAATTTTTTGAACCATTATCATTACACCAATTTCTTTGAAAAATAGGTTCAATAAAGCATTTGTCAAATAATTTTGTGGAATAGAAAAAATATTTTTAAATTTATTAATCATAGTTTCAATTGACTCTTTGAACAAAGTATTTTGTATATTCAGCAAGTACTTTAGAAACAACAGTAATATTTACTAAAATAGAAGAAATAGTTGGAGTATATTGAGCAGATACTATGTTCGTGGCTTGATAAAAAGTTTTTAAAAATTTACAAAGTTCTTGTATTTCACTGCAATCATCATCACATAGTCTTAAATCAACATCCAAATTATGAGCATTATAAACTAATTGTATAGGTTCACGATATACGTAAACAACTTCAAGCATTTGATATAAATAATTCCATCTAGTAGGAATTTCTCTTGAAACTTTTCTATATAGAATGCCATATTCTCCACAACGATGTTTAACATCATCCATTCTAGCCTTTTTTTTTAATTTTTGAAAATAAACTACAAGCAACTTGAACTCTAAAACAACTATTTCCAAACAACTCAACACCGTCTTTTACTATCAAATTTAAAATATGTGTGACACATTTAACATGAAAATAATCACCATCTATTAGACAAAGTCTAACTTTTAAAATCTCTTAACTTTTAAAAATTTAACAACTTTCAAATTGTTAGAAGCATTATCTAATGTGCATGCCATAATTTTATCAATAAGTTTAAAATATTTCAAGCTTTCCCCTATTGTACTAGCTATATAGTAATCGGTTTTAGTCTCATCAACATATTTATAAGTAATAATTCTTTGCATGTTTTAGTGGTAATCAATCCAATGAGCCGTGAGAGTATTGTGAATATTACGATCCATATCATAAGTAATATATATTTTATCATCAAATTTAGTAAATAAGCAATGAATAAAATGATAATGTTCAGCTTGATATTTGAAAATATAATTTTTGATTGTATTTCATGAAAAATCTTTAAAAGAGGAATTAACTGTTGAATATAATGAATAAAACTGGGGTGCGAAGCAAAACTAAAAGGCAAACCCATAACAATAATTATTTTTGATAATTCTTCTCTATCTACATCTTCACTATATGTTGATGATGAACTTGAACCAATTGGGTTATACATGTTTAAATGATTCTGAATCATATCACTTCCTACAGATTATTTCGACAATAGTATACCATCTTTTTTTTTGCCTTAGCTTCCTTTTCTAGATGAATAAATTCCTTATAACATTTTCTCAAATGCTTACTCAGCAATCCTGTACTGTCATTGTTTCCCCGATCAAATGTTTCATAACTTTCTGGCATTTATTGCAAGTAACAATATCTTTTACCCTATCATGCTTCATAAATTTTCAAACTAAAGACCTTTTAGTATGTTCGGTACCTTTGCCTAGTAAATCCCGATAAAGGGGGAACTTCTTCACCTTCTTCCAGTAATTCCGTAATCGGACTAGTAGGGGTAGGGGTTTCACCTAACTATTGTTCTTCTATATTATCTTCTTTTGGTAAGTTTTCCTCAGTATTATCATAATGCCTACTTAGGGACTCATGGTGAATTCCATACCGACACCAACATCAAATCATTGGGCCATGATAAAGAAGTTCCTTGCACATTACTAAATCTAAGCGGTAATGAACTAGTAGTTGCACTATTTTCTTTACTTTTACGAAAAAACTTACTAAAAATTATTTTTTTACAACTACTATTTTATTGACATCCATAATTAAATTTAAGTATAGCTAAACTATTAAAACAACCAAATAAATATTATAACCAAAAAATTAATGAAAGTAAATAAATACAGATATTAAAAAACAAACATATATAGATTAAGGTAAACAAATAGAGAGACTAGAGTTGAAACAAAATACAGAATGTTTGCGTAAAAGTAGACATATACAAATGTCGGAATTAAAATATGATAATTGAAGCTTGTAATATCTGTAAAAAATCTTCAACTCCAATTAGGTAATACAATAATTATAAATATTTAGAGAATAATAAAGAGATTTCTAGAGTTTAATATATTAGAGAGAGTATGCGAATATTTATGAGAACAAAAATAGGTATAAGAGGGTATTTATAGTAAAAATTTATTAAGGGAATAGTGGGCTACTTTGGGAGGGTGGGAGTGTATAGGGAGTCAAAATAACTGCTGGTTGGCCCCTTCAATGGCTGCCAACTGATATATTAATGTTAACATTAAAAAATGAAACAAAAATTCGACCGTTTACTAGACTGAAATCGGATCAACCGGTACCGGATCTACCCAAAAAACCGAGGGTCTATATCGATACTGGGTTCTGAACCATTGGGTATCGAGTTTATCGATTCCAATCGGTATCGTCCCAGACCATGGGCCGTATCGCTACCAGAACTGAACCATTTTGGTGAAGGTCCGGTCTGCTGACAGGGCTAGTATAAATGGTGTATAAACATGTATCGATATTGTATAAACTATATATTAATGTGTATCAATATATATTGATATTATATATATAATTATGTAATATTTATGTAATATATTGGTATTTATTTGACTATAATGCATTCCAACCTAATAAATAAAAATATACACAAAAAATAATAAAATAATATAAATATTTATTTTTATATTAAAGGTTTTTTGATTGGTTGTTCAATTGCATTTATCTCTCTTGTTTTTTGTTTGGTTGTGAGAAAGAGAAAATAATTTATTTATTTTTTAAAAAATAAAAACAACGTTGCATAGTTCACTAAGAAGTACTTATGCAACACAAAAAGCAAATATTACAAATGAGTGAAATTATCGGCGATCAATTTTTAGGTAATAGTTTGGCCACCCGGCTACTTTTAGAAATAACATAGACTGAAAGGTCATTTTAAGTAAATAATGACAAGTGGGTTATTTTTGTGTAAGAATTTATCTCAATTAACATTTTATATGATTTTTCCTTTTAAGCAAGAAAAAATTATACAAAATGACTATTAAGTTAAATTTCTTACAGAAAAGTTATCTCATTAATCATCATTTACCTAAAATAGCCTTTTGGCTAAAATTATAACCAAATATGTCCGTTTGATCTAATTAATTATAAAAAAAGTAGTCTCCAATTTCTACGTTTTCTTGTTAAATGGTGGGAAAAAGCATAAATACCTCCCTTAACTTGTCACCATAACTTACTTTAGCTTTTAAACTTAACTCATAATTATTTACTTCCCTTATGAACTTTAAAGTGTATTATTTTGCTCCCTTCGTGACTCAAACTAAGTCAAGCCTGATTATTGTATAATAACTCGTGATTTAGTTGGCCCACACATTAAAGATTCACTTTTAAATCGACCCATGTTAACATTAAAATACTCAACCCATTTCTAAATAAAATCCGACCCGACCTGACCCTTTCTCCTAACAAATACCCCTAACCCGCCATTCTCTTTCCCATTTTTTCCTAAAAAACTAATCTTTCCAAAAATAAAACCTATTCCCTAACCCTTTCCTAGCCAATCATTAGATTCGTGAAGCTGATAACATTATCCAGTTGTGGATTTTAGTAATCCCTTTCATTTACCTCATTTTGTATCTAGGGTTTTTATCCAATCGATTTTCAAAAGGTTTGATTTTTTGATTTTTGATTTTTACTAAATTTCATATTTTTTTTCAAAATTTTTGTAGTTTGAAAATGACTTTTGTATATATTACCTTGAGATTTCATCATGAAGGAATATTACGATAAAAACCATGTACATTGGAGGTATGGAGACTGATTGTTTAGACGTAGATATTGATAAAATTTTCTTACTTTGAGTTTGTAGGCTATATTAAGGAAATTAGCTATGATTGTTCCTCTTGTATTTTTATATTAGACCACCTAAGTCTAATCGTTTGGTAAAAGTTACATATGATGGGGATATATTGGGTATTGTAACTTAATTAAAAAATATAAATGTGGTTGAACTATATGTGTCACTCTTAATTGAAAAACCTTATGTGGTCCTCCCCGTTGAATATGATAACCAAGTTGGTGGAGAATCTTTTGTTTTTTTGACAAGATATTGCACAAACCTCTGTGTATAACTTACGGTTTGAAGAATTTGAAGAAACTACACAACCTACTGTTGGTGTTGGTAAAGTTTCGTCTACTGTTGAATTAGGTGGAGGTTCTTTTACTGTTGTGGAGGAGTTGGGTAGGGCTTCTTCTCATGTTGTGGTGGCACTGAGTGGGGGTTGTGCTAGTGTTGAGGAAGATTTAGGTGAAACTTCTGTTGCTGCTGTATCAAATATTCTAGTAGCATATTCTGATTGGAAAATGATAGTCAATATAGTAAATATTCTGATTATGGAGATTTGGTTAAATGTGATGATCAATATGATGTGATACTTAGATAGAAGAAAAGAGAGCTGCCAAAGCAAAAAAAGAAAGAAAGAAAGAAAGCCTAGAGCTAAATGGATTAATTTAGGCAAAAAAGGAGTTGATGTGGGATATAATGAGTATTTATCTAAGAAAAAATAGTACTTTGCAGAGTAAATTAGGTGGTGATGAGCCATACTTTGATTTAGATGAAGATACTAGTTTTGAAATAGTTACTGATGTAGATGTTGATGTTGAGGATGAGGTTCAACATCAGAAGTGTGAAAAAGGCAAAGAGAGCAAAAAGAACTAAAAAAATTGTGTTTAATCCTACTTGTAAGTTAATTGTTTGGGAAACTGGTCTAACTTTTGAAAATGTTAAGCAATTTAGAGAAGCTATTACTAGATATGCAGTTCAAGAATGTGTAGAGTTGGACAAGTATGTAAATGAACTAACTAGGGTGAGGGTAAAGTGTGGATATGGTTGTCTATGGTTACTGTTTAGTAGTCATAATTTAAGGACAGGAGATTTTGTTACGTAAAAGTATAATTCACTGAATGTATGGACTTTACAACTAGAAACAAATTGGTTAATTCAAAGTATTTAGCAGAGAGGTACATGGATAAAATTATTTTTGAGCCTGACATTAGAGTTTTTAAATTGCAAAATCTTGTGAAAAAAGAGTTAGAGGTGTATGTTGGGTGAACTATGACAAGAAAATTAAGAAACATTACGTTGCAACAGATAATAGGTGATCACATGAAGGAATTTAAAAGAATTCTTCATTATTGGGAGGAATTTTTAAAGACTAAGCTAGGCAGCACATGTATGGTGAGGCTTAGTGAAGAATCTTTTGAAGGTGGAAGACAAAAGTTTCAATCCTTCTATATATGTTTTGATGCTTTGAAGAAAGCATTCAAAGCTGGATGTAGAAATGTATTAGATTTGATAATTGTTTATTGAAAGGTGTTTGCAAAGGACAATTGCTTGTAGGTATTTGTAAAGATGGGAATAACCAAATGCTACCACTGGCTTGGGCAATGGTTGAATTTGAAAACACTTTCACTAGGAAAGGGTTTATTATACTTGTTAAGAATGACCTAGAGCTTGGTGATGGGACAAGATTGACAACCATGACTAATATGCAAAAGGTTATTTGTTCTATATTATTTATTTTTGTTTTTAACTACTTTGTTTTTTTCTATTCTTATGAAAACTAATCATTTTATATGTTGCTGGGATCTTGACACTGCAATTCTACAATTATTGCCAAATACAGATCAAAGAATATGTGCAAGACACATTCTAACTAATCGGTCCAAAAATTAGAGAGGCATCGAAAAAAGGAATTGATTTTGGAAATGTGCTAGGTCAACATATGAGCAAGAGTTGAAAGGAAATCTAGATCATATAGAGATGTTAGGTGATAAAATTTGTGAAGATTTTCTGTGGTACACCATAGAAAGGTGGTCCGAAGCCTATTTTGGTACTTCTAGTTGTTGTGATAGTGTTGACAATAACATGACTAAAAGTTCTAACTCACGGATTTTGGGGGCATGATACAAGACTATTATCACAATGCTTAAGGAAATAAGGGTCAAAGTGATGGGTAGAATTGTAGAGTTGAGCCAGTTCTATGAAATTTGGATAACTAATATTTCTCTAATGGATTTAAAGGTATTGGTCGAGAACACTTCAAAATCAATGAAATGTACCCTTAAATAAAATGGTGAATATTGTTTTGAGGTTAAGGATACTTAGGGTAATTCATTTATAGTATAGCTGAATAATAGAACATGTACTTGTAGATCTGTGATGCTAAAAGGTATACCTTGTTGTCATACTATAGCCGCACTCCATTTTAGATGATTGGAGCTTATTCACTATGTCTCAAATTGGTATAAGAAGGAAATATACCAAAAACCCTATATCTTTTTTATTCATCCTATTATTGGAATACAAATGTGGTCACAGTCAACAAACCTTCCTATTATACCACCTAAAATTAGAAAAATTCCAGGTGAAGAAAAGAGCAAACTGAGAACAAGACATGTAAAATTATCCAAAAGAGGTATTGAAATGACCTACAACACTTGTCATACTAAGGGTCACACTTAGAGGAGTTTTTCTTTTGGTGAAAAAACTACAAATAGTAGAGGGAAAGGGACAAGTTCAAGTGTTGGTTCTTCTACAGCTCCAAGTCAGTCTCAATCAAGGACAAGCAGAGGAAGAGAAAGACCAAAAAGGTCTACAAAATAGGTAAAATTTATCTTATTAAGTTATTTCTAATTTATCTTAAGTTTTATTAAATTTTGATATTATTTTACTATTAGGCTATTACTGCTACTGCTGGAAATGTGATTGATGGCAATGGAAGGGGAAAAAAGACTGAAAGGAGTATAGGGATGATGCTCTTGTATCTAATGTAGATGGTATCAATAGAAGAGGAAAAAGGTCCGACAAGGGTTGAAGGACTACTGCTCTTGCATCTAATGTAGGTGGTGCCACTGGAAGGGGAAGAGGGACTGGTATGGGCAGAGGAATTATTGCTACTTTATCTAATATTAGTGGTGTCAGTGAAAGAGGTAGAGAAATCGCTGATCCTGCTTCAAATACTATTGTTGTTATTTGAAGGGGTAGGGGGAGTGCTACTCCTATATCAAACGTTGGTGGTGTCAGTGGAAGGGGTAGAAAGGGTTGCTGATCCTGCTTCTAACTTTGGTTTTAAAAGCCACAATGTAAGTGATTGAATGATTTTACACTTTCCAATATTTAAGTGAATGATCAGAAGACTAATAAATTTAAAATCCAAAATGTAAGTGATTTAATGATTTTACACTTTTCAATATTCAAGTCAATGATCGAAAGACTAAAATTTTTTTGTTAATACAACCTGGAATGCTTTAAACTCCTCTATAGTAACTATAAATCTTGGGCATCATAAACCAAGATTAGGTGTGAGATGGAAATAAAAGCCTGTTGTCACCCAACATGGACCAGAAAATGAGAGAACAAAAAAGAATGAAGACAAGCACCAAAGATGTAGAAATGAATCACTTGAGCCTAAAAAGTTCTTTAGCTGTCTAGTGTTTGAAGTCTGATTTGTTCCACTAAATTCTATCATGTAATTGATGTTTTATTTGCTCAAATAATTATGTAGTTGTGCTTGGATAGATATATTTTTGGAAAATAATTATGCATCTATGACTGCTTTGTGATGTCTTTTTTTTCAAATAATTATGCAACTGTGATTGCAATTTTTGATCTCTTAATTATGCAGCTGTGGCTGTAATATTTTGATATATTATGCAGCTATGACTGTTGTGTTTATTCAAACAATTATGCAGTTAAGACATGAATATTTCTAGCAATACATGCAACTAAGACTGCACTTTTGGATATATAATTTTTGTCATTATCATTTTTTGTGTCTATTTCTGTGTAACAACAAGTAAATAACAACATAAAAAACTTCAAACTAGATTTTTTTAATCCCTTGCAAATAGAATACTCAATCAAAGAACTACATAGACAAGTTAAGGATGATTACAAAAGACCAAATCAAATTAAAGGCCACTACACACCAAAATCCTAAGGTAACTCTATTGAGTCTCTTTATGTAGATCATTCTAAACCAATAGCTTATAACTACAAGGCAATAACAAAACAAAATAAATATGAGAACATTCCCCCTAGTCCTTTTTTAGCCATGTTACTTATCCATTTCTTTTCTCTTTGTTTCATCTTCTCAATCTCTTTTTCTAATTTCTTCAACTTCATTTCTATATAATTATCATCTTGTTTGGATACTCTAGGCTTGTCAACTTCTTCAGAAACTTCTATCTTCACAAATTCATTGATTGATGGTTGTATGATTTGATGACAAGATTCCTCTAAATTCTCAAACTCACCTAATTTTTCTATTAGTTTAGGAATACCAAATTTAGACCTTGGATCAATATTCTCTTTGTCCCTCCAACACCAAAATTCATAAGATCTTGGACCCTTCAAAAATTTAAATAAAGGATTAGTGTTCAATCAAATATACCAGGATAAAGAAAAAGAGAAAAATTTGATATTTATCCCATAATAAGGACATGCCCAATATCTTCTGCTGGGATTAGTTGAAATCCAAGATATCTTTAAATGAACTATAAAACCATGATTGCAATGAATTTTTTGGTTCAAAGAAAAAATCATTCTCTTCCATACAAAGCTTAGGTAAGTTAACTGATCTCATAGTGTGATGTAAAATAATTCATTCCAATAAATTTCAGAACAAAAAAAGACAATAAAATCTACATAAACAAAATAAGAAGGAATTTACCTTTTCATAGAAATAAGAGAAAAAGGATAAATAAGAAAGGAAAACAAAAGATGAGTGAAAAATAAGAGAAGATTAATCAAAATAATAAAATAAAGGTTTTTATTTTTTAAGTAATTTCAAATCAAATTAAGGTTTGAGTTGATTGAAGATGAATGAGGAGATAAGTTAGGATTTTAAAATTGGGATATAAGGGTTGAGTTTCTTATTTAGGGAAAGAATATGACTGTATTTTTATATAAATTAATTTTGGGTGAAGTTAAGTGCTTAAAGCACCCTGTTTAGGCGTGTTTACACGTGTAGTAATCTGAGCCATGAAGAGAGCAAAATAATATACCTTAAATTTCATAAGGGGGCCAAATCATTATGAGTTAAGTTTTAGTGCTAAAGTTAGTTATGGTGACAAATTTAGGGGGTATTTATGCTTTTCCCCTAAATGACAACCACCAATTGCCATGTTTTGCTGTTAGTTTCACACTTTTTATAAATAAAAACTATTTTTGTTTCCTTTTTCTACTCTATTTTATAAACAAAAAAAATCTTTCTTGTTGTTTTTTTTGTTTAAACTTTTTTGCTGTAATCTTTTTGCTATTTTTTTTACCATCGTATTACATGATTGTTTATATTTAATCAATGTATATCGATACACATTTATATACCATTTATACTCTGTACATCATTTATACAATATTGATACATTAGATAGATTTTATGAAATATTGATACACGTGTGTAAACTATTTATACATAGTAATAAATGTTTACACATCATTTATACAATTTTGATATATGTTTGTGAATTATTAATACAATATTGATACAGTTCGTGCGTTATACAATATTGATATATTAGATATACCCTGCAGAACTATTCATACATCATATATTCATGTTTATACACCATTTATATAATATTGATAAATGAAAAAAAGTTGCATGTAAAAAGATTTTTATAAAATAGAAAAAGTTCTTTATAATAAGAAAATGCAGAAAAACAACAAAAAAAGTTTTTTTAAATTACCTATAAAAAGAAAAGGGAAGAAAATGGTCATTGTCCATTTTAAGCAATAAACAAAAACATGGCTATTTTTGTGAGTGAATCCACTTTACCTTCCCCCACCTCCCCATCCCCAAAATTTAAGGTTTAGGAAATGATACCCCCTCTACATATTAAAAAGGAATGGTAAGCCCCTTATGCAATAATTTTTTGGTGAGATGTTTTTTCTTTAATAAGTAATCTTTTTTTTTTTACTTTCTAGAATTAAAATATAGAAATATATAACTTTTATTATTGCCCCATTTAGTTATTTTTTTATTGAATAATGTTTTTCTTTTAGGATATAACAGTTACTTGGAGTAATATATTGATAAATTTTTGTAATGACCTGATTTGTGTAATTTTGCTTTTGATGTGATTTGATCATTTTGACTTTCTCCATAGTTTCTATATTGATTTGGGGTGTGGGGATGGTTGACCTGATTTTCAATGCGACCGGAAATGATTTGTATGAGTTTGTGGTTTTAGAGGCTTTAAAAGTCATATAACTGGTTTCGTACAATATTTGATATTCTGAGTGTCAGATGACAATTTGGACAGTTTCATTAGGTTCAGAATATCAAATTTGGGTTAGTAGCATGGTTGGTTGGGGTTCAGAGACTTTATCTTATATTTCAATCCTTTGTTTGAAAAATTATCAAAATGGGGTTTCAAAAATTAATTTATTGAAAGCAATCTTTTTTCAAAAATCAACATCGGCATTGATTTTGAAAAGTCAAAAATTGTCTGGTAACATAGATGGTTTACTTCTGTCGGGTCCCAAATAGATTTTGAGAGTGCGGTTAGAGGTTTTGGAAGACATCCAAATCAATATTTTTGCTAGGGGTGTGCAAAAACTGAACTGATAAAATACTATTGATTTATAGTTATTAGATTGACTGTTTTCTAATGATTTATAATTTATTTTGGGTTATTAGTTCGATTTTAATTATTTGTTATTGGTATGGATAAACCAAAAAGAATATACTAAATTAATACTTTACCCCTACTTTATCTATCTATCTATCTATATACACCCAATAACCCAATAAGAAAAAATCAAAATCGAACCAATAACCCAATAATTTTTTCATAAATTTTAATGTGTATATATATCATATAAAAATGCTATTGACTTATTGTTATTGGATTAGCGGGTTAATACAGTTTCTTTTCAGGTTAGTTTCTACTATTTCTATTTTATGAGTATTTTCTTACCAATTAAATAAAAAATCAAACCGTTAAGGACTAAAAATTAATAAATCAAAAACCAATAAAAATATCTTATTGGTTTAGCATATTTGAAAATAAAAAATAGATAAATTGAATCGATAATACATAAAACCAAATTGAACTGATCGATGTACACCCTTAAACTTTGTAGATATCTTATGAAAGTCACCTCTTTCTTTGTGAACATGGGCCTTCGAACGTGAACAAAAAAAAGAATGATTTCCTTTCACGCGATCGCGAGGAGGGAACCTATATTACCCCAGGTTCTAGACTTTAAATTTTTTCATGCAATTTGATCTCACTATTCGAGGTACGGCTTAGGTGATGAGTCATGGAGACTCCTTATGAGTCTTATAATGCCCGTTGTAGTCCAACAAGGGAAGATTTCCTCTATTTCTGTCCTGATCATGATTAGGACCCTACTAGTTGTGAGGTCAGGTCACGGGTTGTAGAGTGGGACTAGTGACCAAACTAGTGAGGTGGACCTAAGTCCCCGCCTAGACTATGAGCCATGGTGTCGACTTGTGACCACTAACCATGATTCATTACCTGACTCATATCAACTTGAGTTATTTTCTTACACATTTTTCATTGAGGGTAATTCAGTCTTTTCTCTTTTTACATTATTCCCATAACTTAAAGCCTCCCCTTGGCCCTATTTACATGAATTTACATAACATAAACACTCTTTTCTCTCTCAAATTCCCAAGTCAAGAACAAATCTAGGGTTTCTAAGGATTGGTCATCTAGGGCTCAAAGTGTGGTTTCTTTCCCAAATTCTTGGTATTTTCAGGCATGTACCACTTCCCTAAATTTTTATTTTTATCATGGTATGAAATAGTTTGATGTTCATGTGGTTTTAATGTTTGATTTTAAAATTCAGGCAGAGGGTTTTGGATGGTTATTGTTGAAATGGTATTTCCATGGTTTACATGTATTTGTTTATGCTTTATTGATAGATTTTGGAACTGATTAGGTGCATGGAATGGTAAATAGAATAGGATCATGGATTCCCCCAAACTTATAGATTTTCATATTAGAATTGGTAAAAACCTTAACCCACCTAGTGAGATTGGCTCTGAAACCTGGCTATATGCATAATTTAACAATTTTTGAAACTATTACATTGTATAAAAAGGATAATGGAATATAAATGGTTTTAAAAGGGCCTTGGTGTCCATGGATTGATTTTACATTGGACTTTGGAGTCTTATGGCTATTTGGTTTGGTTTGGCATAATGGAATTGGCTTACAAGCATAATTAATTGGTATAATTATACCATTTGATAAATGCCTAAATGGATGACTCCTCAGTTAAATTGATGGTTATATGTAAATATTTTAATTGGGATTAAAGAGAGTTGTGTAGCTCATCGTGCAAGGTGGAGGTACCGAATGGATCGATACTGGAAACCATATTTGCTGGTGTGGGGGCCTTAGTGGCCATGTACATAGTTCTGTCTCTCTCTCGCTCTCTTTCTCTCTCTATATAGAATGGATGGGGGCATGGATTTCTTTGCCCTTCCTTGGATTTCTCTGCTTCATGGGGCTAACACGTATTGGGTCCCTTTCTTTGGAGGGAGTCAGACCCATATAGCTCGTGGGTGTTTTGATGGCGATTAGAAATACACAGTCTAGGTTAATAGTATTAACCTTCATGCTAAACCTTGCTCCCTATCCCAGCATTATATATATAGGTATATATGCATATATGTGAACATGTATATTGAGTTTGGATTTGAATTTTGAAATGGCATTATTTTATTCCTTCATTGAGTTACATGCTAGCACTTACCCTGCTAACTATCACCGAATGCTAAATCTTTTCATGATGTAGGGTTCTAGGGGTTTCTTCTATTGGTTTGTGCAGTGTTAGGTGGTCCGATTCGTGGGTTGGTTCGCGGTGAAGTGGTGAGCTTCCATCATCTGAAAAGCTTAGTCACTCCATCAATTTTATTCCATATTCTAGAATTGAAGAGTTCACATTAACATTATCATTATCATTGTCGCTGTTATGGTCGGAGGAATGTCCCAACCTAGTTTGATATTCAGATTAGTTTAGAGACTTTTGTAGCTATCGTGGGTTGGATGGTGCTGTTCACTGTTAGAGCTTATTCTTGAGTTAGTTTAACTGTTTTATCTTTATCCTTTGGTTTTCTCCTGCTTTGTTATTATTTGGATTATGTTTGGTTTCGACAGGCTATGTGTACGGTTTCCGACCCACGGTGGTTTTGAGATATCCATTCTCAGCTAGGCTCGGGGGTCGAGTTGTGACAAGCTAGGTTTCAGAACCTAGGTTTTAAGTCATTGGGTGTCCTCAAGGTCGTGTTGAGTAGAGTCCTTTTTATGGGTGTGTAGCACGCCACACTTATAAGGGGAAGTCTAAAAGGTATTTAGGAATATTTTTCTTTCTTGTGTTCTATTTTGGAGAGTCTAGGGTTATTGAATTTATGTAACTCTTGATTTGATCTCATGTCTGATCATACCTTCTTTAATATTTGATGTTCGTAGAAACTCTGATGGTACCTCTATCCCCTGACGGGAATATGGAGGGGACTTACCCTATTTATGGAGTACAGACCCAGTCTAGGGTCCCTGCTCTTAATTATACTACTCCACCTGGGGTTCTACCAGTCCCCACTAGTCCTTCTCCAGTTGGTGACACTCATGCTCAGTTGCCACAAAGGGATATTTCTAATGTGGAGTTCCATTGGTCCGTTCATCTGCTTACCCAATTGGTGGTGTCTCAGTCTCATCAGTCTAGTCCTATTAGTTCAGCTGTGGTTTTATCTGAGGTTACTTTATTTTTTCAATTTATAAGGCTGAATCCCCCAACCTTCATTGGCTCTAAGGTTAAGGAGGATCCTTGAGGGTTTATTAATGAGATGAAGAAGATCTTTAGGGTGATGCATGCTACTAATATAGAGGGTGTATAGTTTGTTGTATATTAACTGAAGGGTAGAGGGTGTGGAGTTTGTTGTATATTAGCTGAAGAACGTGGCATATCAGTAGTATGAGGAGTGAGAGCAGTCGAGAGAAGATAATGCTGGGAAGGTAATATGGGAGGAGTTCTCTGGTGATTTTCATGATCGTTTCTTTTCTCAAAAGTTAAAGAAAGATAAGGCTGAAGAGTTTGTGAACTTGAGGCAAGAAAGGATGAGTGTGAAGGAGTATTCCATGAAGTTCCATCATTTATCTTATTCACTTCAGAGTTAGTGTCTAGTATGAGAGATAGAATGAGGAAGTTTGTTTAAGGTTTGTCTCGTTACTTGGTATTGGAGTGTAAGGCTGTGATATTGAAAAATGACATTGACATCTCCAAATTTATGATTTACATACAGCAAGTTGAGGATGAGAAAAATAAGTAGTCAAAAAAGGAGAGAGGCAAAATAAGAAGTTTAGGTATTTAGAACAGGGTGTAAATTAGTAGAACAATAGAAGAGATGGTAGGCAATGGAGCCAAAAGAAGACCTGGGGAAATTCTGATTCATATTCTTTAGCTAGTGCTCCTTATCCAAAGTCATTTCTTGATCTTCTCTTTTAAGCTAAGAGTGGTTTTAATGCACAGGGTGTCCAGTCTCAAGATATTGAGCTCAGTCAGCCCTGCATATCCTCTTTATTAATTTTGCATTCAGCTTCACTGAGGTTATTATGATGATAGAAGGGATTAGTGCTTCAACTATGGTAATCTTGGTCACATGCAGCTGGATTGCCCTACGGCTAAGGTAGAAACTATGTCTAATAAAGTCTTGATCACTACTTCTTTGACTTCTGCACCAAAGGGTACTACTTCTGGTACTGGGGTCACCATTGGCTTTATGCTTTTGCCACCTGTCAGGAATCTAAGGCATCTCCTAATTTTATCACTAGTACGTTAAATCTCTTCTATCATAATATGTATTGTCTGCTTGATTCAGGGTCCACCCTTTTCTATGTTACCCATATATAGCTGTACATTTTGATTTTGGTCCTTACAGTATTTTTGACCCCTTATCTGTTTCTACTCTGGTGGGTGATTTTGTAGTCTCTAGAAGAATCTTTAAGGGTTGTGTGGTATCTATCTTTATAGGAAGACATTTGTGCATTTGGTAGAACTTGATATGGTAGAATTTGATGTGATCTTGGGGATGGATTGGACTCATTCGTGCTATGCTTCTTTGGATTGTAGGACTTGACAAGTCAGTTCCAATTCCCTAATGAACTAATAATTGAATAGAAGCGAAGTTCCTTAGCGCCTAAGGGAGGTTTATTTCTTATCTTAGAGCCTAAAAGTTACTTTCCAAGGGGTTTGTTTATCATCTAGTTTGGGTTTAGGATTCTAGTTTTGAGGTTCCCTCTTTGCAATATGTCCCTGTTATCAATAAGTTTCATGATTCTTAGCATTCCTTCTGATAGGGAAATATACTTTGGGATCGATCTTTTATAGGATACCCGTCCAATCTCTATTTCTCCTTATTGAATAGCCCCGTCCAAATTGAAAGAGCTAAATAAGGAGTTAATGGATCTCCTTGATAAGGGCTTCATTCGACCTAGTGTTTCTCCATGGGGTGCTTCCGCACTTTTCGTGCGTAAAAAAGATAGGTATCTTCAGATGTGATAGATTATTGGTAGTTGAATAAGGTTATGATTTAGAATAAATACCCTCTTCCTAGGATTGATGATCTTTTCGACTAGCTTTAGGGTTCTAGATGTTTTTTTAAATTGACCTTCCCTCTGATTATCATCATTTGAATATTAGGGAGGGAAATATTCCCAAGATTGCTTTTCAAACCCGATATGGTCATTATGAGTTCCTAGTTATGTTATTTAGTTTGACTAATGCTCTGGTTGCTTTTATGGATCTATTGAATCAAGTATTCAGACAATTCTTGGACTTGTTTGTTTTTTGTCTTCATTGACGATATTTTGGTGTATTCTAAGAGTGAATAGGATCATGCCAATCACCTCCAAATTTTGTTGCAAACTCGTAAGGATCAGAAACTGTATGCTAAATTTTTTAAGTGTTAGTTTTGGCTGAATGCAGTGACTTTTCTTGGGCATATTGCTTCTAGCGAGGGGGTCAAGGTGGATCCACAAAAAGTTGAGGTGGTTAAGAGGTGACCTAGACCCATGAATCCAACCAACATTTGGAGCTTTATGGGCTTGGCTAGTTATTATAGGAGGTTTGTAGAGAGCTTTTCTTCTTTCGCTTCTCTATTGATGAAGTTGACTCAGAAAAAAGTGAAGTTTTTATGGTCTAATGCTTGTTAGTGTAGCTTTTAGAAGTTGAACAATAAGTTTTCTAAACTAATTTTGACCATGACTGAGGGTACTGATGGATTTGTGATGTATTGTGATCTATCCCGTGTGGGACTAGGTCGTATTTTGATGCAGCATTGTAAGGTTGTGGCATATGCTTCTTGGCAACTCAAAGCTCATGAAAGGAATTATTTGACTCGTGATTTTGAGTTGGAGGCTATGGTTTTTTATTTGAAGATTTGGCATCATTATCTATATAGGGCACATGTATACATCTATTCAGATTATAAAAGCCTACATTATGTGTTTACCCTAAAAGAGTTGAATTTTTGATAGAGAAGATGGCTTGAGTTGCTAAAGGACTATGACATGAGTCTTCACTACCATCCTGGTAAAGATAATACAGTTGCTGGCACTCTTAGTAGGTTGTCCATATAGAGTATCTCATGTGGACGAGGAGAAGTAAGGATTGGTGAAGGATATTCACTGGCTAGCTAACTTGGGAGTTCATTTTTTAGACTTTAAGGATAGAGGATTAATTATGCAAAAAGTGGTTAAATCATCTTATGGTACTGAGGTGAAGGAGAAATAAGCTTTGGATCCCATTCTTATATAGATTAAGGATATCGTAGGACAACAAAAGGTTATGGACATTGAGATCAATGGAATGGTATCTTTAGGTACCAAGGTAGGATGTAGGTTCCTGATGTTGATGGGCTGTGAAAGAGGATTTTGACTAAGGCTCATAAGTCAAGGTGTATAGTTCACCCAACTTCGACAAAGATGTATCATGATTTGAAAAAGATCTACTGGTGAAACACATGAAGAAGGATGTGGCTAACTTCGTGGCTAAGTGTATGGTGTGCCAACAAGTGAAAAGTTTAGCACCTGAGTCCCGACGGTATGTCTTAAGAGATTGAGTTGCCCATATAGAAGTAGAAGATGATCGATATGGATTTTGTTATGGTTCTTACGCAGTTTCGCAATCATTATGATTTGATTTGGGTCATTGTGGATAGGATGACTAAGTCTTCTCACTTCTTTCCAGTGAGGACTAACTACTCTGGTGAGGACTATGCCAATTTTTTTATTTGGGAAATCATCAAGTTGGATGGAGCGTCGGTGTCTGTTATTTCAAAATGAGTTACGTAGTTTAGTTCTCACCTTTGGCATTTGTTTTAGAGAGGTTTAGGGACTAAAGTGAACCTTAGCATCGCTATCCACCCTCAAACGGATGGACAAGTAGAGCAGAGTATTTAGACCTTAGAGCATATGCTAAGGGCTTGTGTGATTAGTTTTAGAGGCAATTGGGTTGATCAATTACCTCTCATTGAGTTTATGTATAATAATAGTTATCGTTGGAGTATTTGGATGTCTTCTTTTGAGGCTCCATATAGTAGAAGGTATAGGTCTCCTATTGGGTGGTTTAAAGTTGGTGAGACTAGGTTGTTTGGTCCCAACTTGGTTCACTAAGCCATAAAAAAGGTGAAGGTGATTAAGAATAGGCTTAAGACTGCCCAAAGTCGCCAAGTGTCCTATGCATATGTGAGGCAAAGAGAGTTGGAGTTTGCGATTAATCATTGGGTATTCTTTAAAGTTTCTCCTATGAAGAAAGTGATGCAGTTTGGGAAGTAGGGGAAGCTCAGTCCCTATTATGTTGGTGCGTATCAAATTTTAAGGAGAGTTAAGAATGTTTCCTATGAGCTTCAATTCTATTCATCTAGTTTTTCATATGTCGATGTTGAACAAGTGTATGGATGATCCTTCTTTGATTATCCCTATAGAGGGCGTTGGTATTTTGATTTCCTTGTCCTATGAGGAGGTTCGAATTGAGATTTGGATAGAAAAGTCCGTAGATTGAGGACTAAGGATGTGGTTTTGGTAAAAGTCCTTTGAAGAAATCAAAAGGTAGGGGAAGCTACTTGGAAGCCGAAGAGGACATAAATTCCAAATATCCATTCTTGTTCTTCATGTTGGATAGAAGTGTTTGAGGTATGGGTTCCTTTTGGTTTTGTCGTTTTTAGCATTGTGCATGGTTTGTGGTTGTATTATATCTTGCGTTCGTGCTAATGGGTGCCGTAAATCCTTATTTTGGGGATAAATAATCATGTGTGGGGGGTAATATAATACCCTAGGTTCTAGACTCTAAATTTTTTCTTACGATATAATCTTACTGCTCGGGGTATGGCTCAGGTGATGAGTTGTGAAGACTCCTCATGAGTCGTATTGTGCCTGTCGTAGTCAAACTAGTGAGGATTTCCTCTATTTCTGTCCTGATCACACCAAGGACCCTATGAGTCGTGAGTTCTGGTCACGGGTCATAGGGTGGGACTCCTGACCAAACTAGTGAGGTGGCCCTGAGTCCCTGCCCAGACTACGAGTCGTGGCGACAACTCATGACCATTGACCACGAGTCATTACTTGGCTCATAGAGATTGGGAGTTATTTTCCTGCATATTTTTCATTAAGGGTAATTCGTTGTATTTTATTCCTTTAAACTATTCGCACAACTTAAACCTTACCTTGGCCCTATTTCCACTAATTAACATAACATAAACACTCTTTTATCTCTCCAATAAGTCAAGACAAACCTATGGTTTCTACGGGTTGCTCATCTAGGGCTCAAATTGTGGTTTCTTCCCCAAATTCTTGGTATTTTTAGGCATGTATCTTTTCCCTAAACTTGTATTTTATCATGACATGCAATGGTTTGATATTCATATGGTTTTAATGTTTGATTTTGGAATTTAGATTGATGGTTTTGGATGGTTATTGATTAAAGGGTACTTCCATGGTTTACATACATTTGTATGCTTTATTGATGGATTTTGGAATTCATTGGGTACATGGGCATGGTAAATGGAATAGGGGTTGTGGATTCCCCAAAACTTATGGATTTTGATATTGGAATTGGTAGTAACCTCAATCCACCTTATTAGATTGGCTTTGAAACATGGTTATATGCATAATTTAACCACTTTTGAAACTATTGCATTGCATAAAAAGGTTAATGGAATATAAATGGTTTTAAAAGGGCCTTGGTGTCCATGTATTGATTTTAAATTGGACTTTGGAGTCTTATGGCTAATTGTTTTGGTTTGGCATAATGGAATTGGCTGGCAAGCATAATTAGTTATTTAGACGATACCATTCAGTAAATGCCTAAATGGATGACTCTTTGTTTAATTAGATGGGTTATGTGTAAATTTTTTAATTAGGCTTAAAGGGGGTTATGTAGCTCGCCGTGGAAGGTAGAGGTCTTGGGGGGGACCAATACTTGAAACCATGTTTGCCGGCATGAGGGCCTTAGTTGCCGTGTGCATAGTTCACACTTTATATATATTTATATATATTTGGAATGACTGGGGGTGTGGATTCCCTGTCCCTTCCTTGGATTTCTCTGCTTCATGCGGCTTACATGTATTGACGCCCTTTCGGTGGGCGGAGCTGGATCCATATAACCCGTGGGTATTCTTAAGACAGTTACAGATACATAGTTTAGGTTAATGGTTTAACCCTTATGATAAACCTTGCTCCCTATCCCTGCATTATATATATATATATGTATTTATGCATGTATGTGAACATGTACATTGAGTTTGAATTTGACTTTCAAAATGACATAATTTTATCCCTTCCTCGAGTTACATACTAGTGCTCACCCTGCTAACGATACCCAGGCGCTACATCCTTTCATGATATTGGGTCCTAAGGGTTTCTTCTATTGGTTTGTGCAGTGTTAGGTAGTTCGATTCGTTGGTTGGTTCCCGGTGAAGTGGTGAGCTTTCATCCTTTGGAAAGCTTAGCCATCCATCAATTTCTTTACATATTTTAGATTAAAGAATTAACATTAACATTATCATTGTCATTTTCACTATCATTGTCGAGGGAATGTCCCGACCTAGTTTTCTATTCAAATTGGTTTAGAGGCTTTTGTGGACATCTGTGGGTCAGATGGTGTAGTTGACTTTTAGATCTTATTCTTGAGTTACATTAATTGTTTTATCTTTATCCTCTGGTTGTATTTTGCTTCATTATTATTTGGATTATGTTTTATTTGTACAGGTTATGAGGGTGGTCTCTGGCCCACGTTGGGCTTGAGATACCTATCACAGCTAGGCCTGAGGGTCGGGTTGTGATTGAATCATGATCGTAAAGAGAAAATAGGGTCACACCGAGTCATAAATGCAAAGGTCCTATTTATCGGCTTTAGCAAATACGAAGCCTAGGCCGCGAATTCAAAGGCCATTCTGGTGGCTTGGTCAATGTTGACCCTTGCAATTGGGAGGCACTGTTCACAGAATAATATGTAAATCCCATTTTTGTAATTCTCACCATTTTTGGTCCTCCAAGCTTCAGGAACAATTTGTTAATGTTTTCTCTCCAGTCTTGCTTGGGTAGACTCTTAAATCTAATCCATTATTTCCTACATCTATGAAAATACCTTTTAATCATGATTTTGAAATGACATTTTGAGGTTTTTACTGGTAAAACTTAAAAATGGTTTTTCTCGATTTGGACCTTGTTTTAACCTCTTTTTGCAAGGGGTTTCAGTTATAGATTCCTATAACCTTGGGGAATGTATTTCTATATTCTAGTTTTACCACTTTCATTTTTGCACTTCTTTTACAAATTTATTTTGGACCCGACTCAATTATGGACAATATAAGTATTATTAGCTTTCTTTTAACACGTAGATGCTTTTTTGAATATTGTTGTTGATTTTGAGGCTATTCAAAAGAGAAAAGCATTGTGTTGAAGAACTTTAGACTCGGATTTCATTATTTTAAGGTAGGTTACGGCTCAACTTCTTCTAGATTGAGCTGGGTAGTTAATAAATAGGTAAACCATACTATGGGTTAGGGAAAATAACTATGGGGTTTATATTGGAGATTATTATTGTTGTTGTGTGCCCGAGGGAGGCTTATATTCTGTTGTTATTGACTTGTGATATTTGATATTGCGTGTTGCCCGTGTGGGGGATTTGTTTGACATCATTGGCCTTATCCTTCCTTTAAATGCCTTTATTCTAGATATAATGCCTGTGTGAGGGCTTGAATGGTTATTACAGGACTTATTGAGTATTGGTTGCTTTAACATGATAAAAATGCTCAAGTTTGGGGTTGATACAATATTAATAATATCTTACATGAATATTTATTCAGATGGTGCCTAATTAGAGTTGATAATCATGAATTGTGAACATATTGAGTTTATTTATGGGTTCACTTGTACATGTGTTGAATTGATTAGATATCTTCATAGTAATTTAATTGTGAGTATTACAACCTCATTTCATACATATACATTCATGAGTACTAGTACCAAAGAGAAATACTATTTTTGAAAGCAAATGAGACATTTTTATAAAAACCCTCTCTGTGAACACGAGCCATAGAAGTGGATTGAAATTTGAGATATGAGTTATAGTATATGGGTTGCGAAACCCCTAATGGGTCCTATCTTGGGAGCTGTGAGCAAGGTAGGTGTATACATCAAGTCATGCGATGACTTTCACTATTTATTCCATTATTATTTCATTGCATTGCATATGCATCTTTCATATTTTTTTTTTATCTTTCCATTGACTTGTGTTTACTTTTCATGTACTCTTCCTGTATATTTGTATTGTTCTTTTCTCTCTCTCTCTCTCTCTCTCTCTCTCTCTCTCTATATATATATATATATATATATATATATATTAAAACTGTTAGTAGAGATGGTGTGATCTAATATTTGAGAATTTTCTGTTTGTAGGTGAAGTGCTCATAATTTTCTTTACTTATATTATTTTCTGCTTTACTCAGTCAACCTATGATACCTACTGAGTACAAGTGGACCATACTCATTCATACTGTATCCTTTAGGTATAAACTCTAGCACGAGTGCGACTCATGGAGGCTGATTTTCGCGATGGAGTTGATGATATCTCGAGGTACTAGTCCACTCTTGGCTTTTCAGACTCGACTCTAGACTTTCTCTATCTCTTAGTTGTCTTTACTTTATTTCAGAGACAAACTGTACAATTTCAGTTCCATATATTTTATTAGATGCTCTTATACTCGTGACATTACGTTTTGGGATGGTTATGTGTTGAGACTCAAGGAGTTG
>NC_061117.1:79590680-79743109 GCF_002878395.1 Capsicum annuum | reverse complement strand
GTGACATTACGTTTTGGGATGGTTATGTGTTGAGACTCAAGGAGTTGCACCACACTGTGAGGGACCAGGTACCTTAGAGTCAGTCATATGTAATCAAACAGAAAATCACTAGAAAACTAAAAACTTTTCTGAAAACTAAAGAACACAAATATTTAACGTGGAAACTCCTTGCTCAAGGGAGGAAAAACCACGACTTGCCCTTACAAGTACTCAACCATCCAATATAATAAAACTCTTGATAACAGACTAATGAACCTAACTCTAGGCTCCACCTAAACTCTCTCAAGAACACAAAGAAGGCATTACTCTTATAACACGAGTAATTCAATTACAGACCATGAATTGACTCAAGAACATTCACTCTTTTAGTACGTAAAGAAATTAAGAACTTGAGCAATATAGAAAAGTTGAGTTTTCACCTATTTTCCTCACCTCTATTCTGATTTTGCAAAAACTCACCAATTGAGAAACATTATTTTCCTTTTATAGTGGAAAAATAATAAGGGTAGAAATTTGATTGGGCCAACTATCCTGAAAGGTATAAGCTCACTTACACATTTTGTTATACTAGAAGACAAAAAAGCACAGACCTTGTGATAGCTGTATTTTTCCATGAAGACCTAGGGACCTAGTCCCTTGTTGTTAGCTTATCATCATCAAAACATGATACAGTAGTTTCCCCTTTTTTGATGATGAAAAACCACAGAACATGACCACAAAACTTTAGAGCATCTAATACATTCACCTTATCCATTCGGAGTGATTACCACTACTGTTAATGAATGTTCCCCTATCATTATGCTCCATCCTTCCCCCTACCAATATGTCAACTTAGAGACCAGGTCCCTTGTTGTCAGTTGATACCAAAACTCATTCACTATATGTCAATATTCCCCTGTCAATATACTTGCACTCATCAATGTGCATTTGAGTATTCTTCCCCCTGTCAAATCATCACTTCACCATAATTGCATTTAACACATTACCTATCACGTACTTGCACAAATCACCTATGCACTTTTGGTACTGATGAGGGGTGATTTTTCCACTCATTCTCACTAAGCATTTGTGCACATTACCTTATTTTAAATAAATGAATGAGACGTATTGGTAATAAAATGCACTAATATCCACTTTTTTATAGGCATAGAGTTGAGGAGATTGAAGCTGAAAATGATAAAAAAGGCAAAGAAGCGTGCAGCTGAAGACCTAGAACACATTAGCCTCAGTTACCGCAACCGCAGTCCTCAATCCATGGTCGAGGTCAGTCAATACAACTAACACAATATCGTTGTGACACATAACTACGGTCGACTGGACGCGGTCGCAGACAGTCACGCGCGATCGCAGTTTAGCGGGAATATGCCTAGGGGAAGATCTGTAAAAGTACTTAGAAGAATCCCAAACCATATATAAGTAAAAACCCTTTCTTCTTTGGGTATTTCTTACCTCATAACTATTTTTGATTTGAAAGAAGGAAACCCTAATTGGGCTAGTGTGTAACTACTCTTGGAGGCTTAATTTCTTAGTAGTTTTGTGAAGAATGGATGATTTGGGAAATCCCCATGGCATATTAATTTTTATTTTCTTCATGAGTGGCTAAGTAATTTAGTCTTAGGATTATGTTGAACTAAAGTGTAATTGTGTATGTGTGTTGTTGTGTTTGCATCATTTTTAGTTGTTGAGTATGGATTCCACCATTGCTTGAGCTTACTAGTTGGAATTTGATAGGTGAAAACCCCAAATCTCGAAATGGGTTTGATGGGTGAAAACCCTATAGAAATCCTTTATCATCCTTGAAAGAGGAACTAAGGTGAAATTGAGGTAACCCATAACATCCTTGAAAGAGGGTTATAGGGGGACAAAGTAATGGTGGACAATTAAGTCTATGGTCTACTACCTTTTGCAATCTTAGAAATAAGTGTTATTAGAGTGTAAGCCATGTCAAGAGCATCATTATATAAATAGGGATATTTGATTGAAGTTTTGGATGATTATGAATTGCACACTTGTTAGGTGCTCGAAAGAGCCAATGGGAGAATTTGTTGTAGTTTTATTGAAAGATTGACTACAATGACTTTTGACCTAGCCTATCCTTTGATCAACAACTAGAACTCATGCCAAACCGTCACTAACCCATACACTTTACATTTAGGTAGACATTATCCCAAGACCCTTCTCTAATCTTAATCTTAAATCAAAAGTGGTATATCCATGCATTATTATTTGATAAGCTTGTCTCTAAATTAATTTCACCTATATTACTTTACATGTCTTGTTTATTATCATTCCGAGTAAACTTGTAGTAACTAGGACACCCGTAAGATTTGAAGCCTATAATTTGCTCCTTGTGGATTTGACCCCAACTTTAGTTGGGTTGTTTGACAACAACCGCCTCACCCCTTTATCATGGGAGTGAGTTGAGCGTCATCAAAATGGCGCCGTTACCAGGGAGTGAAATATAAATTTCACTTGTGTAGTGTGATTCTTACTTGGGAATACCCGAAGTGATATAATTTACTTTATTTGTTGTTTTTAATTCTTGTTTTAGGTGATCGAAGTATTAACAGAACAATGAGTGATAGTGCAAGCAACATGGGCCCCTTTGATTCCCCTCTAGCTGATGAGAGTCCACTAAATAAAGTGAGGCAAATAAGCACAATCCGTATCCCATCAACTAATGGGAACAAAGTCTTCCATGTTACTAGCATCATGCTTTACACGTTGCAAATAAAAGGAATGTACGGAGGTCAACCCTTTGAGGACCCAAATGTCCATTTGAAGAATTTTGTGGAAGTATGTGTACCATTCAATATAGGTCACATTACTCAAGAGTCCATTCGGCTTCACCTTTTCCCATTCTCATTAACGGGCGAGGCAGTTTCATGGCTCCGCTCACTTCCACCCAAGAAAATTACATCTTGGGAAGAGCTTACTAAGGTGTTTCTTGATAGATATTTCCTGCCATCTAAAATGTTTCAAAAGTGGGATGAGATTGTTAATTTTTGGAAAATGAATGGAGAACCACTGTTTGAAGCTTGGGAGAGGTTTAACGGTAAGCTTGCTTAATTCCTAAATCATGAAGTCCTAGAGAAAATGCTTTTTGAGATCTTTTATCGTGCCCTTGATCCATTAACAAAATGGTGGTAGATACTGTGGAGGGTGGTTCCCTAGTAAATTTACACCACCGCACAACCTTTCTATTGATTGGAGAAGTGCCAAAACAAAATTGGGGTTGGCATACTTGAGAAACCAAAGCTCCCAAGATTCTTTCTACTACTTCCATGGTCGATAATGAACAAAGAAAGAGGAATGAAGAAAAGGAGAACATGGAGAAAATGATGATCCGAATCGAACTCTTGACTAATCATGTTATGGGCGTACCCACGAAAGCAGTCAATGTTGTAGCATCAAAATCTTATGAAGATAATGAAGAGATAAAGAAGTTGGATGAGGAAATACGCTATTTGGCTAACTACTCGGGGGGTTACCGCTTTGCCTATCAAAGGAAAACCGGGAATCAAGGTTGGATAGACAGCAAGAGGGATAGTTATTGGAGAGATTGGGAACATAACTATGACCTTTTTGTTCCTCCTCATGATCAGGCCAAAGCCAAAGAGTTAAATATCGTCGACCCTGAAAAATTCAAGACCGAGGATTTGTTGGAAAGGATCTTGAGTAGAGTGAAGGGTATAGGAAAAATGGTCCGCGAATTGAAGGGTGATTTTTCTCAACTCTCTCAAACAGTGGTGTCTCACTCCGTCTCTATCATGCAATTGGAGGCCCAAGTCAAGCAAATCTCCATTCAACTAAATACTAGGCCTAAAGGTAGACTCCCAGTGACACGATTGCTAATCCAAAGAATGATGCCCAAGTTCTAGAAATTGTCACAAGGAGTGGGAAGGTACTTGATAAACCCTCTAGAGGAGACTTGAGTGAGAATTTTTTTCAAGGGTAAAGCAAAGGAAGTGATGCCCCAAAGAAAAGAAGCAAATAATGAGAAAGAGATCGAGGAAAGAGATGAAGAAGTGATAGAAGTTAGGAAGCCACAAGGTGATACAGGGACAAACATCCAAGTTCCTACCCCATTCCCTTAACGATTGCATAAAAAATTGGAAGGTGACAAATTGAGTAAGTTCATGGAAAAACTTAGCAACCTATCGATAAATATCCTGTTGCTTGAAGCAATCTAAGAGATCCCAGGATATGCTAAGTTGATAAAAAAGTTGATGTACCAGAAGAAACTTGTTGAAGGTGATACTATTAAGATCACTCATAGGTGTAGCTCTATCATGGATAGCAAGGTTACGGAAAAAAAAATGACCCCGGAGCATTCACTATTCCTTGCACAATTGGGACACATGAATTTGCAAAAACTCTATGTGACCTTGGTACGAGCATGAACTTAATACCTTTTTTCATATACAAGCAACATGGTTTGGATACCCCGACGCCAACCTCTATGCGACTCTTGATGGGGACCTATCTATAAAAGGGTCGGTGGGTATATGGTTTGGCGTCCTTGTGAAAGTGGACAAGTTCATTCTCCTGGCAGATTTCATGTTATTAGATTGTGAAATGGACCAAGATGTGCCTATCATTATTGGTCATCCTTTATTGGCCACCAGGAGAGACATTGTCGATCTAGAGCTGGGGGAGATAAAATTTAGAATGCAAGAAGATGAGGTCTCTTTCAAAATTTTCAATTCAAAGAATCAAACCGCGGAGTTGCAAGTAGTATCCGTGGTGGATGTTGAAAATGAGAAGATGAATGAAGAGGATTTCAAAGAACCACCTTGAGAATGAAGGAAGGAAGACATCGTTCCACGACAATAACTAAGGTTCTAGGTGGGAGTTAACCCACAAATGTCACGAGAGTGGCTCATATCCTTTTTTTGTTATATTTTTGTAGGGTAGGTATTATCTTTTTCTTATGAATAACCCATGCATTTGTGGAACTATGGAGTGAATTGGATAAGCTGAACAGGGGAGAGATATGTCAAAGTTGAGTAAAATGCTGAACAGGGGAAAACAGGGGAGTAGAATTGCTCTCAGTTACAGCGATTGCAGACCTCATGCGCGATTGCGGTCACGCAGGTGTTCGCGATTGGGGTCTCTTGACCGCGGTCATGACCACTTCTTCCATTTAACCCCTAGTTTCACTCATTTGCCTCACACTCCCTTTCAATATTGTACTTTATAATTTGGGCTGATTTTTGGCCATGTTTGTGAGCTCTCAAACAACATCCTAGCATCCCTCTTGTATCACAACTCTGGTAAGTGTCATGAATATGTGCTTTTATTTATAAGAATAAGCCCTAGAATGCATAATTAAGAGAGGGCCTAAAGTTTTGATTTATGCTTTCTATGTTGTCTTACTTGATATTGGTGAGATGTTGGCTGCTTGAACAAGGTGTGCATACAAGTGGGAATTCTTGAGTACCTAAGTATGTTTGGAAAATGTAGACAAATGAGATGTGCACATCAAGTGTTTGATGATTTGCCTAATTGAACTTTCACTAATGATGTTTGGTTTCTAAAGGGCACATCCATCCACCTTTTAGCATTGCTCAAATGATCTTCAAATGCACCCATATTGTAGAATATGCTATTAGCCTAAAATTAGAAGAAATCTGAGCATACAGAGTTGACAATAGAACTGGCCTTAGGTATCACGATCTCGGTCATAGACCGCGATCGTGGAAATACGAACGTGGTCCTGACTTGCGATCGTGATAACTGAGGGCAGTTTCCTACCAGGCCAAAAATCCTGCACTGACAATTTTTAGTCAAGCAACACCAAGCACCTAGTCCAATGAACTCTAGTAATCAGTATAGCACGGTTTGCATGATTAAAATGTCATCGAAGGATATATGTGTGCTTAGTGCTTTCAGGACAACATCATGGATAAGTATGATCATATCTAATTTATTGCACCCAAGTGCCATAATCATTACTACAGGGATCTTTCGAGGACAAAACTGCTCCCGGAGAGAGGAATTTGCTTGAAAAAAGTGTCGGAGAAACTACTAGAACTTCATGACAAACTTCAAGACATAGGGTGGCGATGCTTCACCTCAGATCCATGCATTGCAAATGAGTAATGGGTCCATGAATTTTAAGCAAACATCGGTGAAGTCTCTTTTTGGAACCCACTCAATGTGACAACCAAGAGTCGGGGAAAGCCGATGAAAGTTGGGGCTAAATAAATCAATAATGTTTATAGGCTCAAACATACCAACATGGGTGAATTAAAAGTAAAAGGGTGTAAATTGGGGAGTTGGTTAGAACAACGGCTATGCCCCGAAGAGAAAGTCTCATGGGCAAAGACTAAAAGCAATATTTCTATGAACGACTTCACTTTTGAGGCTCGAATATGGTTTCACATCATCCATAGCCGAGTTTCTCCTTGCACCCACATAACAGCAGTCCCCGAATTACGTGCTATGATGGTTGAATGTATTATAGATGATATCCCTCTAGATGTTGGTCAACTCATGGTTAATGAGATAGATCATATCAAGGACCATGGCGGTACACATCTATTCTTCCCCTTCTTAATTACAGAGCTTGGAAAAAGAGCGGGGGTGGAAGAGTATGCTAGTGATACATGGGTAGAACAATTGAACCCCCTGACAACATTCGCATGCCATGTGTGTGAGGTTAATTGTATTTACCTCATGTGTACTTGTTCCATCTAGAACTTGCCCCATTAGTCTTTCAAAGCTAAATTTTGATTGTGCCGGGTTGGTAAAATGATCACAAGCCATCTTGTGATTTTGGAAGCTCACTCTAGCCTATTTTTGGGATTTCCCCATGTCTTCTTTTTTGGGTATTGCTTACCTCATAACAATTTTTGATTTGAAAGAAGGAAACCCTAATTGGGAAAGTGTGTAACTACTCTTGGAGGCTTAATTTATTAGTAGTTTTGTGAAGAATGGATGTTTTGGGAAATACCCATGGTATATTTCTCTATATTTTCTTCATGAGTAGCTAAGTAATTTAGTCTTGGGATTATATTGAGCTAAAGTGTAATTGTCTGTGGGTGTTGTGTTTACATGATTTTTAGTTGTTGAGCATGGATTTCACCATTGCCTGAGCTTACTAGTTGGAATTTATCGGATGAAAACCTCAAATCTCCAAATGGGTTTGATAGGTGAAAACCCCAAACTCTAGAAATCCTTTATCATCCTTGAAAGAGGGACTAACGTGAACTTGAGGAAACCCATAATATCCCTGAAAGAGGGTTATAGGGGGACAAAGTAATGTTTGACAATTAAGTTTGTGGTCTACTACCTTTTGAAATCTTAGCAATAAGTGTGATTAGAGTGTAAGCCATGTCAAGAGCATCATCCTAGAAATAGGGATGTTTGATTGAGGTTTTGGGTAATTATGAATTGCACACTTGTTAGGTGCTCGAAAGAGCCAATGGGTGAAATCGTTGTATTTTTATTGAAATATTGAATACAATGAACTTTGACCTAACCTATCCTTTCATCAATAACTAGAACTCATGAAAAACCGTCATTAACCCATACACTTTACATTTAGGAAGAGATGATCCCATGACCCTTCTCTAATCTTAATCTTAAATCAAAAGAGGTATATCCATGCATTGTTAGTTGATAAGCTATTCTCCAAATCAATTTCCCTCTATATTATTTTACATGGATTGTTTATTATCATTCTGGGTAAACTCTTAGTAACTAGGACACCCATAAGATTTGAAGCCTATAATTTGTTCCTTGTGGACAAATCCATATTGATCTCCTCCCACGTCCAGTCAGGTAACTTAATCTCTTGATACAACCCACCAGGCCTCATGTGCTCAACTATAACTTGATGACATATCCAGAACTTGGACATAAAGTCAACCATGCACCGCTATATGCCACTCAACCAATAGATCTCCTTGAGACCATGGTAAATCTTAGTAAAACCAGGATGGGCAACATAGCGCGATTCGTGCGCCTCGGCCAAGATCCTTTGCTGCAAACCATCTACATCAGGAATACACAGCCTCCCTTAGTACCGCAAAGTACCATCACCGCTAATCTCAAAATCCGCCACCTTTTGCTCACCAACGCTGCCCTTGATTTTCATCACGGCAGAATCCAACACTTGCTTCTCCTTAATCTCCGCACCAAGAGACGATCTAACCAATTCTTGCACCATAAATTCACCATCCTTGGTGTCCAAGAAATGAACCCCACGATTTGCAAAACGGTGAATATCCTTTACCAATTCCCCCTTTCCTTGCCCATGGGCAACCTGCTAAGAGCATCAACAACCATGTTAGCTTTACCTGGATGGTAGTGAAGACTCATATTATAGCCTTTGAGAAGCTCAAGCCATCTCCTCTGCCTAAAATTAAGCTCTTTCTGCGAGAACACATACTACAAACTCTTGTGATCAGAAAAGATATTCAGGTTGAACATATACAAATAATGCCACAATATCTTCAAAGCAAACACAAAAGCCAACAACTCCAATTCATGAGTAGGATAGTTCCTCTTATGCACCTTCAAATGCCTGGAAGCATAGGATATCACCTTCCTATTCTGCATCAACAACCAACCAAGACCAACCCGAGATGCATCATAATAAACCACGAAACCATCATTGCCTTTCGAAAAGGTCAAAACTGGAGCTGATGTCAACTTATCCTTCAACTTCTCAAAACTCCCCTCACACGCATCCGACCAAGAAAACTTAACCTTCTTCTGAGTTAGCTTAGTCAAAGGAGAAGCTATCAATGAAAAGCTTTCCATAAATTATCTATAATACCCGACTAAACCGAAGAAGATCCAAATATCAGTTGGAGTCATAGGTCTAGGCCATTTCTTCACCACAGCCACCTTTTGCGGATCCACCATTATCCCTTTACTAAAAATGATATGGCCCAAGAAAGTCATAATATTCAACCAAAACTCGAACTTAGAGAGCTTAGCAAACAACCGCTATTCCCTTAAGGTCTGCAACACCACACGGAGGTAATTAGCATAATCCACCTCAGTCTTCAAATACACCAAAATATCATTAATAAACACAATGATGAAGAGATCCAAATAATGTCAAAACACCCTGTTCATCAAATCTATAAACACTGTCAGGGCATTTGTCAATCCAAATGACATCTCCAAAATCTCATAATGCCCATACCCAGTGCAAAAATCCATCTTAGGGATATACACTTCCCTAATCTTTAACTGATGGTACCCAAACCAAAGATCTATCTTAGATAAGAACTTTACACCTTGCAATTGCTCAAACAGATCATCTATCCGAGGGAGAGGATATTTGTTCTTGACCATTACCTTATTCAACTGCCTGTAGTTGATGCACATACGAAGAGAACCATCTTTCTTGCGCACGAACAACACTAGTGCACCCCATGGGGAAACACTAGGACGAATTAACCCTTTATCTAGAAGATCCTTAATTTGCATCTTGAATTCCCTTAACTCAACCGGAGCCATTCTATACGCAGGAATAGAAATTTAATAAGTGTACGGAAGCAAATCAATACCAAACTCTATTTCTCTATCCAAAGAAACACTTGGAAGATCATCCGAAAAGACCTCTGGAAACTCATTAACCACAGGGACTGAAGACAAAGGAGGACCTTCTGAATTAGAATCTTTAACCCAGACCAAGTGATAAAGACAACCTTTAGAGATTAACCTTCGGGCTGTAAGATAAGAAATATACATCCCCCTAGGCTCTAAGGAACAACCTTCCCATTCTATTTATGGCTCACTAGGGAACCTAAAGATGATCCTACGGGTTTGACAATCCAAATTTGAATAACTAGAATGCAACCAATCCATGCCCAAGATTACATCTAAATCTACCATACCCAACTAAAACAGATCCTTCAAAGTCTGCCTACCACTCATAGATACCATACCCCCTATAGACCCGTTCAGATATGACTAGATCTCCTGCAGGGGTAGAAATAGAAAGTGGATCCAAAATAATTTATGGATCAAAACCAAAAGATACGGCTACATAAAGAATCACATAGGAAAAGGTAGAACCTGGATCAAGCAAATAATACATGACACAAGAGAAAAATTGTAACGTACAAGTAACAATATTAGGCGATGCCTTAAATTTTTGACCGGACGCCAAATCATGCAACCTGTTTTGACCAGCACTAGAACTAAGAGCAGTAACAGAAGCAGATGCCACACCATCGGGTGTAGGAACAGAAGATGAAGCCACTAAAATTTTATTCGCTCCTGTAGCAACCTTGTTAAATGGATAATCCTTGAGCCAATGGCCTACTTGGCCACACTTGAAGAACTTATCTCTACCTTCCTCACAGAATCCCCAAAGAAAACCTCCACAAAACCAACAAGGAGGACATAAAGAAATAGACTAATCTCCACTTCCCTGAGAAGAGGATCTTTGCGCCTGAAAATGTCACCACTATAATGACGCCTGTCGCCCAACTGCTGGGGGTAAGCAGCACTGGCAGTAAAGAAGGAACCAGAACTCCCCCACTTCTTTTTTTGCCATTTCCCACCATCTCTACCACTTTTAGACTAGGCACCTCCCAGATCAGAAAACTTACCCTGCTTACCCTGCCTGTCTCCATATTCTGCCTGCCTTCTCTTCTCATCTTGAACTTGCTGCATATGAATAGTCAGCCTCGACATGTCTATATCCTTCATGAGCAAAATAGTCTTGCTCTTTAAAATCATATCTCTATTCAGCCTAGAAGCAAACTTCCTCATTCTTGACATCATATCAGCCACCAAATTAGGAGCATACCTCGACAACAGAAGAAACTTCAAAGAATACTCTTTCACATATATTCTTCCTTGCCTAAGGTTCACAAAATCCTCCATCTTAGCTTTCCTTAACTCTTAAGGAAAGAACCAGTCCATGAAGGCATCAGAAAAGGCCTCCTATAAACTATCATCTTCTACATCACCCTTATCTCTGTCCCACTCCTCATACCACAAATAAGCAACCTCTTTGAGCTGATTAGCTACAATGTTTACTTCTTCCATATTAGTAGCCCTCATTATCCAAAAGGTCTTCTCCATCTTATCAATAAAGCCTTGTGGGTCTTCCTCCACCTTTACTCTCATAAAAGTTGAAGGATTAATTTTTATAAACTGTTTAAGCCTATCAGCCTCAATAGATACAATGCTGACCGTACCTCTCTTGGCCTGAGCTACAACCAGTTAGGCAATAGTATGCATAAACTGATGAAACTACGCATTTATCATATTTCCCTGAGGGATCTAAGGAGCAGTAGGAGGAATAGAAGGGAATCCAGTACAATCAGGAATAGGATTATGAGATCAAAGATGTTCTCCAGACGTAGGAGGTACTTTCTTAGCATTATCCCAGATGGGACGGAAGAATTTCCTTTTGTTCCAGATCTTGGAGGCATGATCTGAAAGATGAACAAACAAGGATTAGAGGAGATTTATGAACTGAGTAGTCAAGCTTGAAGAAAGAATACCAAGAAATTAAAACATTACTAGATGTCTTGCAGCCTCTCCCTTATGAGTGTGGCGTGCTACACACTCCTAAAAGAGACTCTACTAAACACGGCTTTGTGGAATCCCAATTGACCATGAACCTAGGCTCTGATACCAACTTGATATAGCCCAGGCAGGGGCCTTGTTGTATTGGGCATCATAAGTCTACCTAGGACCGGTGACCACATCCTTAACCCAACCCAACCACTTTATACAACCTTAGATAAGTTGAATTTCGAGAATATAACAAGATTGCACAATGCTTTCATAAAGACTTTGGGATAGGTCCACAACTATGACCGACCCAACTAAGTCTATCAATACCAAACCAACCATCCATACCATACCAAACCAAAGATAATATCAAAATATAATATGAAAGTCAAACCCAAAAAGTATTACGATAGAACAATGAGAAATTATGTCTGATGATGCCAACCTCCCAACTTATTCCAATACCAAGACTGACACCAATACCAATCCTGCCCATTCCAACCCCCAGAAGTACTACAAAGCCTCTATTAAAAAGAATACAAATATCCGGTTGAGACATGACCCCAACCATAGACAAAACTAATATCATAAAAGAAAACAAAAAGTCTAAGAATGTCCGTCATAAAATGTTTCCTTTTGAAAGGATGGAAGCTCACAACTTCAGTCCAATAAGCTAGCCTCGAATCAAGTACTATGAAGGAGGAGTCAAACGTCTGGTTCCTACATAGTGTGGGTATACAACCGCCAATAAACGGGTTTGTGGGTGAACACTAGCATGAATCTCGGGATAAGGACAAAGTAATTTCATTTATCAAAACCAAGTGAAAACAATCCAATGCAAAACACTATACATATATATATAAGTGTTAGGAAAAGGGAACGGGTTTAGCATGCCATTTAAAAATTGTAACCTGGTTTGTTTAGCTTAGCCGCCTTACCACCCACAAGCCATATGGGTTTATCTCTCCCTGCTAAAAGGGTCCCGGTGCGTGTAGCCGCACGACCAAGTAATAACCCTGGGATGACTAGTACATTCCTCTAATATAAATATGACACTCTCACGTGTCCATAGAAGACACCTCATATCGACAAATATAAGTTTCTAATTTTGATCCCCAGGATTGCCACCTTCCATGGCTTACTTACACTTTCCACCATTAATGCATAATAAAACTAAGTCCAAACAATCCAATTATACACTTATTAACCAAGGCTATATGATTAACCAGCAGTATCGTCATACCACCATACTTGCAAACATTACCTATTGCCAAACCATTTAGATTAAGAGGACTTTCGGTGCCCTTTTCGTTTACCATATTAACCTCTTGGGAGACTACCATGTTCTCCACAAGCATTACCAATTGGACATTAACCTTTATAAACCATTGAAAAACACTTAAGGTTTTATATATAAGATGAAAAAACAAGAGTTCCATTAACATAAGTCAATGCAATGAACATATCTTTATAAGCATTTTATCAAACACCTTGGGGGCATAATATAACCAAAACCAAATTCCACTACCATGCAATTCAATTATCGAAAACCACCATTAATGCAGAGAAAGAATAACTAAAACCATAAAAAATCATAACCAAGCCTTTAACATCAAAACCCCCAACTCAATGATTAAAAACTAAAACCATGCAAAAGTATAAACCATGAAATCAACCATATAACCATGTCTTTAATTGAAATTACAAGCAGGGAAGAAAATCATGCCTTAAAAAAAAGAAGATTGATAGAAAGAATTCATCAAGACAAGCCCCAAAGTAATCCCTTAGTTGAAACCCTAGATATTTGCCCCAAAATCTCTTGAGAGTATTATGATATGTTTTGGAAGAGATTCTAAGTGTTTAAGAATAAAATAATAGAGTAAATAACCTACTAAGTACATTAGAAGTCGTGGATCCTTATTAGGGTAAGTAGGGAAATATCTAGAATACCCCCGACTTAAATCTCAAAAAAACCCAACACAGGGTTACGACTGACCTCCTTACGAGTCGTAACCTAGCTTACGGTTGATTCCCACCCAATCATAACTAATCCTCAACCATGGATCAGACACTGTATAGTATGACTTATCCAACTAGGTTGTAACCTCAACAAACAATCGTTACCCATGATTCATATCCCTGGCAGAATATAATGCTAGGAGGATCAAACATTGATTACCTTACGAGTCATCTATACGACTCGTACCCAACCATATAAAACTCACACCTAAGTCATATCTGTTCCAGTGTCCAAGACAATCCCACCAACTAAAACTGGTCTTATGATAGGTTTTTACCACTCGTACCCTAGCTTACAGCTCGTATCATGAGTTGTAATGGGTCTGAAGAACGAGATTCTAGGAAATTTTCTAAGGGTCAAAACCTAGGATACTTCAGTGTTCCCCACTAGGAACATTCGTCCCCGAATAATGGATAAGGTCGGGGTAACCACACACAGAGTCATTTGCATTATCAAACATCCCTTTAATAAAGTTTAAAAACAAAGAGGCAAAGATGTTAATCTTTTCTTTAACAAACTCAGAAAATAAAGATGTGTTCAAGAACAGATACCTTCCGCATGAACATCAGGAGAAGAAAACAAGAGCAGATACTTAGACTTCATGTCCTCTTTCGCTTCCCACATGGCCTTTTCCACCGGTAGTTCCACCATAGAACCTTAACCAAAGTCACATCCTTGGTCTAGAACCGACGAACCAACCTATCTAATATCTCAACTGAGACCTCTTTATAAGACAGAGAATCCGAGATATCCAACCCTTCCAAAGACATAATTAAAGAAAAATCACCGACGCACTTCCTCAACATAGAAACATAAAATACCAGATGAACCAAACTAAAACTAGATGGCAACTACAACTCATACGCAACATTGCTCGTTCTCCATAAAATCTCATAAGGACCAATGTACGGAGGACTGAGCTTTCCTTTTTGCCAAACTGCACTACTCTTTTTATAGGAGACACCTTAGGAAAACCTTATCCCTAAATGGAAACTCCATATCTCTACGTCAAACATTTGCATATGACTTTTGACAACTCTGGATAGCCTTGAGCCTATCCTGAATCACTTTCACCTTTCCATAGCGTGATGAACCAAATTCGGACCAAACAAATCAACCTTATCGAACTCAAACCAACCAATAGGAGATCTACACCTCCTACCATACAATACCTCAAAAGAATCCATACCAATACTTTTATGATATCTATTACTGTAAGCAAACTCTACCAAAGGTAGATGCTTCACCCAACTGCCACCATAATCAATCACACAAGCTCGAAGCATATCTTCCAAAGTCTGAATAGTTCTTTCTGTCTGCCTATCCAACTGTGGGTGTAAAGTCATACTTAAACTCACCTTAGTCCCTAACCTATTCTGGAAATACCGCTAGAAGTTAGACGTAAACTGCGTACCGTGATTAGAAATAATTGAAACAGGCACCCCATATAGTATTATAATCTCTTGAAGATAAAACTTCTCATAATCCTATATTGAAAAGCTAGTCCGCATAGGCAAGAAATGCGTGGACTTTATCATCCTATCTATAGTGACCCAAATCAAATCAAATTGATCCCGAGATCGAGAAAGACCGGTAACAAAATCCATATTGATTTTCTCCCACTTCCATTCAGGCAACTTAATCTCTTGATACAATCCACCAGGCCTCATGTGCCCAACCTTAACTTTTTGACACACCAAGCACTTGGACACAAAGTCAACCACGCCCCGCTTTATGCCACTCCACCAATCACTACTAAAAAATGCCAAAAAGCGATGACCAGCATCGCTTTTTTAGACAAAAGTGATGGAAATTCATTGTTTTTTTTTCATCTAAAAAGGGGCATTGTTTTTTGAAAACGACGGCTTGTGTCGCTTTTATTACGAAAGACAGTGTTGCTTTTAGAGAATTTTTTTTAGTTATTTTTTGAAAAAGCGATGCTGTGTGTCATTTTTGTTCTTCATGTGAAGAACACATAATGAACAAAAAATGATGGACATCATCATTTTATTGAAAAAATTATTTTTTTTAGGAATATTGACACTGTCCGTCGTAATTTGAGAAAAATAATTTTTTTTTTATAGAAAAAGCGACATTGGTCATCGTTTTTTGTTCTTCATAATGATTAAAAAACAACATTGGTCATTGCTTTTTATTTTTTATAATGATTAAAAAAGCAACATTGATCGTCACTTTCTGCTCTTCATAATGAATAAAAAACGGCATTGATAGTCGCTTTTTGTTCTTCATAATGAATAAAAAGCGACATTGATCGTCGCTTTTTGCTCTTCATAATGAATAAAAAGCGGCGACCATCATCGTTTTTCTTCTTTAAAAAGTACTGATTTAGAAAGCGACACAAAGCGTTGCATTTTTGAAAATGTATTTCAAAAAAGCGACGGACACAAGGAACCCTGTCCGTCGCTTCTCTGCAATTTTTTTGGATGCAGAAATCTACATTTTCTGTATCCCACCAGCCAAATAAAAATGCAATTCAGTTGATACAGCCTCATGCAACACATATTTTTAAAATAACCATTCAACACACTAAATTATCAAAATATTTAAGCAATTCAAATCAACAATACTTAAATAATCAAATCCGAAATCCAAAACACTTAATAATTAATCCAACAAAAAATCAAAACACTTAAGCAATCCTAAAGTATTTTCATTAGAGTCTATAGGCATTCTAGATTTCTTCTAATAGTTGACTTCAAACTCTTATCAGGACGAGGTCGATCACCATCACCATCAGATGTCATTTGTATGCAAGTTTACATCAAAACAAATAAAAATTAAGTCATTAGTTCATATTTCATATGACTACACTTAACTATTTTCAAGTCACTACATTCAAACCATTTTCAAATATCTAATAGACATTTTATTTTATAGTTATTAGTGCACATTTCAAGTGACTACACTTAACCATTTTCAAATCACAAGTTCACAATTTCAAGTAACTACACTTAATCATTTTCAAGTCACAAGTTCTCAATTTCACGTAACTACACTTAATCATTTTCAAGCCACTAGACTTAATAATTTTCAAATAACTTATTCACTAGTACACATTTTAAGTCACTACACTCAAACCATTTTCAAATAGGTAATTGACATTTCAGTTCACTATACTTAACCATTTACAAGTCACTAGTACACATTTCAAGTCACTACATTTAACTATTTTCAAATAACTAGTAGACCTTTCAAGTCACTACACTTAACCATTTTCAAATAATTAATTCACATTTCAAGTCACTATACTTGAACCATTTTCAAGTAACTACTTCACATTTCAAATAACTAGTCTTAACCATTTTCATGTAACTACTTCACATTTCAAATAACTATACTTAATCATTCATTTCAAGTAACTATACTTAAACACTTTCAATTAATTAATTCACATTTCAAGTGACTACACTTAACTATTTTTAAGTCACTAGTTCACAATTTCTAGTAACTACACTTAACCATTTTCAAGTTACAAGTTCGCAATTTCAACTAACTACACTTAATCATTTTCATATCACTACCCTTAATAATTTTCAAAGAACTTATTTACTAGTACACATTTCAAGTCACTACACTCAAACCATTTTCAAATAGCTAATTGACATTTTAAGTCACTATACTAACCATTTTGAAGTAACTACACTTAATCATTTTCAAGTCAAAACACAAGTTCACATTTCAACTACCTAGACTAAACATTTTCGAGTCACTAATTCACTACTCAAGTGACTACACTTTAGTAAATTCAATTGACAAGTTGACATTTCAAGTACCTAAACTTAAAAATTTTTGAGTCACTAATTCACTACTCAAGTGATCACACTTTAGTAAATTCAAAACACAAGTTCACCTTTCAACAACCTAAACTTGAACATTTTCGAGTCACTAATTAACTACTAAAGTGATCACACTTTAGTAAATTCAATTGACAAGTTCACATTTCAAGTACCTAAAATTAAAATATTTTTGAGTCACTAATTCACTACTCAAGTGACCACACTTTAGTAAATTCAAAACACAAGTTCGCCTTTCAACTACCTAAACTTAAATATTTTTGAGTAACTAATTCACTACTCGAGTGACCATACTTTAGTAAATTCAATTGACAAGTTGACATTTCAATTTCCTAAACTTAAATATTTTTGAGCACTAATTCACTACTCAAATGACCACACTTTAGTAAATTCAATTGACAAGTTCACATTTCAAGTACCTAAACTCAAACATTTTCGAGTCACTAATTAACTACTCAAGTGACCACAATTTATTAAATTCAAAACACAAGTTCACATTTCAACTACCTAAACTTAAACATTTTCGAGTCACTAGTTCACTACTCAAGTAACCAAATTTAGTAAATTCAATTGACAAGTTCACATTTCTAGTACCTAAACTTAAACATTTTTGAGTCACTAATTTACTTATCAAGTGACCACACTTTAGTAAATTCAATTGACAAGTTTACATTTCAAGTACATCAACTTAAACATTACGCTATAATGCTTTTGCAAGTTCATCCGAAGCTGAAGGATTGAAAGATTTTTGTAGGACTGGTCTATATTCTTAAAGTTTCTTGTTCTATTTGACTTATACTTTCATAAATAATAAAATAGAATTAAGAAAGAAAATATGAATTTTCTTGGCTAAGATGTGATACTTTTACAGTATTTCAGACGTATAAAAGCTGGTGTTGTAATTAATTGAGAAATGCTATGATTGTTTCTTTGATTACATTTTTTTCTTAAAATCTCAGTTGTATGCATATCTTCTTTCCAAAAAAAAAGTAAATTAATGTTTGAGTATAAGTATATTTGAATTGATTCTTGCACTTAACTATAGCACTTTGGTAGATAGAAAAACAAGCACTCTTAGTAGGCATAGATTCCAAAAATTCCACTTTATTTGAAATTATGAAGCTTGAGTTGAATATGAAGTTGTGTTTAATTACTATTGCATTTTTTATAAAGAATAAATAAAATAATATTTTTGCTTCAATGTATATAAGTTATATTCCAAACAGATTTTTGATCAAACACTAATTTTCAATAAAGTCAAAAATTATTTTAAAAAATAAAAAAACCTTAATTTTATGGCTGAAAGTAAAATCCAAATTGACATTTGGTGGTGGGAGAAAACATAAAAGGCAATGGTATTATCTCTCGTCAAAATAGTTTCTTCCTATTTTGACTGACTTTGCGTAAGAAGTGAAAAGTAAAATGGAGGCTTACTTTCAAGTTTGCACGGCAGAAGAGAGGCAAAGGCAGCGACATGGAGAAAAAGAAGAAAGGGAACGGAGATAGAGGGTCTCTGGTTGAAATGGCTACTGGCGACGGCTTGGCTATTCATGGCGGCGGTTGGTGGCTGGCCGATTTGTTGGACGATTTTGTCGAAGGGAGCAGCGCTGGTTTTGGATTTTCACCGGGGTTGATGGACTGTCACCGTTCATGGTTGGTCGGAGAAAGGGAGATAATGGAGATGACGCAAAGAGAGAGGGGATGTAGAGGGAGGGGCGAATGTTTTTATTTTTTTTGAGAGAATAGGATTAAGGTTTAGGTTTAGGTTTTTAGTTAAAAAGGAAAGGGAAAAAAGATTGATCTCAGTCGTTGGATCAGTTTTGATCAACGACTGAGATTAAAATTATTAAAAACAAGTCAAAAATTGACTTTTAATTTGAGATTAAAACATGCCATCAATTTGGCTAAAATTAACATTAATTGAGTATAAAATTGGCTAATAATTAAACAAAAAGTAAAATTAAATTCAATTAAATAATAATAATAATAATAATAATAATAATAATAATAATAATAATAATAATAATAATAATAATAATAATAATAATAATAATAATAATAATAATAATAGTAATAATAGACAATGTACTTGTAAATTGCAAGTGTGCGCATTCACAAAAATGATTTGATAAATATTAGCAAGATTGTGTAAAAAAATATTAGTAAATTATAAAAAAAATAATATTAAAAGTAATAAAATAATTTATACATTTTAAAAATAGTGGATGTGACATGTCAATATCTATATTTCATATTGAGTTTTCAAACTTTTATACCCTTACAGTAATTGAATAATTTTTGCACTTTATACAAAAAAGTAAGATTGAGTTTATTACATCACATACACGAATATATCACATAAAAAATATTACATAAAAATTATTGATAATAAATTTGAAATAAGTTGGGCGTAAATGTAATAATAGTAATAATAAGAATAATTAATCAAGGTGACATCTTTTGATTGTTTTCTCTATGAGATTACGAGAAAATGAATACAACAACTAAGTATAGGCTGAAAAAGATTGAATTGGGGATTTCGATTGAGTCCAATTAAACTCAATTGACACTTGAGTATAACATGACTAGAATTTAAATAAAGTAGGAAAATTGAACTGAATAAAGATTATATTTAATAAGTATAGTAACAATATAAAATTAATATTAAAAAATAAATAAAATTATTATTTTTAAATTAATTATAAATAAATTATATAAATAATATAATAATGTAAATCACATAATAATGTCAATGCATTTCATATTCTACAAACAATTTCTGGTTAATTAATGTTTGAATACGGTATTAAATATATACATCTCGTAATACAACATATTAATCAAATGAATTATCGATTAATTAGCTTCAATATTATAACTTCAATAGTGTATTCTTAGCTTGATCATATGATGTTAACATATTATACAAAATATTTGGATAGATATATTCAGTTAGCTAGCTTTTGACTACTATGTACAATCAATACACGAGAGATACGTGTGTGTGTATATACATATGTATTTGATTGACCATCAACTTCAAAATATGTTCTATATACATCACATGTACGAGTATATTAACTCGGAATACAACATTTTTCATACATACCCTGATGAATTGTTGTTTAACTTAGCTTATATTATTATATTATAACTTCAACAGTATATTATTATCTTTATCAATCGATTGTGTGATATCAAACAACAAACCCAGTGTATTCCCACAAATTGGGGTCTAGGGAGGGCAAGATGTACGCAGTCCATACGCTACCTCCAAAGAAGTAGAGAGGTCATTTCCGATAGACCCCCGACTCAAGATATATAATTGAATACATTTATTTTTTTAAATATAAAAATTATTTATTTAGTAGCAAATTAAAAATATCAAATATCAATGTACAATGTCATTTTCATAATGTTAATTTTTATTTATTTTTTAAAAAAGCGGCAATGTCCGTCGCTTTTTGTAAAAAAATTTGGAAAAATAAAAAAATAATTAAAAATTATGAAAGATAGTGTCATTTTTCTATAATTAATATTTTATAAATAAAAAATTATAGCGAAGTTGTCCGTTGATTTTAATAAAAATAAAAATTAAATTTAAAAATTGACGGACAACGTCGCTTTTTATTATAAAGTTAATTTTTATTTATATTTATAAGAAGCGACACTGTCCGTCGCATTTTATAAAAATACAAGAAAAATAAAAGTAATTAACAATTGCAACGGATAGCGTCACTTTTTCTATAATTAATATTTCAAAAATAAAAATTATAGCAACGTTGTCTGTCAGTTTTTAAATTTAGTTTTTATTTTTATTTATTTTTATTAAAATAGACGGACAACGTCGCTTTTTAAAAAATTAATTTTTATTTAGTTTTAACAAAAGCAGTGCTGTCCGTCGCTTGTTGTAAAAGAAAAAATAAAAATAAAAATAATTACAAATTACGACGGATATCTTCGCTTTTCAATAATTAATATTTAAAAAAATAAAAATTATAGTGACGTTGTCCATTGCTTTTAATAAAGATAAGAAAATAAAAATTAAATTTAAAAATCGACGGACTATGTCTCTTTTCAAAAAATTAATTATTATTTAGTTTTAACAAAAGCGATGCTATCCATCGCTTTTTGTAAAAAAATATAAAAATGAAAATAATTACAAATTGTGATGGGTAGCGTCTCTTTTATAGAATTAATATTTTTTTTAAAAAATTATAGCGACGTTGTCCGTCGCTTTTAATAAAGATAAATTAAAATAAAAATCAAATTTAAAAATCGACGAACTACGTCGCTTTTCAAAAAATTTATAATTATTATTTTTAAATAAATTACGACGCTATCCGTTGCATTTATTAAAAAAATTGTAAATTATTTATTAATTAGTTGGCACAATAATCTGCCAAAAGAAGGACGAATATTAAGACGTTGGCCGTCCATTTTAATAAAAAATAAATAAAAAGTAAAATTAAACTAAAAAAGCGACGGACTGTGTCGCTTTTCTCATCGCATTTTAAAGCGACACAGTTCGTCGCTTTTTGGCCTGTTTTAGAAGTGAATAGATCTCCTTGAGATCATGGTACATCTTAGTAGAACCAGGATGGACAACATAGCGCGACTCGTGCGCCTCAGCCAAGATCGTTTGCCGTAAACCATCTACACAAGGAACACACAACCTTCCTTGGTACCGCAAAGTACCATGCCGTTATTCTTAAAATCCTCAACCTCTTGCTCACCAACCCTGCCATTGATTTTCATCAAGGCAGAATCCAATACTTGCTTCTCCTTAATCTCCGTACCAAGAGATGATCTAATCACTTCTTGCACCATCACACCACCATTCTGTGAGTCCAAGAGACGAACCTTATGATTTGCCAAACGGTGAATATCCTTTACCAATTCTTCCTTTCCTTTTTCCATATGAGCCAAACTACCTATGGACAACCTGCTAAGAACATCATCAACCACATTAGCTTTACCTAGATGGTAGTGAAGACTCATATTATAGTCTTTGAAAAGCTCAAGCCATCTCCTCTGCCTGAGATTAAGATCTTTCAGCGAGAACACACACTACAAGCTCTTGTGATGAGAAAAGATATCCACGTGGACCCCATACAAATAATGCTTCCATATCTTTAAAGCAAACACAACGACCAACAACTCCAAATCATGAGTAGGATAGTTCCTCTCATGCACCTTCAAATTCCTAGAAGCATAGTTTATCACCTTCCTATGCTGCATCAACACTCAACCAAGACCAACCCGAGACGTATCACAATAAACCATGAAACCATCATTGCCTTCCGAAAAAGACAGACCTAGAGCTGAAGTTAACTTATCCTTCAACTTTTCAAAACTACCCTCATACGCATCCGACCAAGATAACTTAACCTTCTTCTGACTCAACTTAGTCTAAGGAGCAACTATTGACAATAAGCTCTCCATAAACTACCTATAATACCTGACTAAACCTAAAAAGCTATTATATCAGCTGGAGTCGTAGATTTAGGCCACTTCTTCACCATAACCACCTTCTGCGGATCCACCATTATCCCTTCACTAGATATAATGTGAACCAAGAAAGTCACAACGTTCAACCAAAACTCACACTTAGAGAACTTAGCAAACAACTGCTATTCCCTTAAAGTCTGCAACACCACATGGAGGTGATTCATAAATGCTGTCAGGGCATTTGTCAATCCAAATGACATCACTAAAAACTCATAATGCCCATACCTAGTGCAAAAAGCCATCTTAGGGATATAGACCTCCCTAATCTTCAATTGATGGTACCCAAACTGAAGATCTATCTTAGAGAAGAACTTTGCACCTTAAAATTAGTCAAACAAATCATCTATCTAAGGAAGAGGATATTTGTTCTTGACCATTACCTTATTCAACTGCCTGTAGTTGATGCATATACGAAGAGAACTATCATTCTTGCGCACGAACAACACTGGTGTATCCCATGGGGAAACTCTTGGATGGATGAACCCTTTGTCTAGAAGATCCTTAATTTGCATCTTGAGTTACCTTAACTCAGTCGGAGCCATTCTATATGAAGGAATAGAGATTGGACAAGTGTTCAGAAGTAAATAATACCAAACTTTATTTCCCTATCTGAAAGAACACCTGGAAGATCATCCAGAGACTACCATGTTTTCCACAAGCATTACCAATTGACCATTAACCTTTGTAAACTACTGAAAAAATTTAAGGTTTCTTATATAAGTTGAAAACAAGCAAAAATTTCATTAGCATAAGTCAATGCAATGGACATATCTTTATAAGCATTTTATCAAACACCCTGGGGGCATAATATAACCAAAACTAAATTTCATTACCATTAAACCATTACCATGATATTCTATTATCCAAAAAAACCATTAATGCATAGAAAGCATAACTAAAACAATAAGAAATCATAACCAAGCCTTTAACATCAAAACCTCCAAATCAATGATTGAAAACCAAAACCATACAAAAGTATAAACCATGAAATCAACCATATAACCATACCTTTAATTGAAATTACACGTAGGGAAGAGAATCTTACCTTAAACCAAGAAGATTGATGAAAAAAATTCACCAAGGCAAGCCCCAAAGTAATCCCTTAGTTGAAACCCTAGCTCTTTTCCCTAAAATCTCTTAAGAGAATTATGATATATTTTGAAAGAGATTCTAAGTGTTTAAGAATAAAATAATAGAGTAAATAACCTCTTATATGCATTAGAAGTCGTGGATCCTTATTAGGGTAAGTAGGGAAATATCCAAAATACCCCTACTTAAATCTCATAAAAACCTAACATAGGGTCGCAACTGACCTTCTTATGAGTCGTAGCCTAGATTAGGATTGATACCCACCCAATCGTAACCAATCCTCAACCATGGATCAGACACAATCCAGTATACGACTCATCTAACCAGGTCATAACCTCAGTATATGATCCGTACCCATGATCTATATCCCTAGCAGAATGTAACAACAGGAGGATAAAATACTGAACACCTTACGCTATACGACTCGTACCCAATCATACGGCACTCACCCCTAAGTCATATATATTCTAGTATCCAAGAAAATCCTACCAACTAATACTAGTCAGCTTATGATAGGTCTTCAGTAGTCGTACCCCAGCTTACGACTCATACCATGAGTCGTAACGAGATTCCTAGAAATTTTCTAAGGGTTAAAACGTGGGATACTTTATAATAGTAAACCAAGTGTAATAATAAGCACAAGATAGTTAACACATGGCCACTAGGGCAACACTATCATAAGGACCAACTTTAAATATAAAAGTGAGATAGATGAAACACACAAGTAAGGGATTCATTGATTGTGAAGAGAGATTAGTACCATTATATCACACTTAAATTAATATAAAATCCCAATTTATCTAAAGCCACACTAGGAATAAGGACTAGAAACTGACATACAGAGATAACAAAGTGACACAGGAATAACTGGACTTATGTAGGGGGACTTAGAGGAGAAGGATTTCAACAACAATTCCATTCTAGAACTCTCTGCAGCATGGGCATTTAGAAATTTATTAGTGAGGTATTTAACTTAGACATTCAGACCATGAACCTCCTGAGTGAGTTCTACAACCTTAACCTAGAGTTTTGCATTTTCTGCTGCAAGTTCCTCACTAGCACCCGGTCCCTATAAGGATAACTTCCGATTCTACATCTTTAAGTGCACTATCTAAGTGTCCTTTGTAGATAACTAGTTCCTCATCTCCTCCATCTCCTTGTTTAAATTCTCCTAAGTAGGAAAAAGTTTTGAAAATTGGGACATAGTTCCCACCTTTCCTTTAATGTATTCATTTTCCACCAATGTTGTCAGACTAAACTTTTGTTTGACTGTTCCTAGAGTCCTTTTACTCCCAACTACTCCAAAATAATCAAATACTTTGTTTAGGAAGTAACCATACGATATCCTATGTTTTACTTCCTTCCTAATAATCACTTTATTTATGTTCTCTATCATAAGAGTAGGAAAACTTATCAGCTTAAACTTACTCAGACTTTCTATAAAAAACAAATCAATAACAAATGCAATGGTCCTTTTTTCTTTGACCTAAGAATTATGACCTTATTTATAAATTCATATACTAATTGGGACTCATTTGTGAGAAATGTCTTTCTCGCATCAGCTATTGATGTTCCTCCAACATTAGAAACATTAATCATGAACTCAGTTGAGCCTTGTTTCTTTGTAAAAATCCTCACCCTAATTACATGCATATCTAGAATTTTCCTTAGTGACTCTTCATCCAGTTTAATTTATTTTCCTTGCACTTTGGTAGTCAAGCTTAACCCATCATCTAAGAACTCCATTGTATAATAAATATTCTCTCACTTTCTCTTCAAAGACCATAGGAGCTGGTTCCTCTATGAGGTGTAACCATCCTTTGTGTTTGACATATTTCACTAATTCAATCATGCCAGGTTTGTCATAAATCCTGATATCAAACACTCTCCCAGATAAAACTTTTTCTGTTTTCAAATCTGATTCCTTTGCTTTCTAAACCCAACTTTTTCTTATTTGTTCCCTTTTTAGGTCACTTTACTTGCTTCCTCTTTTTTAACAATTTTTCTCTTCTTGGGACCTGGTCCCTCAGAGACTTTCTTCATTTCATAGCAACATATTTATGCTACACTCCTACAAAGCTACCCGACTTTGAAAGGGAGGACCTGGTCCTTTTCGAGACATAAATTTCTTGTATTTTTTTCTTCGTTGCCATTGCAATATCAGGATCAATGTTTTTGTCTTCTCTCACCTCTACAACTTTAATATTCTCCTCCTTCACTATAATAACTTTCTTGAGTCTTCTTCTCTTATTAGTAGAAGACTTCCTATCCTTTTAGCATCGGCTATTAGCTTCTTTTAGATCCTCTAGTGGAATAGGATCTAATAACTTTTACCACATAATCGATTACTTTCTCTTTGCCTTTATTGCCTCTTTGATTTTTCACAGGTCACCTCAATGGTGGTTCATCTCCATCCTCTTCATTTAGAGGTAGCACAATATTTCTATCTCTAGTCACATCATTCTTCATACCAACTATTTGCTCTTTAGTACCGACTGAGCTTTCCTTTGGATCATATGTAAGAAGAAATAAATTCTCAGCTACTTAGTTTACACTGCTGGAAAGATTAGACCTCTTTATAGGGATTTTTTCATCACATAATTTAGGAAAAATAAGGTTTTACTCAGAGGGAGTAGCGGAACCAGGTATTTAAAGTGTTTTTGGGAGTTCAGTATTTTTTGGTTCTTTAGAATAAATAGGGATTTTAGATGATTTCAATTCTTTTGGGGAAAGAAAAATTTTGGATTATGAAATTTCTTACTAAAATGGTGAACCAAACCCTTAATTTAGATCCACTATCAAGGTTGATTCAGCAAAAATTTTGATGGTTGAGGATGTTTCAATGGTGACAGACTCAGTTAGGGGTTGTGGATTTTTTGGCGAGGACTCAGTAGGAAGAGTTGACATAGGTTCTTGTTGAGGACTTGAGGTGATTTATTCTATGGTACTAGGTGTTAAGAGATCAGAAGGTTTAATTTAGGATTGTTCTAATTGACTTTTTAGAGCTTTATCAGATTCATGATCTTTAATAGAGGTTGAGGAAGAGGGAATGTTTGACATTTCAAGATTTTATGAAAGAAAAAGAAAGGATCAGTTTAATTTAAAGATGAAAAGGACAATTGGAAAAAATGAATTAAGTCAATTTTTGGAAGATAATAGTAGAAGATATATTTGGTTTGGTGATTTAAGTGAGGTGACCATTGTTATTAAAAAATGCATTTTTGAAATGACGCATTTGACTTTAATTGGGTGACTCTTTACATTGCTTATGAATTCATGACTTTTTCTCAGATAAGACAAGACGTATGGATTTTTAGACAGAATTTCATGATTATTAGAGCACATTGTTTTGGTACTAACCTTGAGAGATGGGACCAGGTCCCTCTCTTTCTTGAGAGAATCCTTAATTTTGTGCAAGTCACATTTGTCCTCTTCCGAAGTTGTTCCCATAGGTGTGTATCTGCAAAGGTATGGTACAGAGTTAGACAAATATATACTTATTTTACCGAGGATACGTGTCTCATGATCATAGCTAATTTTAGGAAGAGAGACTGATTCATTTAGTAGGTCAGGTTGATTTGATCAAATTCATCCTCAACTTGTTAGATTTAGTACACCACTTTATTTAAAGAATTATTCTATCAGTAGGTCTAGGGACCAAGTTTCAGACATAACATCTTCAAGTCACCAAGGTTCCTTTTTCTTGCACTAAGCAAATCAACATCTTGCAGAACCTTTTTGACATTTTTGAGCTCACTTTGGGACAAGGATGTTGAGAAAACCATGAATTTTCTAACTTAAGCTTCTTGTTTAGATTCAAGTCTCCAAAGGTAAATTTAGAATGTTAAGAGGATGAGAAGCTCCGTGCCTCAAGTTTTACCTTCTAAGATGAGTTTTACAAGGACCAGGTCCCTAAAGAACTTGACTTCTTGATATTTTTTCAACCAGAGCTAGAGTTTGTGATAGAGATCTTGGATCAGCATTTCCTTCAACATTTTAATCTACATCACCCCTTTGAACAGAGATGAGATCTTCAATTTTTGAATCTTCACAACAACCTAAATTCACTATCTTTCTTGACTCATCAAAAATCACATTTACACTTTCTTAAACACATAGAGTTCCCCTCTTTTAATTGAAAACTCTAGATGCTTATCTTGACGAGATGTAGCTTACAAGTCAACTACAATGAAAAACATAGACTTCTTTTCTGCTCTACTTTGGACTTGTTGTCTGTAAATTTCAGCTTTTACATCCCAAGGACTAGGTCCTTCGAAATCAACTATTTGAGTAAAGAGGAACTTATATGTCCCAACACATTTTTGAAATTTTGGTCTTTGATAAAAAATCTTCCTAACTTTAAGATTGACACAGTAACTCCATCAAATGAGAGTTCAACCTTATTGCCTTTTTCATGTGAGACACCTCCAATTTGAATTATCTTGAGAGAGAGAATACAGTCAGACCTTCTAGTCAAATGCTTTGAACATTTACTTGAAAAAAGTTTTGACTGCAATACCTTTATTCCACTTTCAAACAAAAGCATTTGATATATTTGGGAACCCATTTGAGGTTGAGTTCCTAGTAGGAGGACAAGGGTTTAATCAAATACTTCTTCTCCTATCGCTATTGGGTGTATTTATGCCCTCTAGTGTTACTATTTTAACTTATTTAGCCTTATTTTGAGGATAATTCGGGTGCTTTATATGTGATAGTGATATAAATAAGCATATAAGTTTTCAAGGGCGTGATTACAATTATTCAATGTGTTTTCAAATAAGTTTGTACTTAATTGAGTCATTTAGAGTTCAATCAAGAAAACTAGTTTTACTAACTTGAGCTAGTTGTGTGTCTACTTGGTTTCGTTTGATTCTAATGCGTTAAAGGAGTTCCAAATGGTTTAAATGTGTAATTATGAATTGAAAAACTTGTTGGTAATATGCAAAGTTCAATTTGATCAAGTGTAGAGGTGGAACAATAAGTTAAAGATTAACACAAACTAGCCTATCTTGGCTCTTGTTTTGATTTATTGTTATAGATATTGTGTTGTTTAAATCTTTAATTCATGGTGTATGATTATGTAGGAAGATTTATGAGCTGAATATTGTAGTATATATAGGATATACAAGCTTAAAACCAAGGAAAAACACCACCACAAGGCAAAGAAAGAAGCGGAGGAACACTTACAGAAATATTGGATGCAAAAGGGAGGTGATTAGCCCGCACTAGCAGGCTAGGGAGCCCATGAAGGCTCCCTTGTATTATGGATAAACAGCCCGTGATGCATTCTCTATAACGGTGCACTAAAGGAGGTGATGCCCCTCTATCTACATGTGGCCAAAGTTTCCTTCTCCTATGTATACACGGCCTAGAGTTTGTTCAACTATAAATACACCTCTTGTATACATTGTTAATCATCTTTGGATGTCTTGGAACATCAAGGATTTGCTACTACACATTTTTTTTAGTTTCACATTCTTTTATTTAGCTTTCCAATAGATTATATAATTTATTCAACCTTTTGGATCATGAATATGACTATGAGTGGCTAGAAACCTCCTTTTCAAGGTTAAAGCCAAGAACATGAGTATTGTTTTGAATTGATTTCATTAAATTAGCTTATCATATTTAGTTGCTTGTTCATCTTTGATTTAACTATTTAATGGTATGATCACCCAAAAAATATATCAATTGTCTACCTTTTGATCTCGGGAGAGGAAATAGGGAGATAGAATATAAAGATGAATGAAGTACAGTTCTTATTTTTTATAAATAAGGAATTTGAATTAGTGTTTAGGACAGGGATGTACTTAGATGCCTTACTTTATTCAAATGTAGGATGATAGCTTAATGAACTTAATTGGATCATTTCATCCCCACTCAATGATGAAATTTTAATGTCTATATTAAGTAAACAATTAAAGGTCGAGAGACCATGATCATTCCATTAACCCTACGAATCAACAACCAAGATAAGCGAGTTAATAAAGGAAATTCAATAACATAATATGATTGTTTGGAGTGCTTTAACCCTGGGCTTTACTCCATTGATTGTTTCAAGACTTTTATTTTATGCGTTGTTTCCTTTACTTTATTTTACAATATTTCAAACTCTTTGTGGTTACCTTTGAATCAAATTAATCTTACAAGTTGAACTAGAATTGAATAGTTGTTGGAAAAAATCCTGTGGGATTGATACTCAACTTTCTTGAAGGCCACTTTACTACTTGGTAGACCACGTACACATGCGTGTGTGCTTGGGCGCTGTTAAGTTTTTTGCGCCATTGCCGAGGACTTGCAATTTGGAAACCATTTTATTTTAGATTTTTAGATTTCCTCGGTGTTTTTACACTTTTTCTTGGTTTTGTTTTTGCAAGAAACTAGTTTACAAAGTAGTAAGCTGGCAAAGGATCAGGACTTGATTGAACCAAGCTCTGAACCAGTGTAACTTTTCCATCAATAAAGGTGAGAACTAATCCTTCTCCCCTGTATTTCTTAAATCACAGAATATCAAGAAAATCCTGCTCAAATAACTGAAGAATAAGCAACCCACAGGACAGTTAGGGGAGTGGCAATCCCAGTTCTAACAAATTTGACCTCCCAATTTCAGAAGTCGAGAGATGGATACAATTTTGAGCTTAAACAGAATGTGGTACAACTTCTACTTAGAAGTGGATAATTCATAGGTCTTTCACATAAAGATCCATAAGTCCACTTGAAAATTTTTTGGAAATCAGTCACACATTCATTCCTATGGTTGTGAATGTAGATTATGTAAAGATGATGCTGTTCCCCTTTTCACTGATTAGGGAAGCAAAAAAGTGGTTGAATGCAGAATCGGGATATCAAATGCATAAGATATCATAGAATAAACACCATATATCAAATGCAAAAGAAGAAGAAGATGATGATTATAATAATGATAATGATAATAATAAGGATAATAAGGGTGAAGCGTGAGTTTGCCGCACAACCTTCATATACACCTATGAAGGAAAGCCTCCCAACATAGAACCCATGGAGGGTTCGTTAACCCATATACTACCCCGTATGAACCTACATAGGTAAGCCTCCCAACGCAGGACCCATGGGGGGTTTGTCAACCCGTATACAATCAATATCCATGAATCTTCTTCGGTATAACCTTTAGAGAGGTCTATAAGATCTAATATCCAATACTACTATCCATGACCCTTCTCTGGCATAAACTTCGGAGAGGTCTATAAGATCCAATACCACTATCCATGACTCCTCTCCCGCATATCCTTCATAGAAAGTCTATAAAGTTTTATGTTCCTAGTATTTCCAGAATCTCTAGTATTTCTAGTGTTTCCCAAGAATATAAAACACAATTAAGTATGACAAACAACAACAACAAGTAAACATATATAAAGCATACAAAAAAATAGTGAAATTATGCATATGATGCCATGAGGAGGATGATGAAATATTCATAAACAACCGTAAAGATTATTTCAACAACCAACCATAACAAGTATTTTCATAACCAAACAATATACCAATATGTGAGCCAATTATCCACTCATTGTTTTCAACCATTCATGAATTTACACATGTATGATATGCCAACAAGTATGAATATATCACAATACTCTAATAGCACCACATTAGGCATTTTCAACAATACAATACAATTATTCGTATGCAACATATGCTATCAACATCATGTAGGACCCCACACGGTCACACATACGACATAATATCTCATATTAAATAATTACATCACATATAGGCCCCCACATGGAAACAACTCATAGATAGCCATTTTTCATAATTAGTTTCCACCCTTAACATGCATATTGTATACAAATTAACTACCCAGCCCAGTCTGAAAGAGTTAAGTCATAGCCTACCTCGAATGCCGAAACTGGTCCACTATACTTTGATCTTGAAGTCCTACTCCTCACGAACAATCTTGAAATAAACTAAAACTAAGAAATATAAAATATACATGTTAAAACTAAGCCAACGATACTTATATTTCCTACTTTTAGTTTGGGGTCAAAATAGATCCCCAAAATAGATTTTCAAAAAGGAATAGAAAAATCATAACTTTATTTCAAAAACTTTTCCCCTTATCTTTAGGAACCTACAACTGAAAATCCAAGTCAAATCGAGTTAAAAATGAGGTTCAAATCAAAGAAGAATTATTTTTAAACTTTACAAGGTAATACCTTTGATATCTGTTTTAAAATCAAGAATCAAAGTTGTTTTGAAGGCTAAATTGAGGAAAACCTAGTGATTATAGGATTAGGAACATTATTCAAGTGAAAAGGAGTAAAATTGGAGTTTAAAATCAAGTCTAAATGTTTTTGACATTTTGAGAAATAAATCATGAGATTTAAGTAAGAAAAGGGTGAATTATTACCTTAAATCCATGAGAGAGAAAAAATGGATGTTAATCTAGCTTCCCAAGCACTAACAACTTCACTTTTAAGCTTTCACACTATTTTAGGGTTTTTGTCTCTCAAGAATGGGTGAGAAATGCGCCAATTCGCGACCTAAGGAGTCTTTTTATATCCATTCCAAGCCATTAGGTATGGCAATCGCACACTCAGGTGGGCAATCAAACACTCAGGTGTGCAATCACATACCCTGACCTTAAAAGAGGGTATGGCGATCACCAGACTACCCTATGTGATCACACTACTGCCCTAAACATCATGTGTGATCGCGGGCCACACCAGATGACAACTGAAACCTAAATTTTCCAATTTCTCGCTAAGACCTCAGGATTCATTGGAAATCCGCTAAATATAAATGAACTATGTACACACACTAAATTTGACCCTCCGGACTCAATGACGATATCCAATTTTTAAAAAGGTCATATTCATAGAGTTGACCCCCGAAATCTAAAATCATAATTTTTCAAACCAAGGGTCGAAATGAGGTTTAAAATCTACAGAACCAGAACAAACATGTTACTACCCTAAAATCAACATTCAAGATCTGCTGGCGCAGACAGTTCAACAATCTGTTGCACGAATCAAAAGATAATCACAAAAGTCCATAATAAGGCTCTTGAGGCCACCAAAAACCACAATAACGCATAAATAATACTAAAATGCATTGAGAACCGTGTCAATCAACCCCACGTTCTAGAAATACCACAATGCAACTATGGGGAGGGGTAAAATAGTCAAATCACACAAAAAAACACATTTCACATATTTCATCAAAGTTTCAGTTCGTTACAGTATGTATGTATGCACTTTAGAAAAGTTATTTGAACTTTTTGCGCTTTATTAAAAGATTCTGCAATAGATAAAATTATTTTTTCCTATATTTCTCAAATAAAATTCTAATTATATATAAACATTAATAATATTATATTCTAAAAAAATTCAAAAGAAAAAAAGTTCCAAACAAAAACTTCCGTGTTTTATGCTTTTCCTTTTACTTCCATAATTTTCTAGTTCCAAAAACAAACAATTGTCTTTTCCTTAACAAAATATTGTCATGTTTTAATTTTTTTTTATTTCCATAGTTTTTTAATTTCATCAACTATTGTCTTTTCTTATATTTCTCAATGTAATATTCTAATTATACATAAATACTAAAAAATTTAATCAGAGTCCTTATTTTATCTAAATAAAAAATCATCACTTCTAATCAATAATAATTTTACTTCATACACGAAAATAATTTGTACAATTTCATATAAGTAAATGAAATCATAATATTTAACACTTCTAAATTAATTGAAAATTTACCTTACATAAAAAAATTATATAATGTAATTCTATTTAAGTAATATTGTGATCAAACTTTACCACATAAATATAATCACTTTTGCTACTTACTATTCTTCTTATTTTGATTTATGCATTCATTATGAGCATCTTTTCCGTCTTTCTATATTTCTTTAGTTTAAGTTAATAATTTTAAAGATTATATATGAATTATATATAATCAACAATTGATAATAAATTCTCGTGTTTCCATTTCAGTTGAAAATTTTTGATAAAAAATTAGATGAAATAAGTGTGTTATTGCCGAATGAAGTGGCGAAAAGATCAAAGGTTTTTATCACCGAAAAAATCATTCTTTTATATTACAGAAATGGTGATTCAAACGCTCTTAAAGGAGGTAGTTCTGATATTAAGACAGTGAAATTTCTCGTAATCTAAGATTTTCTGCTATTTTCTTTTATTTTGTTCTTTGGTAAAAATAAGTTAATTCTTTCAATCGTTATAGTAGGCATGAAGTATTTTATTTCTGGCAGCGAATTTTATTTTCTTTATGCATGTTATTTCTTTGATTCTTTTATTCATGAAATAGAAACACACTCATGTGTTTTATATGTATACTTTAAGGAGCGCGCGCTACCCATTTCAATGACCTAAGAGGCAAATCGGCACATTGCCACTGCCTTTGTCAATACTAAAGATGACATCATCGATTCTATGTCTAAAAGTGGCTAATTGAGTCATTTGATAGGTCATGCCCTAGGCCTTATTTTAACTTAAAGTCATTTTTAGGCTTAAGTTGTAAATGCATGCGCTATACATACTTGCCTTCTTCATTTCATTTGGTAGATCATTTTGGGTATTGCTTAATTACTCTAAACAATAGCTTAATTTAAGTGCATGTAGTTGATAGTTCATTAGAAGAATGATTAGGAGTGGAATCTCTTAGTTTCTTGGTTAACTTCGTTGTTCAATCGATTTCTATGATTTTCCCATTTGTGGAATCAATTGTAATTTCTTGTTCAACTTAATTGTCGAAAAATGACTTGGATCAATTGGGAGGTGAAGGTATAAGTCCTTTGTATCCCATAATCCTCATTGCGAATCAATAATCTTCATATCCTTTATTTCATTTGGTATTTTGTGTTTTCTTCTTTTCTGCGTTTGAATCCTAATTTTTGGATTAGGTTTGTATCATTTGGTATTAGAGCCAAGGCTAAAGGATTTTCCCATCAATTCTCAATCTAGGTTCAAAATTAGAAAATTCAAAGAAGAAAATGGAGTTTATCAAAATTTAGAAATACGTAAGTTTGATGTTGAGTTTGTTTGTAGTTTTTGACGTTAGAATAGAATTCCTCTAATGTTATAGTGTATAGATCCAAATTCTTAGTTAACTTAGAGGTAAGTCAAGTTTTCACCATTGTCACATGTGAAAAACTTTGGGATTGAATTTTTGGAAGAGTTAGATTGAAATTGAAGTTCCAAATATAGTGGTCCTTGATCGTGACAATGAAAAGAACTAGAATTTGAAATTTGAGGTAAATCCAAGTTGAAAACATATGGGTTGAAAGTTTGAAACATTCTTCGTATTCTTCATATCTTGTTGAGGAATAACACTCTAAAGGTGTTGTTTGATCCCCCAAAAAGAGTCAAAAGGAATAGTTCTTGTTTGAGACAAAAGTAGTAGAAGGGACCTCACAAAAGGGTGAAATATGGTGTCAACAGGTAAGCTACCAACTCCCAATCGGTGAAGCAAAAGTACCATCACCAAAGGGGGTGATACTCTATTGAATAAAGAATAGCAGCACCAAATTACACTTGGATACAACGTCCAATTCGGTGCAGGGGTGCCAAATCAGCGATTTTCCATTCCAATTGGCAATACCCTAGCTCAAATTGGTGATTCTCCTTACATTTATGCAACACTCAAGTGTCTAGAACTTTGAGAATTCATATTCCATAAACAAAATTCAGGTTCTAATCTCTATTTCCTTATTTTAGGTCTAAATCACTTCTAATCTCTTAAACTACCTAGCGACTAGTAATTCACCTACTTAGTTGCGGCGTAATTCTTGTGTACGTTTTATTTGTGCCAATGCGTTCAAGATTTTATAGTTTTACACCTTCATTGAATATTTTTTATTCATATTATTTTCATTTGAGTCAAATAAGAACTACTCTTTCATAAGGGTAGGAAATTGTGATTGATTGAATGAAGGTTACTTGATAGCAACTTCGAGTGGAAATGTAGAAGGTAAGTTGAGGGTTCTATATGAGTGGTGTGAGAATTTTACCACTAACATTGTTCGTTGAATATTGTAGTTACCATGTCTCATACAAGTGGGAAACAAGTTAAGGAGAGTTTCATAAACCTTATAGTATCCATGGCTGACATAGCAAAGCGATTGATGGACATAGATAGAAGAATGAGAGGGATGGAGGAAAGACTAAGGGGATTTGAAGTTGGAAATAAAGGGAGCACCTCATTGAGTTGGGAATAAAGGAGTAAGGAAAAGATCAAAAACATCACTCACTATTACTTTGAGACTATCATGATCCAAATTAGGGCCTGGCCGCGATGGCCATCTCAAGTCCGGCGAGGACCAAAGGCCACCCCAATTTCCCAGTCAACAGAACACAACACACACTAGCATAGACTAGAGTCCAAACATATAACAAGATAGAGTAACATAAGTTCAAGGATTCTAAGTTATCTCAATAACCACCAGCCACCAGCCGATACCGATAACCAATAGAAATTACCAATACAACACCCAAGTCCACAGTACCCACAAAGCCTCTAACAAAACCGAATACCAATAAAGTGTCGGGACCATAGCCAATAAGTATGAAACAAATTCTAAAACCTAAGAAACCAAAACATGAAATAAAGTATTTTGCAGGATGGAAGCTTACCACTTTAAGTTAACTCATGAACTACCTATGACTACCTGATCACTGCACAAGAAAAGTAGAAGATGTTCTGGTGCCTGCATTATGTGAAGATACAACATCTGAAGATAGTTAGCCATTGTAGTGCTAGCATGAAACTCAGGGATAAAGGAATTAATAATACTATGAGTAATAATTCTAAACCAGTCAAATCCCATTCACATCATTAGATGCAAATACATATATATACATATATCACATACTGGGGTAGGAACAAGGCTTAGCATAAAATTTTAAAATCTTAACTTGGATTGTGTAGCATAACCGTCGTAATCAAGGAACCTAGGGGATATATGGTCCCAGATCTCCCCATCTGGAAGGGCCCTAGTGTATATAGCCGCACGAACCAGAGGATATCATCATACCAACCCCACTTGCATGTTTATATCATGCCATAATCAGTTAACCATTACATATGGGAAATTCATGACCCCTTAGGTTCAATTAGCATTCACAGGGGGAATTCACAAATCCCAAAGTTCAATAAAATCATACCAGGGTTCTTTAACCTTCGATGATAATGCATTAGTTCAAGTGAGCAAGTTATGTGACAAAGCTATATGTCATTAAGAATTTCATATTTAGGTTGAGGGAACTCAATTTCCAAAACCATATGTCAAAGAAAAATTCATCACAATTGGGGAAAACTTAACCCCTTTTATTATTCACCAATCCTATGCACCCCACAATTTCAAAACCTTTAACAAAGCATAAATAATTCATTATAAATCATGGAAAATCAATTTAAGAACCATTCATGTCAAAGCCCTCAACCATATCTACTTTAAATCCATATAATTAACCATGTAAAGTAATGCATTCGGTAAAGTGAATTTAAGGGTAGAGTAACATGCTTGAAATACCCAAGGTTACGGAGAGAATTCAATCCTTGAAGCTCTACTTGACCTATTTTATGGAAACCATAAGTATTGATGCTTGGATGAATTTGAGAGAGAAGAGAGTGTGTTTGATGTGTATTATGGATGAAAATAGTGTCCCAAGTATGATTATAGGTCATGGTTTATTATTGGAATAAGATAAAAATGTCTAACATACCCTCATTAAAAATTTGGAAAATAAGCCGCTAGTCATTACGGGTGGCCTTATGATTTGTAGGGTCACGCTACGACACGTTTCCACTCAGTCATAGTCTAGACTTTGTCCTAGACCACCAACAGTAGTCTAGTTATGGAAAGGACCTTATGACTCATAACAAGTTCATAAGACTTGTTATATCCTAATCCTACTTAGGACAAATTACTTTAGGCATTACATTGGTTTCCTTATGGACAAGACTATACGAGTCCTTTAGAGTCCTTACGACTCGTAACATGCTAGTCATAGTCAAAATAGTGACTTAGACAAATCTTACTGCGCACATTATGATTGAGTCTGATGACCCATGATGACTCTCTACGACTCGCAAGGAGAGTCGTAGTCAGGGCGGTAAGCTCAAAGATTGGAATTTTCTAGGGACCAACACCTAAGTTATTTTAGAGACAAGCACCTAACCTATGTAACTCTGACAACCCAAATTCCCAAGATACCAACAACCTACATTATGTCCATACACCAATATAAATTGCTAAATACAAACCACACTATATCCGCATCCTCAACCATATTACTCTCCAAAAGAGAGCCATTTATTTGTGGACAACCGAGTTTCACACCATCTACTATCTCGCAAGTCATATCAAATACCTATATATACCTTCATGATTCACTCCATAATTACTTTACCAAGACCCCCTATATCACAATTCCTTATATGATGAGTTGAAAGATAAAGTCAACAAAAATGAATTTTATACGATAGAGGTAGGAATAGACAAGGTGTACCAAGGCAAGGAGTTCAACATCAAGGGTATGGAGGAAACCAAGGTGGGAGAAGACAAAGGTATGGAGATACAAGAGTTAGGTATGGGGATAAAAGAGATAATAAAATAATAGAGGAGATAGGAATGGTAATCTTGGAGATGATGATAACCAAGGGTTGAGCACAATTAAAGTGATACTTCCAAGGTTCAAGAAGATTAGTGACCTGGAGGAGTTTCTAGAATGGAAGATACTATGTGAGAGAATATTTTTGACCCATAACGTGTTTAAAAAATTAAAAGAAAAGTATTCCCTTACTCAATTTGAGGGATACACTTATACTTGGTAGGAATTTAAGAGATAAGAAAGAGAGAGCCATCATGTGTATGAGTTGCCAAAATGGAAAGAGTTGATTAATCTCATGCAGTTTTAGTACTTGACTCCAAACTACTACCAAGAGAGGAACAAGAAGTTTTATATGTTAAGAAAAGGCACCAAGAGTGTCAAAGAATATCATGATGAGTTCGAGAATCTAAGAATGAAATCAAAACTTAAGGAGAATATACAATACATGGTGATGAAATTTGTAGCTAACTTGAGACAAGAAATATTTAAGCCTTTGAGGCTTTAACACTCTGGAGTCTTGAAATAATTTTCCATGATGCCTTTAAGATCGAGAAAAATTTGAAAAAAGAGAAGTTATCTACCGTACAGTTTATTTAACCTCATCATGGAGAAAAAGTAATGAAAATTAAAGTATGATATCTCTAGATAGAAGACTAAGAGAGATAATCCACCTACTTTATTCAAGGGGGACTGTAAGTCCAAGGTCATCAACAAACCCAAGGAAGCTAACTATTTTAAACCAAATGCTTCTTAGTCTTATGTTTTTCAATGTTATAGGTGTCAATAAAGGGATAAATTGTAATACCCCATACTTCTACCTAGCTTAAAAATCATCCTAAAATGTTAAAGGCTTACTTTAAAAGATGAATCTATTTTTATACATATGGAATTTTCAAGATTTTGACTTTTTGTTGTGTGAGAAATTGAATAAGCTTTCCATCGATACCAAATTTTCCCAAATTTGATATCCGAGCGAAGAGTTAGAGCCATTTTAGTAAGACAGTGTGCCACCTGAGCTATCAACGCATCGCGGAGCATGCCAAAATGGCAATTGTCGAATCCAATGAGCCTTTGCGATTATGGCGCATCGTACCAAGGCTCAAATTCAGAATTTGTCTCTTTCCAGTGTTGCAACACAATACCACTACATCGTGGTGAGCTTCTAGGTCCCATCTAGTATTGCAACACGATTTCACCACATTGTGCCATGATGCAATTTATCAGTAGTCATTTTCCAGAGACACGACATGATAGCACTGCGTCGTGTCAGGTGCCCAAATCAGGTTTTCAATGTCAAAGAATAAAAACTTTCTAAGGGAAATTGGATCTTTTTCCATGACTCTGATCAGCCTTTAACCATGAAATTATGCCCTAAAAATCCTATTATATCATTTTCCTCACTTTCTCTCAAGAACAAAATCCTTCTCTCTCAAGAGGTAAAAAACCTAGCTCAAGAAATCAAGGCCAATTCCAAGAATCTCTCCAAGAACCTTAAGAACTTAGATTTCCAAGTATGTCATGTGCTCATCCAAGGTTTCCTTCCACCCTTGGAGTCCAAGAAACCTTTTCAAAAACTCAAGATAATGTTCTGTGAATTTCATGATTTAGTTTGATTGTGTTCATAACTATTATGTTAATGGGTTCTCTAGTTTATGATTTAATTGCAATATCTATGTGAAATAAAGTGATATATGTGTAGTATCATGTGAAACCGCGTTAAACCCTTGAAATTTGTCAATAGGAATAAGAATTATGATGCCTATTTATTGAATAGCGTTATGTGCATATGTTATGCTGACTAGGTGTTTAATGAATTTCCATGTGAGTTAATAAGAGAAAAAAATCATGCCATGCTAGTTTATGTGCAAGTTGTAAAAGTGTTTGATAAGTTATCCATGAGAATGAAATAATGCCATGCTATAGTATGCTAATGTGTTTTACTTATCCATGTACAAGTAATGTATCACAAGTGTTCGTTGAAATGTCTTAGTGAAAGAATAATGAACATGTAAATGTTGATCTTTTAATACCCGATAATTTAGCTGTGTGCCCAAATCCAGTGTCAATTTTCATAATACTCTCAGCCAAGCCATGATTAGTAGAATTCAGTTAGTCACATGACTCAGGAAAACTCAGTAAATTCAGTATCAGTCTAGTACTCAGTAATATCAGTAATCTCAGTAATCTAGTAATCTTAATACTTAGAAATCTTAGAATTCTCAGTTAGTTATCTGATGTCAATAGTATTCCATCAGTCAATGAAATCCATGGAACTCAGTTTAGTCCAGTTAATCAGTATAATCAGTAATAGATTAGTCCAGTCTAGTTCAATGTCTATTCATATGGGAGTAGGATTCAGCACCGAGTGAACCCAAGGATGGGAACACACACTATCAGTAAAGGGCGTGATTCTTAGAAGCAATCCTTGCATTCCAGAACTATATAGCTAGCATAGGTTAAGACATCAACACTATCAGTTGAGGGTTGATAAGGTGGATTAACACTATCAGATGAGGGTCCTATCATTCTCCTTTGGGGACACTGTCAGACAGCTTGTCCTTACTAGTGGTGTGGTATTGACACCCTTCTAATTAGGGTTATAGATCGGACCCCAACTCAGCTATAATAGCTTATAAGGGCATATTGGTTAGATTAATTCTCCCACAATTTCAGTTGCAGAATCAGGACTATTAGAAACAACCACTCAGTCTCAGTAATAGAACTCAGATAGTTCTTCAGATATCAGGACTGTCAGATATGGTCACTCAGTACAGTACGGAACTAAGTTAGTTTCATCAAAATCTAGATTGTCAGATATAATTACTCAGTATTAGTTATCTCAGTTACCAGTAGCTCATTTTATCAGTATTTATACTCAGTAGTCAGTATTACCGCGTATTTAGTTTCAGTTACTTATCCATGCATGTATTCTCACATTTATGTTGTACAGTCAGTTAGTATTGTTCATGCATATGAACCCTTTGCATTCAGCCTACCTCACTTGCATAATAGTACATTCAATCATATTGACGCATTTGCGCTATGGTGTTTTTATGCTCATGGTTCAGAAGCACGAGCTCCAAAGCATCAGTAGAATTCTAATTTTAATAGTTAGAGTCAGCAGTGAGTCCTCTTCATTTGAGGATATTATTATTTAATTATTTTATTCCTTCAGTATTTAGTTTATTTCAGTAGTTTAGAGTTAGTTAGGGACATGTCCCATCAACTCCATAATTTTCAGACAGTATAGAGGCTTTCAGACTACAACATATTTCAGGCAGTTTATTTTAGTTTTGGGTATTGTTATACCCCATATAGACATTGTTTTATATTCAGTATTAGTTTAGTTTTAAAACTTATGTCCTTACATCTTATATTTTACATATTTACAGCCTATTATTTAGTGCTTAGTTACAAGAATCAATCATGGGTTAGCTTGGGGTCCTTTGGGGTCATGAGCACCGAGTAGCATTTCAGGTATTAAATTTGGGGTTTTATAAAACTTTTCTAGTAAGTAACCTAATTAGATAACTATTGTGGCATTTTAAGATATGTATCAAATCAAGAAAAAACTATAGAGTGAGAAAAAGAAAGATAAAAGTGATAGTGAGATAGAAGTTTTAGAGGGTAAAGATAAGTGACTTAAATAGGGCGTTAATTTTGTTTGTTTATAAAAAAGAAGAAGTTTTGATTCGAAAGGTGATGATGGATTGAATGTGAATGCTAGCCTGTGTTGTTAGGCATTGTAATGACTTTATTTCTTTGGTAATTTATGTAATATATTTAATTTTGTGTAATTTGTCCATTTTACCCCTTTTTGTAGTTGGTTTATGATATTTTTAGGGTGGGGTGGGGGGGAGGGGATAATTGGCACGATTCCTAATGCATTTCAGTGTGAATTATGTGAAATTATGATTTTTGGTGGCTTAAAAAGCCCTATAGTCGACTTTGGTCAACATTTATTGATCTATATGTTAGGTGAAAAATGGATAATGCCAATAGAGTCAAAACATTGATTTTAGATTGGTAACATGGTTGGTGTGGTTTTACAACTTTTATATCTCATCACGACCCTTTGTTCAAAAAGTGGTGAAATTGAGTTTTGGGGGTCAACTTTGTGAAAATGAAATTTTTTTCCAAAAATTGATATCACCATTGAGTCCATATCATCAAATTTGATAGGGTAGCATAGTTTTTTTGCATACTTAAGATTTTGGATGATTCTCGAGGAGCCTGCGGAGACTTGGAATTCCAAGTCTCTACAGCTAGTGTACTACTCAACTGATGCAGCTACTAAAGATGCCACATTAGCTACTTTAGTGATGGGTACTAAAGCACTACTTGGTCACTTTAGCAGTCGGATACCAGTTAGGCAAGGGTACTTTAGAGGCCCTTATCCTCTTTAGCGAAATACACTAAAATGGACCTTGTCATGCTTTAGCAGACTAGCATGCTAAGAGAGTACCACTAAAGCAAAAACCTGACCACTTTAGTGACACCTGGAACCTGGGTATAAATAATCCTTTTCTCTATTTTCTTCACCATTTTTGAGTCTTGAAGCTTGGGGATCGTGTTTTTTGAGTATTTGCTTCCATTTCTAAGCTTGGATAAGCTCCAAAACTCCTATTTCAACTACTTTTATTCAATTTTATCATTTAAGTCTTGTTTAAACACTAATTTAAAGGTAGAATTTGGGGATTTTATCTCAGAAGGACCAAATCATCATTTCTTCAATTCAAACCCCAATTTCACTTTATTTTCACTTGGGTTTTCTCCTATGAGTTCCTTTAATTTGGAAAATATGTTTTTACACAAAAATTTCAATTTCACCTTTTTTTTTTTAATAAAAACCCATTTTGGTGGTCCATTTTTGACCCCAACTTAAGAATTGACAATATGGGTATCGTTGATTATGTTATGATGCATAGATTCTATATTTGTACATTTTAGTTGATTTTGAATTTGTTCATAAGGGAAGGGCTCTAAGTATATGATTTTTCTATCTAATTTTTGGCATTCAAGGTAGGTTCTGGCTTAACTTTCTTTAGACTGGATTGGGTAGTTAATATTGGTACAAAATCATATTAAGGATATGGGAACTAATCATGAAAATAGCTATATTATTATATTATGCCTATGTGGGGGCCTATATTATTTCTAATTAGTAGTTTGGGGATACTATTTGCTATGTGTGACAATGTGGGGTCTTATATAACACCGTTGGCCTTGTGTATATGAAATTAGTTATATCTTGTTTGATGAAAAAGCCTAATATGGTATAAATGGTATATTTTGGTGTATTTATTCGATAGGCATATGGATTACATTAGTTTTATAGATGGTTGGAATATTAACTGAATTTTAGCCCACTTGGTTGGTATATTGGTTGGATATGAAAATTATCATTTTGGTTGGTTGTAAGCATTACATCTGCATATCATAACATTCATGAAACATTGGTATCACTGGGGAAATACTGGAAATACTAGTTTTTTCTGACAGAAAATATGATATCTTTAAAACCCTTTACCAATGGATGTGTTGGAGAGGAGATATGGATATGGGATATGGATTGCATATGATTTGATGAAACCTCCATGGGTACTACCCCGGGAGCACAATTCGATAGGTGTATTTAGAGGTTGTGCAATGACCTCGTATATTGTCATCATCATCAACACATTTTGCATATATAGTACTCTTTTGTGTTGTTTTATCCTCCTTGATATGAGATTTTCTATAGGTACTACTTATTTATTGCCTATATGTGTGATATATGTATAATTTTGCTTCGTTGTTAGATTTGTGTGTGTTATATATGAATATAGTAGAACTGTTAGTGCAAACGATGTGGGCTACCGCTTGAGATATTTTCTGATTGTAGGTGACATGCCTATAGTGTGTATTTTGTATACTTTATTTTTTACTTTGCTCAGATGGCCTATGATACCTACTGAGTACAAATGGACCGTACTCACCCCAACTTCACCCTTTCGGTGCAGATCCAAGAATTAGTACACCTCATGACAGTTGATTCAAGTGATACTTGGAGCCCATTTGAGGTAGCATGTAATGACCCTTTAGGTAATTATCCATATTTTTGCTTATTTTCATTGTTAAAGCTTTTCCATATTTGCCCCAAGACATTTATGACTTTAACGAAATTTATAGTTTTATTACCAGGCAGTTCATTTGGGTTTTAGAGTTAATTCCCTATTTAGAAGTCTGCACTAGTTTCAAATGTCCAATGGGCAAATAATTTAGTAGAACAATCTCAGATGCAAATTCCAGTCGAAACAACATCAAATGGAAAAAACAACTTCGCCAACACATCAAAAGCAACAAATTTAGTGTGTCTACATAGTTTATTTTCTTATATAGGATTTTGATCAAATCCCGAGGCATAGGCTAAAACTTGGAATTTCTTCTAAGTTTCAATTGTTACCTAGTGTAAAAGGAAGGATGCCACAATTGCATTTGCATGAATGGCAATTACCATGCCGCGATCGCGGTCTATGGATAGTGATCATGCCATCCCTTTACCTAGGATGGATATTTACAGGCCATCTAGGCCGTGTTTTGGATATTCTTCACTCACTCTTGAGACCTAGGAACCTTAGAATGGTATATTAACCTTAAATTAAGTCTTGGGTACCCCCTGGAAGCTTAAATAACATATACTTTTATGATTAACAATGAATTTAGGGTATGAATCCTTCCATTACATATTTGAATTTCTTGAAATTCTGACCAAAACCCTAATTGGCTTAGAGGATTGATTTTATCCCAAATAAGCTTAGACCTGACCTATTTCTTAAGTGTTATGATTACTTAATCATGTATGACAATTGGGTTGACCTCAAAAAATGTGTTTTCCATAAGTGGGACCCACTTGGAGATTTTGGTGTCACTTTTAGACCCAAAGAACTATAGTACAATATAGATGTAAATGTTCTCATTATAATGCATAATTGTGTTTTTGATAGCTTGGCACCTTAAAGAAGCTTCTCAGAAAGAAAGAGTAAAGGTTTAGCAGTTCGTACATTTTCTTTGGTTTTGAGGTAGTTTGGTCGTGTTCCTTGTTGGATTGCTCTATATGATAGTATAATTATGATGTCTTGCTAGATTTGGAAGGTGTTTTAGGTTTTGGATTGATAAATGGTAAGACTTGGGTTAGTTGCATTATTTAGTTTACTTAAAATTATAGTTTGAAATGCTTGACTTGTAGGCTCGAACCTTGGGGAAAATAGACTTTATGTCTCATGGTTAGCATTAGGAATACCTTCGTTACTCAAGTTGTGTGTGAATGACCTTTTCACTCATGTTGTGGGTAAGTTTTCCCTAGTGCTCACAATTGATGAAAGTATCTTAGATACTATAATTGAATTAGGTGTAATGATGGGATGGACCTTTACCTTAAGACTTGTGGTGGCTTTCTATACATCTAAGAATGGATTTAGATAACTTTGCCTAGTCTCAAGTAAAAGTAGATTAAAAATGTGATTGGGGAATTAGAAAGGATTTCTTAACCTACCTTAAGCTCGGATTGAGATAGTTCTCTTGAAGACATTAGATGGCTACTAAATGCTAAGAAAATGCTCCCTTGGAAACATGTTGGCTAATTTGGGTAATTATGTTATGGTAAGGACATTAGAAGTGATGTATATGGTTTGTTAACTAAATTACCATAAAGGCTACAAGTAACTATGGTTTAAGCTATCAATTAAGCCCATGTCTACATTATCATGTATGTCATTAATTAAATTATTATTTTGTGATTTGGGCATGCTATTACTCATGATGTACTCTTGTTTAGTAACCAAACTAGTAACCATTCTAGAAAGCCCTCATGTTGCTAATATTATGGGCCTTGACCCTAATCCTTCTAGAAGGTATGTTTATTGAATATTTGGGAAGTTATATGGCTAATTATGCTTGAAACCAGAAGATAATTGTAATTCTAATGTCATATATGTCTATCTATTGATGAATTGACATAGAAGATAAATGTTGAGTATTGGAGGTATGCCCTTCTTTACTTTTCCTTTAACATTATTTAGCCTCGTGGGGCTTGTTATCTACTTTAGCCCTTATGGGGCTTGTCATTTACTGTAGCCCTCATGGGGTTTATCATTTACTTTAGCCCTTCTGGGAATTATTTTTTAATATTAATAATTAAATTGCATATTATGATGATATTGATACCTAGAAAGTTCGAAGGACTTTATGATGATTATATAAATGCCCGACAAGTCTGGTGTGTGACTATGATTATATTTCCAGTAAGGTCAGGGGATGATTATTGATCTCCCTATGTGTACATTTATCAATTCGAGTCCGGCTAGCCCTATGTATGGCAATTGTATGTACAAATATGTATGCACTTTTTTTACATGTAATGTAGGTAAATTGTTGACATTTGGATACTGGTTGTATCCCACTAGTGTTAATTTCTTATAAAGGGGTGTAGTTAGTGATTTATGATGACTAGGGATTAGTGATGGATATTGTTTAATTAACCAATCAAGACTAGTTGGTATGTGGAAACTAGTGTAAATTAAGGATTCACTTAAGTGTGTAATGTTAGTGATAATGGTTGGTTAGGTAAGTGATATTGACTAATATAATGGCTTTGTGGTGAACAGCTGCCTGATAAATAATTATATAAGGTGATGGCTAGGAGTCTAATGGACTAGTTAATGATCCTTCTTTAGCTAATGATTAATGGCTAATATTTATTATTGATAAGTAGCTAATAATGGTAATTGTGTGGAATATGGTGATATGGTCGATATTGGTAGCACTTGAAAGTTTGGTAAAATAACCGATTGATGATAAATGTGAAATACAATTGAATATTAATGAGAACTGGATTCTTTATTAGTTAAATACCATATTATTATCTCTCTTGGGTGTACTCTCCTGTAGTATAGGATGCGGTGATGAGTTTTTTACTTTATGCACCAGTTGATGTATGGGTGCCAACTTGTTACTTATGCTTGTTTGCGTGTACGATGCGTTATGGTCCCGAATTATCTATTTCTTATGCATGCCGCTATCGGTATGTTTAGAGTCATCTATTCTATTATTATTTTGATTTACTTACTCATTATATATAGTGATGATGGAGATAATTCAGGTTTGATTTTGTACCTTGACTTATTTAGGATTATCTGGTATTTAACCATCTTTATATTATGACTTAGCTTAGTCGGTCAATGATGCTTACTGATTACCTATTGTTTTGGTATTCACACTATCCTTCTATGCCTTTTGGTGTAGATCTGATTACTAGTTGCCGCCGTTGATTTGAGCTCGTAAGGAGTTGATCTTTCGGAGTTAGGGCGAGCTCATGGAGTTTGAGTAACCCATTTTCCCTCTATCTTTTACATTCAATTATTAGTGTTGGAGAAAGATGTATTGACTATACTTTAAGTTATTTAGGTTATATTGTCGATATTATATGCTCTTGTACTGGCTTCACCCATTTGTCGATTGGTATCATATGGTGACTATTTATCTATGATAGAACACTTTTCTTATATTTTGACTTTTGTTCATTGGATTTTGCTTATGTTGTCATTCTTTATTGAATTAACCCATTGCGTTAGCTCTAAGTTATGGTATCAACTTACCTACTGGTGGGATTTAGTATGTGCCATCATGACCTGCAAATTGGGTCATAACAAATTGGCATCAGAGCCTAGGTTTCACTGTTGTTCTTGGTATAAGAGAAAATGTCTAGTGGAGTCCTACGAATTAGAATTTTGACATCCATTTCCTATCATTTATAGGCTATGGGACATTTTGAGGTTTTGGATCATGCTAGTGTGATGGAGGAGATACACTGTGATAGTCGTAAGGGTCGTGATAAGAGACCTATATTTTAGGGTAGATATAATGGGAGCCGTAGTAGTTTCTAATTCAGAGGTGGTAGTTCTCATATTGGGTATTCTCCGAGTCTATCTTTTTAGCCTCAAAGTCAGTCTAGTAGACTAGTTTAAAAAGCTGTTCTGATTATTAACAGAGGTCATTCTTGTGCTATTGGTTGCCCTAGTAAGGGCGGTGACCAATCTTTGAGAGGTTCATCCATGGGTCAGTCTATACACGATGGTTATTTTGGGTCAGCCAGATCTGTTTGTTCTGGTTTGGCTCATACTTCTTATTTTACTATTGGACTTCTTGGTTATTATTTGTGGGGTTGCTTTAATCATGGGTTAATATTTTTTTTACCCACAGTACTTTCCCTATTAGAGCAGTTCACCTCTCGGGTAGAAGTGGTTCTCATGGTCATAGGCGGGATTACCAGGGTGCTTGAGGTGGTTCTCAGACAGGCAGGATAGGAGGTCGGTCAGGTGCCCATCCAGGTGGTGGGCATGGTTAGTTATTTGTAGTACATGCTAGACCTAATCTTGAGACTCAGATGCTATAGTTACAGGTACAATTTTGGTGTGCCGCAAGTCGGCTCATGCTTTATTTGATCCTAAATCCACTTATTCTTATATATCTACTTATTATACGCCATGATTGGAGTTAACTTTAATTTATTATCAGTGCCTTTATGCATATCTACTCTCGTGGGTAATTCTTTAGTAGTGGATCGAGTCTTCAGATCATGTGTTGTGCTAGTTATTGATGTTGATCTTCGTATTCTGGATATCCTGGATTTTGATATGATTCTGGGCATGGACTGGTTATCCCACTATCTTATGGTCATGGATTGTTTTGCCAAGACCATTATCCATGCTTAATGCACCCTAAATTTTGTGGTAGAGAGCGGTTAGCCATGAGCCAACAAGGATTATCTCTTATGTTCATGCTAGGAGACTTATTTTGAGGGATTGCGAGTCTTATCTTACTAATATTTGTGATACTCATGTGGAGAGTCCATCACTTGACTCTATTCTTGTTGTTTGTGAGTTCCCTAATGTGTTCACTATAGACTTGCTTGGTATTCCCATGTTTTTGATATTGAGTTTGATATTGACCTCGAGCCTGACACTCGACCTATTTTTATGGCACCTTACCATATAGCTCTTGTTGAGCTTAAAGAGCTGAATTCTCAGCTTTAGGATCTTCTCAATAAGGGTTTTATTAGACCGAGTATGTTCCCGTGGGGAGCTCCTATATTGTTTGTAAAGAAAAAGGATGATTCAATGTCTATGTGCGTTGATTATAGGCAGCATAATAAGGTGATGGTGAAGAGCTGTTATCCTATGCCTTGCATTGGTGATTTATTTTACTAGTTGTAGGGTGAAATGGTGTTTCCTAAGATTGATTTGAGGTCTTGTTACCATCAGTTGAGGATTCGGGTTGAGATTCTCCCAAAGATAGCTTCTAGGACTTGTTATAGTCATTATGAGTTCTTGGTGATGTCTTTTTTATTGACTAATTCCCCCAACAACATTCATGGATTTGATGAACCAAGTATTCAGGCCTTATTTTGACTCTTTGGTGATTGTGTCCTTTGATGACATCCTTGTGTATCAAAGGAGTAGTGGGGAGCATGTACAACATTTGAGGATCGTGCTTCATACATTGAGAGATCATTTGTTTTTTGCTAAGTTCTCCAAGTGTGAGTTTTAGCTAGAGTTTATGACATTCCTTGCCCATATGGTATCTAAGGATGGTATTATGGTAGAACCAACCAAGATAGAGGCGATTCATGATTGGACTAGGCTTATGAGTCCAATTGAGGTTTATAGCTTCATTGGTTTTACCGGTTATTATTGACACTTTATTGAGCACTTTACTACTTTTTTAGCCCCTTATGACCATATTAACTCAAAAAAAGGTTCCTTTTTAATGGTCTGATGAGTATGAGTCGAGCTTTGGAAAGCTCAAGGATTTCCTTATCTTAGCTCCTATGTTAGCTCTTCCTATTGAGGGTAAAGGATTCACCGTGTTTTATGATACTTCGAGTGTTAGTCTAGGTTGTAGTTTGATGCAGAAGTGTGGTGCTATTGCTTATATTTCTAGACAACTTAAGGTGAATATGCGCAACTACCCCACTTATGATTTGAAGTTGGAGATGGTAGTTTTTGGCTTAAGATTTGGAGGCATTATTTGTATGGAGTGCATTGTGAGATTTTCACCGACCATCGTAGCCTTCAGCCTTTTATAACCTAGTTAGAGCTAAACGCTTGACAACATAGATGAATGGAGTTGCTTAAGGACTATGATATTTCCATCTTGTAACATTTGGGTAAGCAGAATATGGTGGCTAATGCCTTAAGTCGCAAGGCGGTGAGTATGGGTAGTCTGGCTTGCATATCAATTTCTTAGAGTCCTTTGACATGGGACATTCAGTCCTTAGCCAATTTGATGGTTTTCCTTAATATTTTAGACCCTAGGAGGATTTTTGCTAGTGTGGAGGTAAGCACCTCACTATTTAAGTAGGTTTGTGATTGTCAGTATGAGGATATCAACTTTGCTTCCTTTGTGATTACATGTCGAGTGGTGAGTTCGAGAGCCACACTATTTATTTTGTTGGTATTTTAGGGTTTGATTGTTGTATTTGCATTCCTTAGGTTTGTGATTTGATTAAGTCGATTCTGCATGAGGCTCACAGCTCTAGATAATCCATTTATCCCGATACAACCACGATATATAGAGATTTGAGACAAAATTATTGGTGGAGTGGAATTAAGAGAGATTTGGCTGACTTTGTTGCCTGTTTCTTATCTTGTCAGCAGTTAAAGATCGAGCATCAGCGTCCTAGTGGGTTGATCAGACATTTCCCATTCCCGATTGGAAATAGAAATAGATTACTATAGACTTCATTAGTGGTTTACCTCGTACCTCTTGTGGTTCTGACGGTGTTTGGTTGATCGTGGATCATTTAACTAAGTCAACATATTTCATTCCTATTCAAGTAACCTTTAGTGTTAAGAGATTTGCCCATACCTGTGTCTGGGAGATAGTCCGTTGGCATGGGGTGCCCATTTCTATTATTTTAGACCATGGATCTATGCTCATATTGAGGTTTTGAAGAGTACTTCAGGAGGAGTTAGGTACTTAGGTGGATTTAAGTACAACCATTCACTCGCAGATCGACGGTGAGTATAAGCGGACTATTTACGTACTTGAGGATTTACTCCGAGCTTGTGTTATAGATTTTGGAGGCCAGTGGGATCAACACTTATCCTTGGCAGAGTTTGCATACAACAATAATTATCATTCGAGTTTTGAGATGGTGCCTTTTGAAGTTTTGAATGGTAGGAGATGTCGTTCCCCATTCGGTTGGTTTGAGACTTCCGAGGTGAGTCCCCGTGGTATGGATTTTCTTCAGGACTAGTTAGTTAGAGTCAAGGTGATTCAGGATAGGCAAAGAGCAGCCCAGAGTAGGATAAAGGCCTATGCAGATCGAAGGCTTCATGCCTTAAGATTTTGAATTGGCGACCATGTATTCTTCTGTGTTTTTCCTATGAAGGGTGTGATGAGATTCAGGAGGAAGGGTAAGCGCAACACTCGTTATATTGGTCCTTTTGAGATCCTCTGTGCGATTGGTGAGGTAGCTTATGAGTTAGATTTACCTCTAGAATTTGCTATTATTTATCTAGTTTTCCATGTATCTATGTTGCAACGGTATATTCCTGATCCGTCCCAAGTACTTAGATGGGATTCATTTCAGCTACATGAGTATTTGGACTCTGTGGAGGAGCCAGTGCTTATTTTGGCGAGTGATGTGAGGGAAATGCGTACTAGGGAGATTCCCATAGTTAAGGTTTAGTAGAGGCATTGCCCTATGGATGAGGCCACTTGGGAAATTGAGTGCAAGATATGGGCCCAGTATCCCCACCTATTTAAGACTTCAGGTATTTCCTCATCTTTATCATATGGGGACGAAAGTTCATTTAGTAATGGATATTGTAATAAACCTTTAAGTTATTTTCCATATTTCCTCTTATTTTCACCATTAGAGCTTTTCCATATTGTCCTAAGTCATTTATGACTTATTAGAACTGATAGATCTCTTACCAGATAGTTCATTTGGGTTTTAGAGTCAATTCCTTATTTAGAAGTCTTCGCTAGTTCCAAATGGCCACTAGGCATAAACATCAATAAATCAATCTTGAATGCAAATTCCAACTGCACTAATAGCTCCAGAATATTGATTTTGGGATAGGTAGTCCTTTGGTTTGGATCCCATTATGCTCGAACTCTTTTTGACCTATTAGTCGAAAAGTTGAAAAGTTTGAAATTCGGGTGTGGGACCCACATTTGGTCAAAATGACCTCGAATGGAAAATATGACTTTGAAAACGCATCTGAAATGTTGAATTTAGTGTGGCTAAATAGTTCATTTGCTTATATCAAATTTTTAATGAATCCCGAGGCATAGGCTGAAACTTGGAATTTCTTCTAAGTTTTAGCTGTTACCTGGTCCAAAAGAAAGGATGTCGTGATTTCACAAGCATGAATGCGGTCGCCATGCCACAATTGTGGTCAATGGATGGCAATCGTGCCACTTATTTACCGGGGAAGGGCATTTAAGATTTAGGATGCATTTTGGACATTCTTCGCACACTTTTGAGACCTAGGAACCCTTAATTGAGTCTTGGGTACCTCTTGGGCACATAGATAACATATATTTTTGTGATTAACAATAAATTTTAGGTATGAATCCTTCTATTTCATGTTTAAATTTCATGAACTTTTGACCAAAACCGTAATTGGCTTAGAATCTTGATTTAGTGTTACATCCTGGGTTTTAGCCTTAGAAATTTTCCTTGAAATCCATTCTTTGGACTCAATACGACTCCAGGGTACGAGCTGTATTCTTGGGTACGTGTGATATAGTCCTATCATAAGTTGACCAATGTTAGTTAGTAGGATGGTTTTGATCACTGGAATGGTCATGACTAAGGGGTACGAGTCATACGGATTGGTACAGTCATATCGGTGACTCGTATAGTGGGCAATATTTGACCCTCCTGGTAATTCATTGTGCCAGGGATACGGATCATGGGTACGGATCGTATGTTGATGTTACAATTTGGTTGGATGAGTCATATACTGGACAGTGTCTGATCCAAAGGTTAAGGCCTGAGTATGACTGATGAAAACCAATCGTAAGGAAGGGTACGACTCGTAAGAGGGTCAGTCGTATCCCTGTGGTGGGTTTTTAAGAAACTTAAGTGGGGGTATTCTGGACATTTCCCTACTTACCCTAATTATGACCCACAACTTCTAATATACTTAAGAGATTATTTACCCTATTATTCTATTCATTAATACTTAGAAAACTATTTCATACACATCATAATTCTCTCAAGATATTTTGGGGAAAGAAAGCTAGGGTTTCAACTCAGGGATTACTTTGGGGCTTGCTTTGGTGATTTTTTTCCATAATTTTTCTCGGTTTAAGGCATGTGTCTCTTCCCTACTTATTATTTCTAAAAATAGATGGATTTTATGGATGTGATCATGGTTTCAATGTTGCGTGGTTTATGGTTTTAAGCTATTAATTAGGATTTTTGTTTATAATGGCTTGGTTATGGTTTTCTATGATTTAATTATGCTTTTATATGCATCAATGATGGTTTTGGTAAATTGGTTTGAATGGTAATGGTTTAATGGTCTTTGGAATTGGTTTTAGTCATATTATACCCCCAAAGTGTTTGATAAAATGCTTATATAGATATATTCATTGCATTGACTCCTTAAAAAGAAACTCTTGCTAGTTTTCAGCTTATATATAAAACTATAAATGGTTTAAATGGTTTACTAAGGGTAAAGGATAATTGTTTATGCTTGTGGAGAACACGGTAGTCTCCCAAGAGGTTAATATGGTAAACGGAAAGGGCACTTGAGTGTCCCCTTAACCTAAATGGTTTGGCTATGGTTAAATCTTGCAAGTATGGTTGGTATGACGATACCACCAATAATTTTACTGTATTAATAAATGGTATATGGATTGTTTAGACATGGTTTTAATTTGGGAATTAATGGAAGGATGTGTAACTAAGCGGTAGAAGGTGGAGGTTTTGGGGGAATGAAAATGGAAACTTATATTTGTCGATATGAGGGGTCTTTGATGACCACGTGCGAGTGCCACATTTTATATTGGAGGTATGTACTAGTCATCCTATAGGTTATTTCCTGGTTGTGCAGCTATATGCACTGTGACTCTTTCAGTAGGGGTAGCTAAACCCATACGGCCCATGGGTGTGGTTGAACTGCAAGGCTACACAGCCCAGGTAAAGGTTTCAAATACATGCTAAACACAGATTCCCTTTCCCAGTAATTATATATATGTATGGTTGTATGCATCATAAATGGTTTTTCTTGGTTGTTTAAAAAACATTATTTTATCCTTATCTAGAGATATATACTAGCGGTTATTCGCTAATCCGTCTATTGGCAACTGTATGCCCACACTATGCAGAACTAGCTGTTTGACTCCTCCTACATAGTGATTGATTCGGAGATAGCTTTTGGATTGAAGTGGTGAGCTTCCATCTTTCTGGAAGCTCTATTTCAAGATATGGACATTCTTAGACATTTTGTTTTTGATTTGGATATTGGTTTCGGCCATGGTTGGGGGCATGTCCCAACCAAATATTTGTATTATTTTGGATAGAGGCATTGTGGTACTTCTAGGGGTTGGTATGGGCAAGATCGGTATTGGTGTCGGCCTTGACATTAGAATAAATTGGTAGGCTTACATCATTGGACGATATTGTTGGTTGTTCCATCGTATTATATTTTGGGTCTAATTATCATATTATGTCTTGATACTCTCTTTGGTTTGGTATGAAATAGATGGTTGGTTTAGTGTGGGTAGACTCAATTAGGTCTGTCATGGTCGTGACCCTATCCCAGAGTCTTCATGATAGCATTTATGCAATCTTTTTATATGCTTGAAATTCAGCTCATCTGAGATGTATAAGATGGTTGGGTTAGGTAAAGGGGGTGGTCCCTATTCCTGGTTGGACGTGGGATGCCCAATATGTTTAGGCCTTTGTTCAGGTCATGACAAGTTGGTATCAGAGATTTAGGTTTATTGTAACACCCCAATTTAGGAAGGAGTCCCACATCAGTAAAACACATGAGGGATGCTGGGTCTATAAGTGAAAAAGCCTTACTCCCTAGTGACGCGTTTTAAAGCTGAGCGGTCCTGGGCCCAAAGCAGATAATATCACTAGTGGGTTGGGGAGTTACAAGGGTCTCTCAAGCCTTTATGGTTAGGGATGCCCGTGCGGCTAGGACCTCAGGTTGGATCATGATAGAATAGTATCAGAGTCGCTCCTGTGTTGTCCCTGTCGATGTGGGCCAAAGTTCAAACTGAGTGTAGGCAAATCCTGGTAAAGTGGGGCAAACCTCATTCCTGAGTGTAGGCAAATCCCATTCGGTGGGACAAACCTCATCGAGGACGCTGAGTCCATAAGGGGGTGTATGTAACACCACAACTTAGGAAGAAGTCCCACATCGGCCAAACACAGGAGGGATGCTTGATATATAAGTTAGAAAGCCTTACTCCCTAGTGACGTATTTTAAAGCCGTGCGGGCCTAGGCCCAGAGCGGACAATATCACTAGTGGGTTGGGGAGTTATAAGGGTCTCTCGAGACTTCATGGTTAGGGATTCCCATCGCAGCCAGGACCTCGGGTTGAGTTTGACATTTATGCTCAACTGGGAGTCCATAAATCCATTTCGATTAGAGTCTCTTTTAGGGGTGAGAAGCTCGCCATAATCATAAAAGATAGGCTACGTGAAATTTAGGAATGTTTCACTTTCTTTAAATTTTCAGTCCTAGAATCTTCTCTAATCCTTGGTTATTTATCTTTTAGATCATGCCTCCTAGATTTGAAATACAAGGAAACTCTTCTGTCCCATCTAGGGATAATGCTGAAGGGGTACCTCCTACGTCTGGAGTACATCTTTAATCTCATGGTCCTATTACCAATTGTGTTAGAGTTCCTCTTATTCCTCTTACTGCTCTTCAGGTCCTTCGGGTTAACGTGACGAACGCAGAGTTTCGTCAATCTATTCATGTTTTTTTCTCAAATAGTCACTGCTCAGGCTGAGCGGGATACGACTAGTATTTTATCTACTGAGGCCATAAGGGTTGGCTAATTTATGAAGATGGGTCCTTTTACTTTTATAGGAGTAAAGGTGGAGGAAGAGCCACAAGGCTTTTTAGATAAACTGGAGAAAGTATTTTAGGTTATGCAGGCTTCTGATATAGAGGGGGTTAGCTTTGTAACTTATCAGCTTAAAGATATTACTTATTAGTGGTATAAGGAGTGGGATAGTGATAAGGGTGATATGGAAGAGGAAGGGTTGTGAGAGGCTATTTTTAATGCCTTCATGGATCGTTTCTTTCCTCAAGAGTTGAGGGAAGCTAAGATGGAGAAGTTTGCGAACCTCAGGCAATAAAGGATGTTTGTGAGAGATTATGCCTTAAAGTTTCATTAGTTGTAGAGGTATGCTCCTAATTTGGTGGCTGATATGAGGTCAAGAATGAGGAAGTTCACTTTTGGGTTAAATAGAGATTTAATTTTGAAGAGCACGACTGCTTTGCTTATTAGGGATACGAACATATCTAGGTTGACCGTTCATATGTAGCAAGTTGAGGATGAGAAGAGAAGGCAAAATTTGGGGATAGGCAGGAAAAGTCGGGCAGATTTTCTAATTAGAAAGGTGCGTAGTCTCAGGGTGAAAGTAGAGGAGTTTTTGTTTTTTCTTTGCTGCCAGTTCTCCTTACCCACAGCAGTAAGGCGATAGGCGTCACCAAGGTGGTTACAATTCTTGGGCTCAGGTTGCCCAATCTCAGGTGAGTAGAGGTCAATCTGTTTCTTCATGCCCTTTTTATCAGTTCAGTGGTCGTCCTCATTAGGGATTCTATGAGAAAGGAAGAGATAAGTTCTTTAAGTGTGGTGAGGTAGGCCATCTACTCAAGCATTGTCTAGTCAACAAGGTTGCTATGGGGGCTAATAATATTTCAGTGGCTTTATCTTCTGCTCCTACATCTGGTGGTGTGGTATCTTCTTCTGTTACTACTCCTGGATCTAGTATTAGTCGAAAGAGGTTGTATGCTTTGGTTTCTCGACAAGAATTTGAGTCATCACCTGATGTTATTACTAGTATGTTACAGCTCTTTTCTTGTAACGTATATTATTTGCTTGATCTGGGCTTCACTCTTTCTTATGTGACTCTTTATATAGCTGTATCTTTTGGTTTTGATCCAAAAAATATTTTAGATCTTTTTTCTATTTCTACCTCAGTAGGAGACTCGGTCATTGCTGAATGGGAATAGGGTGTGGTAGCTATTAGTGATAGGAAAACCTTGGTGGATCTGTTTGAGTTAGGCATGATGGATTTTGATGTGATTTTGGGTATGGACTAGTTGCATTCTTGTTATATGTCTTTAGACTGTTAGACATATAAGGTTATCTTTAGGTTCCCTGCTGAGCCAAAAATAGAATGAAAGGGTTGTTCTTTACCTCCTAGGGGAGATTTATTTCTTATGTTAGACTTCAAAGGTTAATATCTAAAGGGTGTCTTTATCACTTTGTCTAGGTTAAAGATTCCAACTCAGGAGGTCCTTCTTTACAGTCAATTTTGGTAGTTAATAAGTTTCCAGAGGTCTTTTTGGATGATCTTCCTGGTATTCCTATGGATAGGGAAATAGAATTTGGTATTAATATACTTCCGTACACTCGTCCTATATTTATCCCTCAGTATAGAATGACTCCAGTTAAGTTGAGGGAACTCAAAGAGCAAATTAAGGATCTTTTAGATTAGGGGTTTATTCTTCCTAGTATTTCTCTGTGGGGTTCACCAATGTTTTTAGTGTGTAAGAAGAATAGGTCCCTTCGGATGTACATTGACTACAGAAAATTAAACAAGGTAACAGTCAAGAACAAGTATCCTCTCCTAAGGATAGATGATTTGTTTGATACAAGGTGCCAAGTTCTTTTTTAAGACAGATCTTTAGTCTGGGTACCATCAACTTAAGATTAGGGAGGTGGATATCCCTAAGATAGCTTTTTGTACTCAGTATGGACATTTTGAGTTCTTGGTGATGTCATTTGGGTTGACCATTGCTCCGGTAGCATTTATGGATTTGATGAACAGGGTGTTTAGGTAGTATTTGGATCTCTTTGTAATTTTTTTTATTGATGACATTCTAGTGTATTTAAGGAGTGAGGTGGATCATTCTAGTTACCTCCGTGTGGTGTTGTAGACCTTAAAGGAACATCGATCATTTTCCAAGTTCACTAAGTGTGAGTTTTGGTTTAATACCGTGACTTTCTTGGATCATATTATCTTGAGTGAGGGGATAATAGTTGATTATCAAAAGGTTGTTGAGGTAAAGGGGTGGCCTAGGCCTACGATTCCATCTGATATTTGAAGCTTTTTTGTTTTAGCCGGGTATTATAGGCAGTTTACGGAAAGCTTTTCATCGATAGCTACTCCTTTGAATAAGTTAACTTAGAGGAAGGTTAAGTTTTTTTGGTCAAATGCTTGTGAGGGGAGTTTTGAGAAGTTGAAGGATAGGTTGACTACAACTCTAATTTTGACCTTGCCGAAAGGCAATGAGGGATTTATGGTTTATTGTGATGCATCTCAGGTAGGTCTTGGTTGTGTTTTGTGCAGCATGAGAAGGTGATTGCCTATGCTTCTAGGAAGTTAAAGGTGCATGAGAGGAATTATCCAACCCAAGATTTAGAGTTGTTGGCAGTCGTGTTTGCTTTGAAAATATGGCGGCATTATCTGTATGGTGTTCGTGTTGATATCTTTTTGGATTATAAGAGTCTTCAGTATGTGTTAACACAGAAAGAGCTTAATCTTATGCAAAGGAGATGGCTTGAGCTTCTCATGGACTATGATATGAGTCTTCACTATCACTCGGGTAAGGCCATGGTTACTGATGCTCTTAGTAGGTTTTCTATGCGTAGTTTGGCATATGTGGAGGAAGGAAAATAGGAATTGGTGAAGGATATTCACTACTTGGCTAATCTTGGAGTTCGTTTATTGGATTCTAAGGATAGTGGTGTGATGGAGCAAGAAGTAGTTCAATCATCTCTTGGTGCAGAGATTAGGAAAAATCAAGTGTTGGATCCAGCCTTGATGAAAATCAAGAGTGATATTGGTAGGCAAAAGGTAGCGATGTTTTAGTTAGTAGTGATGGTACTTTATGGTACGAAGGGAGGCTGTGTGTTTAGAATGTTGATGGATTGCGACAAAGGCTTTTGGCTGAGGTATATAAGTCACGCTATGTTGTCCATCATGGCTCGACAAAGATATATCATAATCTTAAGAAGATCTATTGGTGGAATGGTATAGAGAGAGATGTAATTGATTTTGTGGCCAAGTGCATGGTGTGTCAATAGATTAAAGTTGAGATCATGAGGCCTGGAGGGTTACATCAAGAAATAGAGTTGCTTGAATGGAAGTGGGAGATTATCAATATGGATTTCATTACCGGTCTTCCTCAGTCTCAGAACCAATTTGATTTGATTTGGGTCATCGTGGATAGGATGACTAAATCTGCTCACTTTTTGCCTGTAAGGACTATCTTTTTGGCGAAAGATTATGCAAATTTATATCTTCAAGAGATTTTGAAGCTGGATGAGGTGCCTGTTACAATTATTTCTGATCGTGGTATGCAGTTTATATCTCATTTCTGGCGGTCTTTCCAGAAAGGGTTGGGGACTATGGTTAGTCTAAGTATGAATTTTCATCCGCAGTCGAACAGGTAAGCGGAGAGAATCATTGAGACATTAGACATGTTTTGGGCATGCGTGATTGATTATAGTGGCAATTGGGTTGAGTATCTACCTTTGGTAGAGTTTCCTTACAATAATAGTTATCGTTCTAGTATTGATATGGTTCCTTTCGAGGAGTTGTATGGTAGGAGGTGTAGATCTCTTATTGGATGGTTTAAGCTTGGTAAGACGGATATGATTGGTCCCGATTTGGTCTCTCAATCTATAGAGAAGGTAAAGGTGATTCGGGATAGGCTTAAAGCTGATCAGAGTCGTGAAAAGTCTTAGGAAGATGTTAGGCATAGAGATTTAGAGTTTGAAGTTGGAGACAAGATGTTCCTAAAGGTGTATCTAATGAATGGAGTAGTGCAGTTTGGCAAGAAGGGAAAGATCAGTCCTTAATTTATTAGTCGTTATATGATTTTGGAAAGAGTCGGTAATGTTACTTATGAGTTGGATTTGCCTTCTAGTTTGGGTTTATTTCATCTGGTCTTTCATGTTTCCATGATGAGGAAGTGTATTGGCCATCCTTATTTGGTCGTTCCTTTGGAAGGGTTGGATATTTTAGATTATCTATCTGATGAAGAGGTCCTAATTGAGATATTGGATAGGCAAGTTTGTCTGTTGCGAACCAAGGATGTGGCTTCGGTTAAGGTTCTGTGGAAGAACCATAAGGTAGAAGAAGCCATGTGGGAAGCAGAAGAGGACATGAAGTTCAAGTATCCATTCTTATTTTCTACTCCTGGTATTCGCGCTGAAGGTATCTGTTCTTGAATATATCTTTATTTTCTGAGTTTGTTAAATAAAAGATTAATATCTTTACCTCTTTGTTTTCGAAGTTCGATGAAGGCTGGGAATATATTTGATAATTCAAATGACTCTGTGTGTGGTTACCCCTACGTTAACCGTCATTCAAGATGAATGTTCCTTGTGGGGGAGAATGCTACATCCTGGGTTTTGGCCTTAGAAATTTTCCTTGAAATTCATTCTTTGAACCCAATATAAATCTAGGGTATGAGTCATATGCTGGGGTACGATTGGTATGGTTCTATCATAAAATGACCAGTGTTAGTTAGTGGGATGGTTTCAATCACTGGAATGATCATGACTCAAGGGTATGAGGCATAAGGATTGGTACGAGTCATATGGGTGATTCGTATGGTGGGCAGTGTTTGATCCTCCTGGTAATTCATTCTTCCAGGGATACAGATCATGGGTATGGATCGTATGTTGATGTTATGGCTTGGTTGGATAAGCCATATGCTAGACAGTGTCTGATCCAAAGGGTAAGACCTGAGTACGACTGGTGGAAACCAATCGTAAGAAAGGGTACGACTGATAAGAGGGTCAGTCGTATCCCTGTGATGGGTTTTTATGAGACTTAAGTGGGGGTATTCTGGACATTTCCCTACTTACCCTAATTATGACCCACAACTTCTAATGCACTTAAGAGGTTATTTACCCTATTAATCTATTCATTAACACTTACAAAACTATTTCAAAGTACATCATAAATCTTTCAAGAGCTTTTGGGAAAAGAAAGCTAGGGACTCAACTTAGGGATTGCTTTGGGTCTTGATTTGGTGGTTTTCTTCCATCATCTTTCCCGTTTTAAGGCATGTGTCTCTTCCCTACTTATTATTTCTAAAAAGGCATGGATTTTATGGATATGTTCATGGTTTCAACGTTGCATGGTTTATGTTTTTCAATTATTAATTGGGGCTTTTGTTTATAATTGCTTGGCTATGGCTTCCTATTGTTTAATTATCATTTTAGATGCATCAATGATGGTTTTGGGCAATTGTTTTTCATGGTAATGGTTTAATGGTCTTTGGAATTAGTTTTGGTCACCTTATCTCCCCAAGGTGTTTGAAAATGCTTATAAAGATCTGTTTATTACATTGACTTCTTAAAAGGGAACTCTTGCTTTTTTTCAACTTATATATGAAACTATAAATGGTTTACAAAGGTTAAAGGCTAATTGATTATACTTGTAGAGAAAATGGCAGTCTCCAAAGTGGTTAATATGGTAAATGGAAAAGGAACTTGAGAGTCCCCTTAATCTAAATGGTTTGGATATAGATAAATCTTGCAAGTATGGTTGGTATGACCATACCACTAATACTTTTCCTTGGTTAATAAATGGTAACTGGATTGTTTGGACATAGTTTTAATTTGTGGATTAATGGCGGAATGTATAACTAAGTCGTGGAAGGTGGAGGTTCTGGGGGGGCCAAAACTGGAAACTCATATTTGCCAATATGAAGGGTCTTCGATGACCACGTGTGAGTGTCATATTTTATATTAGAGGGATGTACTAGTCATCCCATGGGATATTTACTGGTCGTGTGGCTACACGCATTGGGACACTTTCAGTAGGAGGAGCTGAACCCTTATAGCCCATGGGTATGGTTAAATGACAAGGTTACACAGCCTAGGTAATGGTTTTAAATACATGCTAAACACAGATTCCGTTTCTCGGCACTTATATATATGTATGGTTGTCTGTATCATGGATGGTTTTACTTGGTTGTTTGAATGGCATTACTTTATCTTTATCTTGAGATATATGCTAGCAGTCATTTGTAAACCCGTCTGCTAGTGGTTGTTTTCCCATGCCATGTAGGAACCAGCCATGTGACTCCTCTTACATAGTGATTGTCTCGAGGATAGCTTTTGGATTGAAGTGGTGAGCTTCTATCTTTCCAGAAGGTTGTATTTCATGATATAGACATCCTTAGACATTTTGCTTTTGATTTGGATACTGGTTTTTTCCATGGTTGGGGGTATGTCCCAACCGAATATTTGTATTCTTTTGGATAGAGGCTTTGTGGTACTTCTGGGGGTTGGTATCAAAGGGATCAGTATTGGTGTCGTCCTTGGCATTAGAATAAGCTGGGAGGCTGACATTATTGGACGATATTGCTGGTTGTCCCATCGTATTGTATTTTAGGTCTAATTATCATATTATGTTTTGATATTCTCTTTGGTTTGGTATGGCATAGATGGTGGGTTTGGTGTGGGTAGACTCGATTGGTTCAGTTATGGTTGTGACCCTATCCTAGAGTCTTTGTGAGAGCATTTATGCAATCTTGTCATATGCTTGAAATGTCATCTGAGGTTATATGAGGTGGTTGGGTTGGGTAAAAGGGGTGGTTCCCGATCCTGGTTGGACTTGGGATGCCCATTACGTCTAGGCCCTAGTTCGGGTCGTGACATTTAGCCCCAAATAAGCATATCCCTCACCTATTTATTTAGGGTTATAATTACTTGATGGTGTATGTACATTGGGTTAACCTGAAAAAATATGTTTTTTGCAAGTGGACCCACTTGGTGTTTTTGGTATTGTTTCTGGACACGAAGCACAATGGTGCAATAAGGGTATCAATGTTCTCATTATAATATGCAGATTGTGTTTTATATAGCTTAGAACCTTGAAGAAACTTTTGGGAAAGGAAAAACAAAGGTTTAGCGGTTCATGAGCTTTCTTTGGATTGGACGTAGGCTAGGCTTATTCCTTGTTAGATTGAGCTGTGATATTATAGAATTATTATGTCTTGAAAGATTTGGGAGGTGTTTTAGGTGTTAGATTGATAAATGGTATGACTTGGGTTAGTTGCATTATTTTGGTCACTTGAACTTATAGTTTAAAATACTTGACTTGTAGGTTATAACCTTGGGGAAATTAGACTTAATGTATCATGGTTAGCATAGGGAATGCCTTAGTTACTCTAGTTGGGTGTGAGTGACCTTGTCACTCATGTTTAGGGTAAGTTGGCCTTTCTACTCACAATTAATAGAAGTATCTTAGATGGTATGGTTGAATTTGGTGTAATGTTGGGTAGGACCTTTACCATAGCACTAGTGGTGGCTTGCTATACATCTAAGAATGGATTTAGATACCTTTACCTAGTTCCGTGTAGAAGTTGGATTGAAAATTTAATTGGAGAATTAGAAGCAGGTCCTTGACCTACCTTAATCTTGGATTGACATAGTTCTCTTGAAGACCTTAGACGGCTACAAAATTCCTAGAAAATGCTTCCTTGGAAACATGTTGGCTAATTTGAGTAATTATGTTATGGTAAAGACATTAAAATTGATGTATAGACTAAATTACCGTAAATACTACAAGTAACTATGCTTTATGCTATCAGTTAAGCCTATGTTTGCATTATCATGTACGCCATTAATTAATTTATTGTTCTGGCCTTTGGGCCATACTATTATTCATATTGTACTCTTGTTTAGTAAACAATCTAGTAATTAAGCTAGAAATCCCTCATATTGCTAATATTGTGGGTCTTGACATTTATGATTTTAGAAGGCATGCTTATTGACTTCATGGGAAGTTATGTAGCTAATTATGCTTGAAACTCTATGATAATTATAATACTCATGTCATATATGTCTATTTATTAATGAATTGACATTGAAGATGAATGTTGAGTGTTAGCGGTATGCTCTTCTTTTCTTTTCCTTTATGTTTATTTACTTTAGCCCTCATGCGGCTTGTCATTTACTTTAGCCATATGGGGCTTGTTATTTACTTTATCCCTCATGGGGCTTGTCTTTTACTTTAACCCTTATGGAGCTTGTTCTTTAATGTTGATAATTAAAATACATATTGTGCTTTATGGATACCCGGTAAGGTCGGAGTACGTTATGATGATGATATAGATTCCCGATAAGGCGGAGGGAGTGTAACGATGATGATATACCCAACAAGGCCGGAGGATGATTGTTAGTGTACCAATGTGTGCATCTACCGGTTCGAGGTCGGCTAACCCTATGTATGGCAATTATATGCTCAAATGTGTATGTACTTGTTTACATGTAATGTGGGCAAATTGTTGACATTTGATACCGGTTGTAGCCCACTAGTGCTAATTTCTTATAAAGGGGTATAGTTAATGATTTATGATAACTAAGGATTAGTGGTGGATGTAGTTTAATTAACCAATCAAGACTTGTTGGTAAGTGAAAACTAGTGTAAATTGAGGATTCACTTAAGTGTGTAATGTTAGTGATAATGGTTGATTAAGTAAGTGATGTTCACTAATAAAATGGCTTTGTAGTGAACAGTTGCCTAATAATCGATTATATAAGGTGATGGCTAGGAGCCTAATGGACTAGTTAATGATCCTTGCTTAGCTAATGGATAGTGGCTAATGTGTATTATTGATAAGTAGCTAATAATAGTAATTGTGTGGAATATGGTTATATGGCCGATGTTGATAGTACTTGAAAGTTTGGTAAAATAATCAATTGATGATGAATGTGAAATACGGTTGAATATTGATGAGAATTGGATTCGTTCTTAGTTAAATACCTTATTATTATCTCTCTTAGGTGTACTTTCCCATAGTATGGGATGTAGTGATGAGTTCTTTACTTTATGCACTAGTTGGCATATAGACGCCAACATGTTACTTATGCTTTCTTGTGTGTATGTCGTGTGATTATGGTCCCGGATTATCTATTTCTTATGCATAATGCTATTGGTATGTGTTGATGTAATTTGTTATACTATTATTTTGGTTTATTTACTCATTATATATATTGATAATGGAGATATTTCTGGATCGATTCTGTACTTTGACTTGTAATGGATTATCTGGTATTTTCTCATATTTATAACATGACTTAACTTAATCGGCCGATTATGCCTACTAAGTACCCGTTGTTTGGTACTCATACTGCATTTCTGGAACTTTTAGTGCAGATCTAAGTACTAGTTGTCACCATTGATTCGATCTTATGCAGGGTTGATCTTTCAGAGATAGGTGATCTCATGGAGTTTGAGCCGCGCATTTCCCTCTGCCTTTTACATTCAGTCTTTAGTGTTTAAGACAGATATATTGACTATACTTTAAGTCTTTTAGGTTGTATATCGATATTAGATGCTCTTGTACTAGCTTTACTTGATCGTGGGATTGGTATCATATGGTGACTGTTTATCTATTATAGAACACTGTTTATATTTTAACTTGTCTTCATTAGATTTGGCCTATGTTGTCATTCCTTATCAAATTAACCAATTGTGTTAACTTTGGGTTATGGTATTGAATTACGTACTGGCGGTATTTAGTAGGTGCTATCATGACCTATAAATTGGGTCTTGATAAATTGGCATCAGAGCCTAGGTTTCACCAGTGTTATTGGCATAAGAGCAAGTGTCTAGTCGAGTTCTACATATTGGAATATTGACATCTATTTCCTATTATTGGGAGGATCTGGGACATTCTTAGGAGTTCTTCACTTATTTAACTCATTTTGTGCTAAGAGTCTGAGTTGGTTTGTACAACATTCCCTTGACTTTACTCTTTCACAGTTGACCAGCACACGTGCTACCTCTACATGAGATGATGGTCCCGACACTAAGCCCAGGGATCCTACTCCTATTTGTAGAGAACCTACAAGTCGAGGACAACCTCGTGATGTGCCCCTAGCTAAGGAATGCGCTAAGCCACCTTTCCTAGACCCTATTCCTACACTTGAGCTAGAATTCTTCCACCACAACTAGCGGTGGGCTAAGGAAGAACCCAGGCTCTACCAAATTTTGTTCCTTTTTCATTGCGTAGAGATGCCTTGATTCAACTTTTAGGGATTATTGACGGTATGTCGTTTGATGGTGCACAGTCTACTAATAACAATGGCACTGAGGCAGGGGTGTAGCCTGTAGTTGCAGCTCCCATCGTTAAGGTTCCCCCTGCATCGGCAGCTGTTCAGCCGGTGGCTGCTTTACTAGTTGTGATCCAACCTACAATATCTTCTAATGAGCAGAAGATGTTGAGTAGATTCTTGAGGTTGGCTCCACCTAGGTTTTTTAGTGCCCTAAGAGAGGATGCGTATAAGTTTCTTATTGCTTGTGAGGATATACTTTGTGGTTTGGGCCTTGTTGAGACTCGTGGTGTGGATCACACCACTTTTAAGTTGGAATTGTTTGCTCATCATTACTGGAGAGGTTTTATGGATTCTAGACCAGCTGGATCTTCTCCCTTGTCCTATACTCAGTTCTCTGATATGTTCTTAGAGAAGTATATGTCGTGCAGCCTTAGAGATCAATTGAGGGACCAATTCTCCAAATTTGAGTAGGGCTCCATGATAGTTGCTCAGTGTGAGACCTATTTATATGTGTTGGCCAGGCCTAAAACTTCAATTTTGGATGCTGAGTATGAGAGAGTTTGCTGCTTTGCTAGAGGATTGAGACTCCCCATTCGTACGGCTACTCATAGTTTAGTTGTTGAGTGTAGGAATTTTTTAGTAGTGGATTAAGTATTCGGATCATGTGTTATGACCGTTAGTGATGTTGATACTTGTGTTGATCTTATTATTCTGGATATGCTAGATTTTGATATGATTTTGGGCATGGGATGGTTATCCCACTGTCATGTAGTTATGGATTATTTTGCCAAGACCGTTACCTTAGCCATGCTTGGTGTACTCCTAATCGTGTGGTAAGGAGTGGTTAGCCATGAGGCAACAAGAATTATCTCTTATGTTCGTGCTAGGAGACTTATTTTGAGTGGTTGAGAGTCATATCTCTCATATATTTGTGATACTCATGTGGTAAGTCTGTCGGTTGATACTGTTCCTGTTGTTTGTGAGTTCCCAAATGCATTTCCTACTGACTTTCCTGGTATTCCCCTATTCATGATATTGAGTTAGCTATTGACCTCGAGCCTAAAACTCGACCTATTTTTATGGAACCTTATCATAGGGCTCCTGTCAAGCTTAAGAAGCTGAATTCTCAGCTTCAAGATCTTCTTGGTAAGGGTTTTATTAGACCGAGTGTGTCCCTATGGGGAGCTCCTGTATTATTTGTAAAGAAAAAAGATGGTTCGATACGTATGTGCATTGATTATAGGCAACATAATAAAGTGATGGTGAAGAACCGTTATCTTATACCTCGCATTGATGATTTATTTGACCAGCTGCAGGGTGAAGTCGTGTTTTCTAAAATTGATTTGAGGTCTTCTTACCATCAGTTGAGGATTCGGGCTGAGGTTATCCCAAAGATAGTTTTTAGGACATATTATTCTCATTATGTGTTCTTCGTGATGTCTTTTGGGCTAATTAATGCCCCACCCGTGTTTACGAATTTGATGAACTTAGTATTCAGGCCTTGTTTGGACTCCTTGTGTATTTGAGGAATAGTGGGGAGCATGCACAACATTTGAGGATCATGCTCAAGACTTTGAAAGATCATTTGCTTTTCACTAAGTTCTCCAAGTATGAGTTTTGGCTCGAGTCAGTGACATTTCTTGGCCATGTGGTGTCTAAGGATAGTATTATAATAAACCTAGCCAAAATAGAGGTGATTTATGATTGGTCTAGACCTATGTCTCCAATTGAGGTTCGTGGCTTCATTAGTTTGGTCGATTATTATAGACGCTTTGATGAGGGCTTTATTACTATTTTATCCCTTATGGCCATATTGACTCGGAAGGAGGTTCCTTTTCGTTGGTCTAAGAAGTGCAAGTCGAGCTTTAGAAAACTCAAGGTACCTCAGCCCCTATGTTAGCTTTTTATGTTGAGAGTGAGGGATTCACTGTGTTTTGTGATTCTTTGGGTGTTGGTCTAGGTTCTGTTTTGATGCAATAGGGTCATATTATTGCTTATGCTTCTATACAACTTAAGGTGCATGAGTACAACCACACTACTTATGATTTAGAGTTAGCGGCAGTAGTTTTTGCGTTTAATATTTGGAGGCATTATTTATATGGGGTGCATTGTGAGATTTTCATAATCATTGCACCCTTCTGCACCTTATGATCTAGTGAGAGATAAATGCTTGACAACATAGATGGATAGAGTTTCTTAAGGACTATGATATTTCTATCTTGTATCATCTGGGTAAAACAAATATGGTGGTTGATGCCTTGAGTCGCAATACAGTAAGTATGGGTAGTTTAACTTGCATATTAGTTTCTCAAAGGCCTTTGGCAGAGGATATTTTGCCCTTAGCCAATTTGATGGCTCACCTTGATATTTTAACCCTTGGGGGGATTTTGGCTAGTGTGGAGGCGAGGTCATCACTATTTTAGTAGGTTTGTGATCATCAACATGAGGATATCAAGCTTCTCTTCCATCTTGATCAGTTGTCGAGTGGTGAGTCCAAGAGTCAAACTATTGATTCTGAGGCTATTTTGAGGTTTGATAGTCGTATTTGTGTTCCTCAGGATGATGATTTGATTCAGTTGATTTTGCATGAGGCTCACAGCTCTAGATATTCAATTCATCTTCGTACAGCCAAGATATATAGAGATTTGAGGCAACATTATTGGTGGTGTGGCATGAAGTGAGGTGTGTTAGACTTTGTAGCTCATTGCCTATATTGTCAGCAGTTTAAGGATGACAATCATCATCCTGATGGGTTGACTCAGAGGTTGCCCATTCTCGAGTGGAAATGGGAATGGATTACTATGGACTTCATTAGTGGTTTGCCTCGTACCTCCCATGGTTCCAATGGTATTTGGGTGATTGTGGATCGTTAGACTAAGTCAACCCACTTTATTCTTATTTAGATGACCTTCAGTGTAGAGAGATTAGCCCATATCTATGTCTGGGAGATAGTACGTTTGCATGGGGTGCCTATTTCTATTATTTCAAATCGTGGTTCTATATCCACTTTGAGTTTTTAGAGTGCATTTCAGAAGGAGTTGGGTACTTAGGTAGATTTAAGAACAACCATTCACTCGCAGACTGACGGTGAGTCTAAGCGGACTATTCAGGTGCTTAAGGATTTACTTTGAGCTTGTGTTATAGATTTTAAAGGCCAGTGGGATCAACTCTTATCCTTGGCAGAGTTTACGTACAATAATAGTTATCATTCAAGTATTGAGATGGTGCCTATTGATGCTTTGTATGGTAGGAGATGTCATTCCATGGTCGGTTGGTTTGATAATTCCAAGGTGAGGCCCCGTGGTGCAAATTTTCTATAGGACTCATTAGTTAGAGTCAGGGTAATTCAGGATAGGCGGAGAAGAGCCCAGAGTAGGAATAAGGCCTATGCAGATCGGAGGCTTCATGCTATGATATTTGGAATTAGTGACCATGTATTCCTTTGTATATTTCCCATAAAGGGTGTGACGAGATTCAGAAGGAAGGGAAAACTTAGTCCTTGATATATTGGTCCTTTTGACATTCTTTGCACAGTTGGTGAGGTAGATTATGAGTTAGCTTTACTTCTAGATTTGCTACTGTTCATCCAGTTTTCCATGTCTCTATATTGTTGCAGTATATTCCTGATCTGTTCTAGGTGCTTAGATGGGACTTAGTTAAGCTAGATGAGCATTTGGCCTTTGTTGAGGAGCCTATGCTTATTTTGGCGAGTGAAGTGAGACGACTATGTACTAGGGAGATTCCCATAGTTAAGGTTCAATGGATGCACCACCCAGTAGATAAGGCCACTTAGGATATTGAGAGAGAGGGATACGGGCCCAGTATCCCCACCTATTCAAGACTTCAGGTATTTTCTCATCTTTAACTTTTGGGGAGAAAAGTTCCTTAAGTAGTGGATATTGTAATGACCCTTATGCTCATTTTCCATATTTCCTCTTATTTTTGCCATTAAAGCTTTTCCATATCTACCCCAAGTCATTTGTGACTTGCTAGAATTCATAGTTTGGTTACCAAGTAATTCATTTGGGTTTTAAAGTCAATTCCTTGTTTAGAAGTCTTCGCTAGTTCTAAAGGGCCAGTGGACAAATACTTTAATAAAATAGTCTTGGATTAAAATTTTGACTACCCTAGCATCTTTGGAATATCAATTTTAGGCTAGGTAGACCTTTTGTTCTGGTCCCAATGCACTCGAACTCATTTCGATCTATTGGTCGAAAAGTTAAAAAGTTGGAAATTCAGGTGTGGAACCCACATTTGGTCTAAACAACCTCAGATGGAAAATCAGACTTCACCAACACGTATGAATCGTCGAATTTGGTATGGATGGATAGTTCATTTGCTTATTTTAAATTTGGAATGAATCTCAAGGCATATGCCAAAACTTGGAACTTCTTCCAAATTTCAGTTGTTACCTGTTGCAAAAGGACGGAAGTCATTATCGCATAAGCATCAATAGCGATCGACATGCTGCGATTGCGGTCCATGTATGGAGATCGCACTACCCCTTTACCTAGGAAAGGTATTTAAAGGCCATTTAGGCTGTGTTTTTGACATTGTTCACTCATTCTTGAGACCTAGGAACCCCAGAATGGTATGTTAACCTTAAATTGAGTCTTGGGTAACTCTTAGGAGCTTAGATAACACATATTTTTGTGATTAACAATGAATTTGAGGTGTGAAGCCTTCTATTTTATGTTTAAATTTCTTGAATTTTTACCAAAACCCTAATTGGTTTAGAGGCCTGATTTATCCCCAAATAAGCTTAGCCCTCACCTATATCTTAATGGTTATGATTACTTGATAGTTTATGAATATTGGTTTGACCTCGTAAAATGTGTTTTTCATGAGTAGGACCCACTTGGAGTTTTTGGTATCTTTTTTACCCAAATAACAATGGTACAATATGGGTATCAATATTCTTGTTATAATGTGTAGATTGCGTTTTTGATACCTTGGCACCTTGAAGAAGCTTCTTGGCAAAAAAAGCAAAGGTTTAGCAGTTCGTGAGCTTTCTTTGGATTTGAGGTAGGTTAGGCTTGTTCCTTGTAAGATTGAGCTATGTTATAGTATAATTGTGATGTCTTGCTATATTTGGGAGTTGTTTTAGGCGTTGGATTCATAAATGATAAGTCTTAGGTTAGTTGTATCATTTCGGTCACTTGAACTTTTAGTTTGAAATGCTTGACTTGTAAACTTGAACCTTGGGGAAATTAGACTTCATGTCCCATGGTTAGCATTAGGAATGCCTTAGTTAGTCTGGTTGGGTGTGAGTGACCTTGTCACTCATGTTGTGGGTAAGTTGGACCTAGTGCTCAATTAGGTGTAATGTTAGGTAGGACCTTTACCTTAGGACTAGTGGTGGCTTGCTATACATAGAAGAATGGATTTAGATACCTTCACCTAGTCTCAGGTAGGAGTTGGAATTGAAAATGTAATTGGGGAATTAGAAGGGGGTCATTGACCTACCTTAAGCTTAGATTAACATAGTTCTCTTGAAGACCTTAGAAGGCTACTAAATGCTTAGAAAATGCTCCCATGGAATCATGTTGGTTAATTTGAGTAATTATGTTATGGTAAAGACATTAGAAGTGATGTATATGGTTTTTTGAATAAATTACCATAAATGTTACAAGTAATTATGGTTTATGGCATCAATTAAGCCCCTGTCTACATTATAATGTACGCCATTAATTTAGTTATTATTTTGGGCTTTGGGCCATGCTATTACTCACATTGTCCTTTTGTGTAGTAACCAAACTAGTAACCATGCTAGAAAGCCCTCGTATTGCTAATATTGTGGGCCTTGACACTAATGCTTCTATAAGGCATGCTTATTGACTACATGGGAAGTTATGTGGCTAATTATGCTTGAAACCCGATGATAATTTTAATACTCACTGATGAATTGACATGGAAGACGAATCTTGAGTACCCGAGGTATGCTCTTCTTTACATTTTCCTTATATTTATTTACTTTAGCCCTTATGTGTCTTGTCATTTACTTTAACCCTTGTGGGGCTTTTTCTTTAATATTGATAATTAAATTGCATATTGTGATGATATTGATACCCGACAAGGCTGAAGGTAGTTATGAATATGATATAGATGCCTGGTAAGGCCGGATGTGACTATGATGATATACCCAATAATGCGATAGGATGATTGTTGATGTGCCTATGTGTACATCAACCGATTGGAAGTTGGATAGCTATATGTATGGCAATTGTATGCCCAAATGTGTATGTACTTGTTTACCTGTAATGTGGGTAAATTGTTAACATTTAAATACCATTGTAGCCCACTAGTGTTAATTGCTTATAAAGGGGTATAGTTAATGATTTATGATAATGATGGATTAGTGATGGATATTATTTAATTAACCAATCAAGACTGGTTGGTAAGTGGAAGCTAGTGTAAATTGAGGATTTACTTAAGCGTGTAATGTTAGTTATAATGGTTGGTTAGGTAAGTGTTGTTGACTAATAAAATGGATTTATGGTGAATAATTGTCTAATAAATGATTATATAAGGTGATGGCTAGGATTCTAATGGACTAGTTAATGATCACTGCTTAGCTAATGAGTAGTGGCTAATGGGTTTTGTTGATAAGTAGCTAATAATGGTAATTGTGTGGAATAAGGAGATGTAGTCAATGTTGGTAGCACTTGAAAGTTCAGTAAAATGACTAATTGATGATGAATGTCAAATATGATTAAATATTGACAAGAATTGGATTCGCTGTTGGTGAAATGACTTATTATTATCTCTCTTGTGTGTACTCTCTAATAGTATGGGATGTGATGATGAGTTCTTTATTTTATGCACTAGTTGGCGTATGGGCGCCAACTTATTACTTACGTTTTCTTGTTCGTATGTCGTGTGATGCGTTATGGTCCCGAATTGTCTATTTCTTATGCATGAAAATAGTGGTACGTGTTGATGTCATCTGTTATACTGTTATTTAGGTTTACTTAATCATTACATACAGTGATAATGGATATGATTAGGTTAGATTCTGTACAATGACTTATTTAGGATTATCTTGTATTATATCATCTTTATATCATGACTTAGCTCTGTCGGCCGATGATGCCTATTAAGTACCCATTGTTTTGGTACTATACCACACTTCTGTACCATTTGATGTAGATTCGAGTACTAGTTGTCGTCGTTATTCGACTTATGTGGGGTTGATTTTCCGTAGATAGGGTGAACTCAAGGAGTTTGACTAACCCATTTTTCTTCTATAGTTTACATTCAGTCTTTAGTGTTTGAGATAGATGTTTTGACTATACTTTAAGTCTTTTGGGTTGATTATCGACATTAGATGCTCTTGTACTGTCTTTACCCGATCGTGGGATTGGTCTCGTATGGTGACTGTTTATCCATGATAGAACACTTCTTTTATATTTTAACTTGTGTTCATTGGATTTGGCCTATGTTGGCATTCCTTACAGAATTAACCCATTGCATTAGCTCCGGGTTATGGTATCGGCTTACCTACTGAAAGGATTTAGTAGATGCCATCATGACCTGCAAATCGAATCGTGACATAGCAGTTTATGCATTCAGAGTTGGCTACTTCTTTTTCTCATCTAGACTGTCTTTATTGTGTTCTGATATAGAGTTTTGTCCTTTTAGGGCATACTATGTATTTTGGCTTTGAGTTATATTAGTTATTTCTTACATTGTGACACTAGGTTTTGGGATTTTGGTATGGTACCCTTGGTTATATATCTCATTTTTTGTTACGTTTATGTGGTTCGGCTCTATTCCAAGAGTCTTTCCTTGGGTTTTTGTATTATCTTTTATTTTATATCAGTTTGGGTGATAAGCTTACTAGGAAAGGCTCGCCGCAATAAGTTCCATCATGACCCTTTGATACAAGATTAATCTACGAAACTAGAAATAAACACAAAGACTAAAGAATCGAGGAAATTGAAATATGAAAAGTAAAGGGATAAAGGATAGATGAAAGATATAGTCACAAAGAAATGAGAATTAAGAACTAAAGAGTATATTAAACTCTAAAACCCATAATTCAACTATCAACTGGCACCAATCTCTTACACTGACCGAAAGGGAATCGAAATTCCCTAAAAGGGATCAAAATTTCCTTACAACCACCATTTCTAAACAAATGTCAAAAAAAGATTTTCCAAGCTATCACTTACTCTGTCAAGAGTTTTCATATCCTCATTATCAAAACAAAACTAAGAAAATAAGCTAGCTCCCTAGTTCTTATAGTTTAGGCTAATTAATACACATTTAGGGCCCAAAAGTGATGGGATGGCAAGAAAAGGCCCACTAGAGGTTGTTTGGACCCGCTCCTGAAATAATAGAGAGTATCCAAGATGGATCCGAAGAGCCTTGGGTGCATGTCTCTTCCAAGGGGCCTTTTAGACCCGTCTTGCGCTCCTTCGACCTCTTAAAAGTCCTTTAACCCTCTTTAATGGTAATCTTCATCCATGTGTCTTCTTTTAATAGCACTAAGGAGTTGTCAAGCACCTTGAGCATCATAAGTATCCCATCCAAAGGTTTGGAGGCAATTTAGCTTATATCATCCTCCCCTTCTTAAAAAGGATTCGACCTCAAATAAAACCTTGCAAAACCAAATGAAGGACAAACAAAAAAACAACTTCATAGCATGAGGGTTAGAGTTAGTGCAAATAAACATAGAATCATGCCAAGGTTGCACATATCATGGATCCTTTGCGTTAATCATGACGTTCTTATTGAAAAGGTAACAAAGGAAATTATTATGACAATTATTAAGAGATAGGAAAACCACAAAGGTCATAATGGCATCAACAAGCTAAGAAGGTAAGACTACATTCATCTTAGGAGCAATAAGACACTATTGCTTCATTATCTCTTTAAGAGACCACATAAAAAATGGCACCACCAATTGTTCAACAATCCATAAGGGTTTTTCAGGCTCAAAGATGTGAATGACCAATAAAGAATTACTATTCAACTAAGTGGACCAACCAACTAGTTTCCTTCTGTAATACCTCAAATTTTCTTTACGTCTAATTTATTCTCCAAAAGATTAAGGGATGAACTCCTAAGTAAATAATTTTTAAATCAGATAGAATTTCCCCAATTTTGACTTTTTATCTTGTGGAAAATTGAATTAGCTTTCCAATGATATCAATTTTGCCAAAATCTGTTATCAGGATAAAAAGTTATGGATGTTTTACAGAGAGTTATTCTAATTGTCCAGGAGCGACGGGAAGCTGACGGACCGTCGAGTCAGTGATGGACCATCGCCCAAGCTGTCGCAACTAAGGCAGTATGATCCTGTTCTAGCCCAAGTACGATGGGTAGGCCGATGGACCGTCGAGCCTGCGATAGATCATTGCCCAAGCCATCGCAACTTCTGTTCAGTGATTTAAAGTCATTTTTAAAGGGGTTTTCGGGTCTTTTCCCACCCTTTTTAACACCTAATTACATTAGATCAAAGCCTAGTGTTTCTCCATAAGGCGCACCTATTTTATTCATGCAAAATAAAGATGGTTCCTTGTGTATGTGCATTGACTATCATCAACTTAATAAGGTCACAGTCAAGAACAAGTACCCTCTTCCTATAATTGATGACCTATTTGATCAATTGCTAGGTGCAAGTTGTTTCTCAAAGATAGACCTTAGATTCGGCTATCATCAGTTTAAAGTAAGAGAGTGTGATATTCCAAAGACTGCTTTCAGAACTCGCTGTGTCCATTTTGAGTTTCTACTCATGTCTTTTGGGCTAATCAATGCTCCAGTAGCTTTCATGGACCTCATGAATCAAGTGTTCAAACAGTATCTTGATATGTTTGTCATAGTGCTCATAGATGATATCCTTGTTTACTCTCGTAATGAGGATGACCATGCAAATCATCTTAGAATTATCTTGCAAACTCTTAGAGATCACCAATTGTTTGCCAAATTTAGTAAGTGTGAATTTTTTCTAAGGTCAGTAGCCTTTTTGGGTCATATTATTTCAGCCGAAGGCATTAGAGTTGATCCCCAAAAGATAGAAGCCATAAGAAATTGGCCTGGACCTATCTCTCCATCAGATATTAGAAGCTTCTTGGGTTTAGCTGGCTATTAATGGCATTTTGTCAAAGGTTTCTGATCTATTGCTTCTCCCATGACCTGATTGACCCAAAAAAAGTTAAGTTCTTTTGGTCAGATTCCTGCGAGAAGAGTTTTCAGGAGTTGAAGACTAGACTCACTTCAGCCCTAGTGTTAACATTGCCAGATGGTATGGATGGTTTTATGGTGTATTGTGATGCCTCTAGAGTTGGTTTGGGTTGTGTGTTGATGCAGAGAGGTAAGTTTATAGCCAATGTCTCTAGACAGTTGAAGCCGCATGAAAAGAATTACCCAACCCATTATTTAGAGTTAGCTGTTGTGGTGTTTTCTTTTAAAATATGGAGACACTATTTATATGGTGTTCATATGGATGTGTTCATGGACCACAAAATCCTGCAGTATATGTTTACTCAAAGGGAGTTGAATCTTCACCAGAGAAGGTGGTTAGAGTTGCTAAAAACTTATGATATGAGTGTGCTATATCATCCGACAAGGCCAATGTAGTGGCAGATGCCCTTAGTAGGTTGTCTATGGGCAGTATGGCTCATGTAGAGAAAGATAAGAAAGAATTAGCTCGTGAAGTACATCGTTTGGCTAGATTGGGTGTTAGGTTTCTTGATTTAGCTGAGGATAATGTTTGGGTTCAGAGTAGTTTTGAATCCTCTTTACTTTCGGAAGTGAAGGAAATGAAAGACATGGATTCTAGTTTTGTCAAACTGAAGGAGTCAGTTAAATACCAAAAGATAAAGGTTTTCTTCCAAGGGGAAGATGGTGTGTTGAGGTTTCAAGATAGATTTTGTGTTCCTTGTGTTGATGATTTGAGGAAGAGAATTATAGATGAAGCACATGGCGCACGATATTCTATTCATCACAATGCTACCAAGATGTACCGCGACTTACGGAAAATCTATTGGTGGAGTGGTATAAAGAAAGATATAGTAGAGTTTGTGGCAAAGTGCGTAACTTTACAACAAGTTAAGGTAGAGCACCAAAGACCTGGTGGTGTGATGTAAGAGTTTGGTATCCCCACTTGGAAATGGGAAGAGGTGAATATGGATTTTGTGACTGGTTTACCCCTTTCACTCTGTCATTATGATTAGATTTGGGTTATTATAGACCGGTTGACTAAGTCAGCGCATTTCCTACAAGTCCATACATCTTATTCAGCTGAGGATTATGCTAAGTTGTATATCTGGGAGTTAGTCAAATTGCATGGAGTTCCCTTGTCTATCATCTCAGATAGGGGTACTCGGTTTACTTCCCAATTCTGGATAGCTTTTCAGAAGGGTCTTGGTACCCAAGTTTGCCTTAGTTCCACTTTTCATCCGCAAATAGATGGTCAGGCTGAAAGGACCATCCTTACTCTAGAAGATATTTTGAGGGTATGTTCTCTTGATTTCAAATTTAGTTTGGATGAGCATTTTTCATTGATTGAGTTCGAGTATAGCAACAGTTATCATTCTAGCATTCAGATGGCCCCGTTTGAGGCTTTGTATAGGAAGAGAGGTAGATCACCCATAGGTTGGTTTGAAGTGGGTGAGGCTGATTTAACTGGACCCAATGCAGTATTTGAGACTATGGAAAAGGTTAAGTTGATTAGAGAGAGGTTGAAGATAGCACAGAGTCGTCAGAAATCATATGCAGATGTGAGAAGGAGGGATCTTGAGTTTGGAGTTGATTACTTGGTATATCTAAAAATTTCACCCATAAAAGGGGTAAAGAGGTTTGTCAAAAAGGGGAACCTTAGTCCCCATTATGTTAGCCCTTATAGAGTTCTGAGTCATGTTAGGAAAGTAGCCTATGAGGTTGGGTTGCCCACAGGTCTGTCAACTGTTCATCCTGTCTTTCACGTCTCTATGCTTAAGAAGGGCATTGGTGATTCCGTTGTTGTAGATCCTTTAGATAGCTCAGATATTTAGAAGTCTTTCTTATGATGAGATTCCAGTTGAGATCCTAGATTACTAGATCCGTAGACTAAGGAACAAAGAAGTTACCTTGGACAAAGTTCTTTGGCAGAATCAGTCAATTGAGGGCGCTACTTGGGAAGCAGAAGCGAACATACGAGCCAAGTACCCATAACTTTTCTCCGCAAATTCAGATCTAGCCTAAGGTATTACTCTTCCTTAATTCAACCTTTTTCTAATGAAAGATTCAGCTATATAGTTGTTCTTATTATGAGTTCATGCATTCTCTAAAGTACTCAAAGTTTAGAATGATGTAGAGTCAGTTTAACAATTTATTTCAGCTGTGCATCCTCAGTTTTCTCTGTATTATTAGCCTAACTAGAGAAATTCATGGACGAATATTCCCAAGGGAGAGATATTATAATACCCCAAACTTTTTTAAGTCTAATTTAGTCTCCAGAAGATTAAAGGATGACTGCCTAAGTGAATAATGTTTAAATAAGATAGAATTTTCCCAATTTCAACTTTTATCATATGGGAAATTGAATTAGCATTCCAACTATTCCAATTTTGTCAAAATCCATCATTAGGGTAAAAAGTTATGGGCGTTTTATAGAGAGTTGTTCGAAATGCCCAGGAGCGACGGGAAGGCTGACGGACCATTAGTCAACGACGGACCGTTGCTCTGGCCGTCACAAGTAAGGCAGTAGGCCCGTCTTCTGGCCAAAGTGCGACGGGCAGGACGACGGACCGTTGCCCAAGTCGTCGTAACTAAGGTAGTAAGACACTGTTCTGGCCCAAGTGCGATGGGCAGGCCGACGGACCGTCGAGCCTACGACAGACCATCGCCCAACCCCTCGCAACTACCGTTCAACGATTTAAAGCCATTTTTAAATGGTTTTGGGGTCTTTTTCCACCTTTTTAACACCCAATTACATCAGATCAAAGCCTATACATCATATTCATCTATAATAACAAATTAGGTTTTCTTTTAAGATTAATCCCCAAGAACTAGATACAAACCCTTCTCCAAGAAAACTCAAGAATCAAGTATCACCATTCAACAATATTCAAGAAAAACTTCCAAGACCATTCTCAAGGCTTCAAAGGTCATCTTGTTCCATTGAGTCAAGCCAAATAAGGTATGTAGGGTTTGAACAAGGGTAATCCTTTCACCCTTGTGCCCAAAGACATACTTTAAGTTGCAAATTTCTGTATTTTGATATGATTTCCTTGAAATTAAAGTTAGGGTTTATACCCCATGTTGCTAATTGCATGATTTTGAGATTTTAAGTGGTTTGGATATTGAGTTACATGTTTACTTTTGAAAAATTAATGTGTATGAACATATTTTCCAATTTTTAAGTTGAATTACGAATATTTGTATTATCAAGCATGAACCTTATGGTGTTTGACATGAAATTGAAGCATGGATCATTAAGCCCTAGTTTTTATGTGGAAATTTCAAGAATGCTATGTTTTAAGCATCCCATGATTAGCTATTTTCATATTTTGATAAAGAAAGTTGATCTATTGACCCAAGCAAAGTTAGGAATCCACATTGTTCACATCGTTTGAGATTTAAAGAAGTAAAGCATAATTTGTCTTGATTATAAACTCTTATACCGTTTTAAGGTGGATTTTCTAAAAGTTCTGAGCCTAAGTATAGGAGTAGTATTTAGTACCGAGTTGGGTATGATTCTAAGGTCTCATGCCCCAGAACTACGTGTCATCGTAGGATTATGATTTACCCCAAGTGGGTTAAGATAGTGATCACTAAAGTTAAGGTTCAAATCTGATAGCAAGGATAGAATAGCTCTCCCCAACATGGGAAAGACGTTGGACTCCATGTCAGCTCACATGGTTTATGTCGGTTAGAAGAAATTCCCATAGTCGCCCAAAGTTCCCTAATTCCAAGTCCTTATGTCCCCAAGTCCTATCTTCCTAAAGATAAAAGCATAAGTTTTGAAAATTTTTGCTTTAAGATTCCTTTTGCTTACAATCTTTGAGAATAAGAGGAGAATACAGATTTTAGAACTAAGTATAACAACTCACGAGATTTATGCTACATGTTTCATTATTCACAATTTATGACATTTATATTTCAGATTTATTCAAGCTATGTGAGTCATTTATATCATTATGTATGGTTTTATAAATAGTAATGAGATTGTTTACTTATTGAATACATCCCCATATACTCAGTACATCCTTAAAGTATTGATCCACATATACTTCTGTGTGCTACATTGTCTCATAATGTAGGTTCAGGTGCTCAGTCTCAGCAGCGACAAGTGATCTCCAAGTACCTACATCTACACTTTCGCTGTTAGTGAGTCCTCATGGTTCGAGGACCTGTTCCTTTAGACTTTCAGTACTCATAGTATTTGGTTTATTTGTTTTCAGTTCAAGTTAGTTGGGGTCTGTCCCAATGACTCTCTAGTTTCTTAAGCAGTAGAAGCTTGTCAGACTATCAGTGCGCTTTAGACTTTTCAGTATGTTGATATTCAGACAGTATTTTCTTCATTATTTTAGTTTAGACAAAAAATGATAATTCCATTGCTTGATCAAATTATCTTAAAGTAAGCTCTAGACTTAGTAGTAAGCTCAAAAGGTTATCTTGGGGCTACTTGTATCCTTAAGCACCTGTGATGTCTCAGGATGAGGCGTTACCCCTACCTCCCAATAAGTCCGTTCCAAGACTATTATGGACATCGCCATAGGCAAACAGGTAGTATGGAAAGGAATCAAGCATAAATTCATCGTCCAAGGTTCTATTATCTATAAGAATTCTATTTGGCACAAAAGATTTAGCATGTAATGCATGCAAGGATGGAATAAAAACATTTAATCACAAAGAACCTTTCCCTTTCAAAAAACTTTCTTTGTGAAAGGGGTCATCAATTTTACACAAATGATAAAAAAAGGTATCACATAAATGGAGTTCAACAAGAGTGCTTACAAGAGAAGACTCACTCTTTGACCTACAAGTAATGAAACCTTGGTCAAGAATTGAAAAACACCATGGTAAACTCTCTTGGATATTCTCATTACTCCCCTTCTTTAAAGAGCTCTCATATTTGTTGGAGATCTTTCCCTTACACAATGAAACATAGGGAAGGATACCAACATCCTCATTCGAACTTTTCTTGTCATCTTAACCAAGCACCAAGTCAGGTATATAATAATCACCACATCCAAATTTTTTATTGAGGTCAAATGGATAAAGTGGTCATAGGCAAGGGTCTAGACTACACTCCTTTTCCCCAAAGCTATCACCAAAATAAAAGGGAATACTCTCTACTCCAACATACGCATCTTCAAAAGAAAATAGAGAGTAAAGAATGTATCATGTAAATTGATTTCATCTAAGGTTTCCTTAAGAACATGCTCACTATGATACCCAAGAAAATTATCAAGGGTATGTACAAGAATTGGAAAACTCAAAGAAGAGTAGGCAACTAGTACACAAAGATCACCTTTCAGTCCTTCATATTCCTTCCCCTTAAGAGTATTCTCATCTTCCAGGAAGAAATTTCCATCTTTAGGAGGAATGATATCACACCATAGTGGGTTGTTATATAGAATATATCCCTCAAGATGAGCTACATTATCAATATTATCCACACCACTAGGTAATTCACTAGGAGTGATTTCATCATCTTCAAACAAGATAGTGTACATAAAGAGAGAAGCATCAATCCTTGAAATAGAATTAGAACATGTAATTTTACTCTCAAAAAGACAACTATCAAGTTTCAAAGAAGTTTCAAACACATAATCATCCTTATGAGCAAAACAAACAATAGAATCTTCAATAAGAGATGTGCTCAAAAGATCAATCCTATTTAATAGACAAATATTTTTAACATCATCACTCACTTAAGTTTAATTAATCACATCTCAAACATCCTCAAGTGGTGGACTAGTTTCACACATGTACCGCATAGCCGCCATGGGTTGTTATTGTTGTGTTTCTTTTCTCAGCAATGGCGCCAAAATTTAAAGTCGCCCAAAAACTCACCTCCAAAGAAAAATGTTACGGCCGATGTCAAATATAATAACCCAACTCAGGTTTGGGCCGAACCCATAGGAAATACATGGTATAGTATCTCAAACTTGACAAAATCAACGAGTAGTACAGAAAAGTAAATGGGAGGATTTGAAAATCAACAATAACAAGTAGCTGAACTTGGATGCTTGAGTTTGTAAACAATATACAATGAACACTAGGACTATGTTCTCCCTGGATTCTCAACTCCATAAGTTTCTCATGTTTTTCCCACCTATCCCACCGCTCTGCATACAAAGTTGACAAGCTATGTATTATCACCATCTTATGAATGTGTTGATAAATCTCACCCCTAACTTTTTGAGTCTCTGGGTGTCACCTTGTTATCCCTTGTTTATAACTTCAGTAAAAGTCTCAACTTATTGAGTCTCGAGTTGATTAAACGAGGGTTGATATCCTCGAATCACTATCATAACCTCCTTTTCCTAATCTCAAACTTGCTTGTGAGGATGTTCTTGAATAAAGGAAATTCCCAAGCTTCTATAGTAGTTTGGGGTACGATTAATATGATGATGATTGCAATATATGCAACTATAATAGAATAAATGAATCTCCAACTTTCTTTTCATAGTTAATCCATCAGCTCCCACAATCCTATTTGAGGAAATTAGCTGCTCATGTTTATGCAATAATCCATAATAATCAATGAAGAAGACATGGAATTAATTGCACAATAATGAAAGAGCAAAATCTAAAATCCCCACTTGAATGCAAAACCAAAAACTTAAGAACAATAGTATCAATGATCAAAGTATGTGAAAGTATGTAGAAAATTGTCAAAAGTGTGTAACATAATAAAGGAATAACCCTAGGGTATTTATAGTGTCTCAAAATAAAAAATGAATCCTAATTAAAATGAATTAGGAAAATTAAGTCGGCAGTGGTCGTGCCTTTGGCAATGAGTCGTTAAGTCTCCTTGTGACTCATTGGCTACTATAGTAGCTCTATTTTTTCTTCAGTGTTGATGACTCATATAGACATATTACGAGTCATATCCTACTAATCGTAGTCCCATCAATTGTTTTTACTCTTAAGGGCACTTGAGTCTATTATCTTTATGACTCCTCACAATAAGTCGTACTCAAACATAATGGCTCATGGTCTTCACTTGTAACCACTGGAGTATCAATCTCGAATGCTTCAGAAAATGGTCATACTACAACTTCTCACTATGATTCATAGTCTACTCTTACGCCTTCTAGTTTGACAAATACTTTGCTTCTTGAGAGAATCTTTCTTCTATTTTTCAGTCCAAGCCACTTCCTACCTAATTTCCCTACAAAACACATAAAACACACATCTTATCCGACAAAACAATCCTATGTAAATGCATAATTTCACCATTTTAAGCACCGAATGTGCTATTTTTCCATGGCACATCAACACTCAAGTGGATCAGCATAATTTTCATAAGACAATGTACCATCACTCATCACATTGGCTTCAACACTAGGTGGACTCAAATTGATCTTACAAGAAGGGTCAATTCAGTTATCAATAGGATCAACATATGTATCCATACTCTCAAGATGTACATCATTAACAAGTGGTAAAGAATCATGAGACTCACATGTAGGCAAGCTACTACTCCACTCAATTAGTTACTAGCCACACAATCATCATTCATATTTACCAATGTGCAAGAGATACTAGCTATGTTAACTTAAAGTTCTTGAGAAGATTCATCTTTTCCTTGGGGTGAAGGTCTTTTTCAATCTTTGGAAGCATATACGATTTCCCTAATTAAATCTTGAAAGGGGATCTCTTTTTTTGTGTTTGTTCTCCAACTCTTGCCATGCTTGTACCTACACATATGTCCTTACTAAGAGAAGGAAAAACAAAGTTAGATTGGATTGGTGGAAACCCCCTTACTTCACTCCTATCAACCTCTCATTTTTTCTTTCTTAGATTGCCACCACACAGTCTCTTACTTCTATCAATCTTTTTTCTCTCATTTTCATTAGACTTAGAGTAAGTGGTCACATTTCCTAGAGATTTTGGAAGGGTAGGTTGAAAAAGATGACTTCCCCATTGGTCTATCATAATTTGAGGCCAATTCTTCTCATTTGGAACTCTATGTCATGCAAACCAATTGGCATCCAAGCATAAGTGTCCAAATTCCAAGGGGAATATTTCAAACCAAACCTCCTCATAGTACCCATCTCGGGCGAAGGAAACGTGCAGTATGGGACGAACAAGGACACTTGATGTATCCGTAAATAGTAAACCATAGAAGGAGTGATGTAATTTCAACAACACCAATCATCAAGGATAAGAATGAATCTTGGAACCCCTCAAATATCCACCCTTCTTGCGCATACTTTTCTTCTTAGATTAAAGTTGTAAGGCTTTGTATACTATTTTGGTACAAAGATAGACCTCATGAACTCTTTTAAGGCTCTCCATGTTTATCGAGCTTTCTTGAACATTCCCACCATCTTGATTTTGCATCTTGAATGTATTTAAGGGTATATGCAACTTATTCTACTTTGCTCATATCACAATCCTTGAAGGTCCTTTAACATTTACATTCCCAATCAAGATAAGCTTTGGGATGTATCTCTCCTTTAAAGTTAGGAAGGGTAGGAAGATCAGGACTCCAATTATACCTTCTATATCAACCTTGGTTCCTATTTCCATATGTTTGGGAACTAGAATAAGAAGGATACAATGTAATATTCCTAGAATTTGGAGATACATACTCTTTTATTCCTATATTGTGACCCCTACTATAGCTAGTATAACTATTCACACCAATGCGACTTTGATAATAAGTACCACAAGATGAGGAGTATGAAACTTCACAATATTCACATATATTCTCACCATGATTCACATAAGATGTATAGGAGAAAGGGATATACCTTACATCACCTCACTCTCAAAATGGGAAGTGCAATACTCCTCACATGCCCCATCTTCCTCATAAGAATCATCACTAGGCTTTTCATCATCTCCATATTCTCTATAAGAACTAGGGTCATGATTCATCTCACATTCTTCTACAGACTAGTAGCCCTCACTTTCACACAACTCTTGATCATGTCTATATTCATAGCCTCCATAATGTCTATCTTCATCATAGCCATAACTTTCTTCACCACAATCATAGTCTCCTATGTTGTAGCCACAATTATTCGAGGCAACTAAAGACATACTTCCATACAACTCCTTTTACCTAAAAAATGAATTAACAAGATTAGTTGTAAAAGCTCCTCATCAACACTCGTAAGAATATCACCTTTGTAGTCCTCACAATTGGAGGGGCGAATGTTGAAAGTTGCTTATACCCCGGTGGTACATAAGGTGTCAATCTCTACTTGTGGCCGAAGTGGATTCTTGTTTGAAAGACTTGAAGAAATAAAACTGCTTACGGAGTTGAATCAAGAAGTTACAACAAATTAAAAACTAAATAAGCTTAAAAGAAATAGGACAATGAAATAATTCAGACTCAAGAACTAATCAACCAACTTAGTCGGTGAATTAGTTGTTGTTGATAGATTAAGAATCAAGAGATAAATATAGAAATCGAAAAGTGAAAAGAAGGAATCAAACCTAAGTAAATTGGATTTTAGAAGTGTTAGAATGCATTTGAAACTTGAATTTGATGTTGGGGAGGATATAGATACATTGGAGATGTGTTACACACCTTGGGCACACCTTAAAGGCATGTACAGCGCATGAGAGAGCTTCCTTGACATGCTGGACCACCTTGGGCTCATGTCCAACACATGTTGGGAATAGGTGTGTAGCTTAGATATTGCCTTCATATGTTGCAGCATCTCAAGCATAACTGCAAAGCAGGCTGGGCGCAGGTCTAAGTCAAGTTGGCCGCCCCTTGCTTGCTAAATGGCCGAAAATGCCTTTCTTGTGGTCTTATTTGCACTTTCTCTTAGAATATCTTTGGAATCTTTTTAGATGATTTTGTTCAAAAACTTTTCACCCTTTTCTATTCTTTATTTTTGGATCAAACACCCACTTTTGGACGTTTTTTCAAGATGAAGATTACTATCTTTTCAAGAACATCTACTTTTCCAACTTTTTTCCTTAGCTCAGAATGAATTGAAATTCCGATCCTAGGCACTTTTCAATAAAGTAAACTCATTCCAAACATTTTTTTAATCAAATTATTCACCAATTTTCTAGATTTTCAATCCATTTCAAACTTTTTCAACCCAAGCTTCAAACAAGGATAGAACACGCAAATAAGCTTCGATTTGACTCAAATATGATATTTGGACTCTATAGTGTTAGGAAATTTAAATCTAACACTCGAAATACAATAAATCTCAAAAAGTAACCTAAGACCTAAAATGTGAATAATAGTATTTTTGGGGATTTCAATTTTTCGATACGACTAGTCCCAAGATTGTACACTACAAAAAATGAGTCAAATGTGGGGGTTAATTTTAAAGTTTGCGGGGGTTTTAAACCCCCGCAAATTTCAATTATGGGGGTTCCCAAAAACACAACAATACGAGCCATCACAATCAATTTGCAACAGTTTTTTTTGGACCGCCATAATTAGTTTACGTCGGTTATTTTTTTACGGTCAACCCCCGTTACACTAAATTTAATTCTTTTTATAATAAATTTGTATTTAAAAATTTCGGCGGTTTAAAACATCCATAATTTTTATTTCCTTTATTTTTAATTTAGTGACGCCCATCATTTTTCGATAACTAATTATAGATTCTAATTTTATCTCAAATTTAATTGTTCCTTTAGGCATAACCTACAATCCAATATTTGTTCAATTCATATATCATTAACACAACATGGCTGACTAAACATTGTAATTGACAAGCATATCAAAAATACATTGAACATTAAACTTCAAAATTAAATTTTCAACATTAGCATCTTCAAACTCCAAAGTTTCAACACTAACTAGATTCTTCAAACTCCAAAATCAAATTTACACACAAAACCTTCAATATTCTACGATTCACTCCAACCACACAATTACATTATCATAATTGAATATCCAAAACAATTTACAACAAAATCAATGACTGTCATTAGGATCACTATTATCACGTGATCTCCTTGCATCCATAGGTGAAATGGGTCCACTAGCCACATCACTTGGCTACATAAAAATGCAAAGTATAAAAGTCAATCAGATAAATTTTCAATCCTTATTATAAAACATTTATATCTATTTACAACTAAAAACATCATCGATATGATTCATTTGTTTCCTTCTATTGCAACATTTTTTTAAAATAAGGAAATATTTTGGTACGAGATAAAAAAATATATTACGTAAGTTCAGATAGAGGGAGTAGCTATTAGAAGCAAGAGAACACTCTATATGACCTTTCTCATGATAGTGGTACCTATGGACCAATGCCTTTCAATACCACTGTAAGTTTATCCTTCTTTCAGTGTTAGTTGTTTTGTTGTTATATGATAAAAAAAGACACAGAAGTAACTGTTCCATATTGTTTATAAATTTACAAATAACAAATGGTCTATATTGCGTTAGTGATAGTTGTTTTCCACGACAAAGTGATATAGTTGTAGCCTTTTCAGCAGTAATATGCACTCATCGTATTGCTGCTGACTTAGGTAAACATAGTAGTCTAAATATTGCTAGTAAATTTCATTTACTCTCAATCTATGACATGTTTCCATTGAGAGCCACCTAAACACATGCTAAAGTATTCTTATTAGACATTTCAACTCAAATTTGGAAAAGATCTTGTGCATCTTCTCAAGCGCCTATTAGATAGATCAGTTAGTAGTTAACCACATAAAATATATCACCTCTGTATAGCTTATTAAGGGAATGTCAATGTATTCTGACTTATTTTTTGAAGTACATATATGTTACTCTCTATTAGAAAAAATCAGATGTGCTGGACAGTGCTCTTCTAATGCTAATTGGTGGGTTAAGGACACTAGCATGATAACTACTTATTAAGCTACAAAGAAATATTTGACCCCAAAAAATGGTTATTATACTTCTTTTCTTTTATACATAGACGAAAATATTGAAGCTAAGGAAATTCAACATCTACTATATGTACATAAACTAAATTTGACCTTATTTATACCGTGTAATTTTCTGTCCATTTTGTAACAATCAGATTCATAGTTATGAAACAAGAGAAAATTCTTAGCTCCAGGCATATGCTGTAGTATATCACATTGATGCAAAAAATCACTTTTGAACATAGCTATTCTAGTCCTCTACTAAAGCAGAAGAAGCAACAATAGTATACCCTTTATAACAATAAGACTTGATTGCTCAGATAATTTGCTGACATAGTGAACAATAATAATTGATTATTGAACAATAAGTCTCGATTTTTAATTTTTCCGTCTTACTTTTTTTAGTTTGTTTCAAAAAGAATGTTTTTTTTCCTTTTAAGCAATTCTATAATTTCAATTTTCCACACCATCATATTTAGGATTACAATATTAAATAACATTTTGATACATTCTATGTATCTTGTATCTTTAGATTAAAATGAAAAGACTCAAGTTATTTCTCTCTTAAACTCAGAGCCAAGTCAAACCAGACAAAATAAAGTGAAACTGAGGGAGTAATAAACTTGGAGCCAAGTCAAACTAGACAAAAAAAGGTGAAGTCGAGGAAGTAATAAACTTGGATTATTACTGATCAATGGGACAAAGAGCAACTTCTATCCAAAACATTATGGCTACAGCTCAATGGGACACGGAGTATAAAATTTTAAACTGCTTCTGTTGAATCCACACTATCAACTAGATGAGCAAGAACAATATCTAAAAAGGATGGAACTACAACTACAAATAGACAAATAAATAGAAGATACAAAATTGAATGCTAAGGAGAATGACACAAATTTGCCTTTCCTCTCTGATGCCTGACTAATCACTACAGCATAATGTAATCAGATTTTTTAGTTGTTTAGTTGTAATAACAATGCCTGACTACTCTTTACAGTATACTTAAGAAATTCCTAAACAAGAAAGAAGTATGTATAGTTGGTTTATGCCTAAACAAGAGAACTACTACTTGTTTAATAATCACTTTGGCAACCACATTAGTACTCTATTATTCCGCTTCTGCCACACAAAATATATACACACAAGACCTTCTACAACATATTAAAATAGACTAACAGACACTCCCTCTATTTTAATTTTTTTAATATTATAGTTATACTTCTCCCACACCTTATTACAGCTCTAAGAAGTACTAAAAATCACCATCTCTATACAAGAATCATGTACCTACCCATAAAAAACCTGCTAAATATTCTTCATCATACAAATAGTACAAAGTACCTATACCTTCTAAGCACAACTATTATAAGTCACCAGTAAAATATTAAGAATCTCCCTCACCAGTAAAATATTACAAGGCGCCTACTCCTTCAAAGTACTACTACAAATCACTAATCGCAAGGAAATATTACAAGACACCTACTCCTTCAAAGAAAGTTCTTATGCCACTCATATATATAGTTCAATTGAAGTCCAAAATCTATTAAAAAACTTTAGTGTCAGAATACAAAATAAATAGGATTATCCTCCACAGCCATCAAATCAAATACTGTAAAGACATAATTACAAGTTAAAAATCAAGGCCATACCACAGAATTTTTTCTTATATCTTCACATATGGCCTAGAGACTCTCGTTATTACCATGTTAGCCTAACTAGTCCCGCTGCAGTAAACCTAAAATATGCAAATCACATACCTATCTCTAAATTTTCAGAATATCACTCCACAATATCACTAGATCCTTGAAATGGAAAGTAAGCCTGTAATACCTGTGCTTATTCCTAGCTAGAAATCATCTCAAGAATGCTAGTACTTGCTTTGAAATACAAATCTATTTTTGTACCCATTCTATTTTTGATATTTCTACTTTTGATCATGTGGAAAATTGAGTTAGCTTTCTAACGATACCAATTTTGTCCAAATCTAACACCAGACGAGGAAGTTATGGATATTTTACTCAGAACTGACCGAAACGCCTAGGTGCGACGTCCAAGTTGACGAACCGCCAAACAAGTGATGGACCGCCACTTTGACCATCATAGCCAAGGCAGTAGGGCCACGTTCTGGATAAGGATTGATGGACGAGTTGATGGACGTCAGATTTTTAACGGACCGTCAGATTTTTGATGGACTGTTAGGTTTTTGACGGATCGTCATCCAGACTGTCAACTTTTATCCAGTGAACCCTATTTTTGGTCCATGTATGACGGTCAAAATAACGGACTGTCAAGTTCCTGATGGATCGTCAGTCGGATCGTCACATGCCACGTGCAGTTTACTTCCAGGCCATTTTAATAGGGGTATTTTGGTCACTTACCACTTGCCTATATATACCCAGATTAGTCCGAATTCATCCATTTTGCTCATTATTATTTCACAAACAAAAACTAGGGTATCTCTCTAAATTTAATCTTCAAGAACAAGACCCAATCTTCTTCAAAAATAAAAGGATTTCAAATCCTTTAAGTTCAAAAACATCAAGAACCATGAGTCAGGTATGCGTTGTGTTCATCTATGGAACCATTTTGTTCATAGAGCTCAAGAACCATGTTTTAAATATTTTGTGATTGTCTTGTTGTGATATGAGCATGTACATGTTGATGATTGTTGTTTAAGTTTCAAAATGATATCTAAAGGTGATTTCATAAAGTATATGTGTTTGTTAGTTGAAACCCATGATCCTTATGTGGCTTAATATGGTTAAATTCATGAACACACTTAAGCTAAAAGAATGCATGCAAAGCGTTTGATAATATTCCTAGATGATAGAATTCATGCCCAAGATTTACTAGTGCTTAAATGACAAGTCCATGCTCTATGCTTTACGATTTCCCATGAATTCCATGAGAGTGATAGGTGTTGTTGTTGTGATATGGATTGACCATGATATTGAAGCTATGCAATTATATACATGTTGTATGAATTTTCTTTCCATTTATAAGATGTTGAGGACTATGCTTAGTATGAAATCCCCTACACATGATATGGTAAATTGTGGACTCTACTCTTACGATTAAGTCAGTCATGTGTGTCAGTTTTCTTCCATTGAGTCCTGGGGGTACTTGTACCCAAAAAATATAGTTGTGTACCTAGAGCCATGTTATGCTATTATGATAATCTCAGTCAAGACATGATCTATAGAACTCAGTCAGGCATGTGACTCAGGAAACCATAGAAATCTCATGATCTCAGTTAATTCTCAAATAGTAGCACAAATATATCAATCAACAAAAATCAGTTACTCAGTCCATGTACCATCAGTTAAATCACGTTCAATCTCTTTAGATGGGAGTAGAAGTTAGCACCGAGTCAACCCAAGGATGGGAACTCACCTGCCAGTTTAGGGTGTGAATCTTCGTAATCATCCTTATGTTCCAGAACTGTGTAGCCAGTGTAGGTTGAGACATCTTAACCTATTAGATTAGGATTGATGAGGTGGCTTAATCCATTAGTTTAGGGTTCCCACCGTTCTTATTTTGGGTACCTACCAACTAAGGGTCACTCACTGCTGTCCTTACCAGTGGCACAACATTGACACCCTTCCAGTCGAGGTAGAGATTAGACCCCAACTCAGCTATATGCGTTATTGAGGCATGTCAGTCGAATAACTACCTCCCACAGTTTCAATCCTAGTCTCATTAAAATAATTCAAATAGTTCTTCAGATTTTAGTATATTAGGAATATCAGATACAGTTAATTCAGTTATAGAACGAAACACAAATAGTTCTATTAGATTTAGGACTGTCATACACAGTCATCTATGTTATCAAAATTTTAGTATTTATTATGCTAGATATCAGTAGATCATGTATTAGTGTCCAGATCTAGATATAACGTAATCACAATCTTAGTTACTACGTATGAATGCTTGCACTCTTATGTTCATATCAGTCAGTCAGCTAGCATCGTTCATGCATGTAAAACCTTTTTGCATTTAGCCTACCTCACTCGTATACTCAGTACTCCCAGTTGTACTGACGTATTAGTGCTATGGTACTTTCTTTCACGTTACACCATGGGTTCACAGATACGAGCTCCAGATCAGTAGTAGTAGTAGCATTCCAGTCGCAGAGTTGTAGTGAGTCCTCATCCACTCGAGGATGATATTATTTATTTCATTTATTATTTTAGTTTAGTTTTGCTAGATGGAGTTAGTTGGAGACATGTTCCTTCAACTCCTTATTCGGACAATATTTAGAGGCTTTCAAATTTAGCTCAGATTTGATTCAGATTTCAGTTGTTTTGGGTATTTGTTACCCCATATAGATGTTATGATTTATGAGATATTCTATGTAGTTGAACCCTATGGACTATTGTTCATGTTTTCCGCATTATTACATCATATATTGCAGTGTACAAGTACAAATATCAGCCATGGGTTAGCTCGTGGTCCTTCGAGGTCATAAGCATTATGTAGCGCTCCGGTTCAAAAAATTGAGCCTTTACAACATTGTTATTAGAGCCTAAGGTTCAGTAATGTCCTTGAAAGTCTGAAAGCCTTATCTAGTAGAGTCTTGTGCATGGGTGTGTTGCACGCCACATTTATGTGCAAGAGGCTATAAGATGTTTTAGGAACAGTTTCCCTTCTTTCAGTATTCATATCATTCTAGTGAGAATAATCTCAAGTTAACCTCTCAGTCTAATATGTTCTCCTCTTATTTTAGAATATGCCTCCAAAGAGAAGCAACCAGCCAGCTCTTAAGGCCAAAGATCCTTTGGATGACCATGTTTCTCATACGGAGTTTAGGGCCGTATTTACCATACTTGCTCAGTCTATGGATGCCCAAAATGAACAGCCACCAACTATTTCGGCTAATCCAGTGTCCAACTCAGCTGCAGCTAGGATTCGGGACTTTACCCGAATGAACCCTCCATCTTTCTTTGGGTCTAAGTTTGATGAAAACCCTCCGAAATTCATTGACCAAGTCTAGAAGGTCATAGACATCATGTGAGTTAATTCTTGTTAGAGTGTCGAGTTAGCCACATACCAGTTACAGGATATTGCTCATACTTGGTATAAATTATAGAAGTCTGAGAGGTTAAAGGATGCAGGTCCTGTAGAGTGGGAGGAATTTGTCATGACTTTTTTAGATAGATTCTTTCCCCAAGAGCTGAGGGAGGTAAAAGTTCTAGAGTCCATCAACCTCAAGCAGGGAAATATGACGGTTAAGGAGTATTCTATTAGATTTAATCAGCTAGCCAGCTATGCCCCTCAAGTGGTTGCAGACAACAAGGCTAATATGAGCAAGTTCGTGTTAGGGGTAAATGAGTGTAGGTATGCAATGCTGAACAGTGATATGACTTTAGCCAGGCTCATGACTCATGCTCAATAAATAGAGGAGCAGAAGATTAGGACTAGGGAGAGGCAGAACACGAGACCAAGGTTAGGCAGTATTAATTTTTCTCAACCAAAATTAGAAAGAGGAAACCATTCGTAGTTTCGTCCTAAGCAAGCAATTCTAGATCCTTCCTCCACCAGGGCCCCAGTGCCGAAATTCAGAGATGGCAACAGAGATCGAGCACCAGGCTCTAAGTTTCAGGGCAGTGTCAGCATGTCCTGAACTAATCCCCTATGTCAGACTTGTGGTAAGAACCACAAAGGTACCTGTAGAGCTAGTAGTGATATTTGTTTCGGTTGTGGAAAGCCAGGACATAGGATTAGAGAGTGTCTACAATAAGGTCTATAGGGTCAGTAGAATTGCTCCACATCCCAGTCCGGTCGCCCAAATCAGTAGAGTACCACTTCTAGTACTACTAATAGGCAACGCCCAAACAGACTCTATGCTCTTCAGAACTAATAGGATCAGGAAAATTCTCCTGATGTCGTTACTGGTACATTACAGATTTTCAATGTTCATGTTTACGCTTTGCTAGATCTAGGTGCATGCTTGTCTTTTGTTACTCCTTATATAGTAGATGATTTTGGAATCATTTCCAAAATTTTAGCAGAGCCCTTTTCACTCTCTACCCCAGTGGGTAAAACCATTATAGCTCGATGGGTATACAGACACTGCCCGGTTATGATATTTTAGAAGGCCACGTCAGTAAATTTAGTCGAGTTAGAGATTACTGATTTTGATATTATTCTCTGCATGGATTGGCTTCATTCCTACTATGCCACAGTCGAATACAGAACTAGGGTAGTTTAGTTTTAGTTCCCAAATGAGCCTATCCTAGAGTAGAAGTGTAGTACTTCATCTTCTAGGGGTCAGCTTATTTCCTACCTTGGGGCAAGGAAAATGATTTCTAAGGGGTGTGTGTATTATCTCGTGCATATTAAAGATTCCAATTCTGAATCTCCTAGTCTTGAATCAGTCCTAGTTGTAAATGAGTATTCAGACGTGTATCCCAAAGGTCTTCCAAGCATTCCTCCCGAAATAGAAATAGAATTTAGCACTGATCTTCTTCCAGATACTCAACCTATTTCTATTCCACAATACAAAATGGCACCAGCAGAACTCAAGGAACTGAAAGATCAGTTGAAGGATCTTTTAGATAAGGGATTCATCAGGCCTAGTGTATCCCCATAGGGTGCACCATTCTTATTCATGCGCAAAAAAGATGGTTCTCTTAGGATGTGTATTGATTACCATCAACACAACAAAGTTATGGTCAAGAACAAGTATCCTCTTCCCAGAATAGATGACTTGTTTGACCAACTTCAGGGTGCCAGTTATTTCTCCAAAATAGACCTCAGTTCAAGTTACCATCAGCTCATAGTTAGAGAATATGACATCCCGAAGATAGCTTTTCATACTCAGTATGGTCACTTCAAGTTTCTAGTTATGTTCTTTGGTCTTACCAATGCCCCAGCTGTTTTCATGGACTTGATGAATCGTGTGTTGAAATAGTACTTGGACATGTACATATTCATCATAGTCTTTATAGATGATATCCTGGTTTATTCCCGCACAGAGCGTGATCATTCAGATCATCTCAGAATTGTTCTTCAAACTCTCAGAGATCACCAACTATTTGCCAAATTCAGTAAGTGCGAGTTTTAGCTAAGATCAGTAGAATTCCTTGTCCATGTTATTTTTGGTGGTGGCATTAGAGAAGATCCTCAAAAGACCAAAGTGGTAAGAAACTGGCCTCACCCCATCTCTCCATTAGATATCAGGAGTTTCTTGGGATTGGTTGGCTATTACAGACGGTTTGTCCAGGGATTTTCTTCTATTGCATTCCTCATGTCTAGATTGACTCAGAAAAAGATCAAGTTTCAGTGGTCAGATCCTTGTGAGAAGAGTTTTAAAGAGTTGAAGACTCGACTTACCTCAGCTCTAGTTCTAGCTCTTCCAGATGGTTCAAATGGATTCATGGTATATTGTGATGCATCTATAGTGGGTTTAGGTTATGTCCTCATGAAGCATGGTAAGGTAATAGCCTACGCCTCCAGACAGTTAAAGCCCTATGAGAAGAATTATCCTACTCATGATCTTGAGTTAGCAACCATAGTATTTTCCTTAAAGATTTGGAGGCATTATCTATACGGAGTTCATGTAGATATCTTCATGGATCATAAGAGTCTCCAGTATATCTTTTCTTAGAAAGATCTCAATCTTTGTCAGAGAAGGTGGTTAGAGCTTTAGAAAGATTATGACATGAGTGTCCTTTACTATCAGGGCAAGGCCAACGTGGTGGCTGACACTCTCAGTAGAATCTCCATGGGTAGTGTTTCTCATGTCGAGGACAACAAAAAGAAGATAGCTCAGGAAATTCATCAGCTCGCTAGACTAGGTGTTTGCTTAGTTGATTCTTCGGAGGTTGGTATATGTGTTCAGAGTAGTTCAGAGTCATCTCTAGTTTCCGAGGTGAAAGAAAAGCAAGACACGGATCCTAGCCTTGTCAAGCTAAAAGAGTCAGTTCAAAATCAGAGAGTAGAGGTTTTCTCCCAAGGGGTAGATGGGGTTTTTGGTTGTCAAAGTCGTCTGTGTGTTCCAAGTGTAGATGACTTAAAGCACCGGATTCTTACAGAAGCGCATGGTACGCAATACTCTATTCATCCAGGGGCTACTAAAATGTCCCATGGCCTGCGAGAAATCTATTGGTGGAGTGGGATGAAGAGAGATGTTCCAGAGTTCGTGGCTAAGTGCTCTACATGTCAACAAGTTAAGATAGAGCATCAGAAGCCTAGTGGACCCATACTGGAGTTCACCATTCCTACTTAGAAGTGGGAAGAAGTGAACATGGACTTCGTGATGGGTTTTCCTTGAACTCATCATCAGCATAATTCAGATTGGATTATTGTAGACAGGATGACCAAGTCAGCTCATTTATTTCCAGTTCATACCTCTTATTCAGTCGAGGATTATACCAAACTCTATATTAGGGATTTGGTCAAATTACATGGTGTTCCTTATCTATTATTTCAGATAAAGGTACCCAGTTCACCTCTCATTTTTGGAAAGCATTCCAAAAGGTTCTTGGTACCCAAGTCCATCTCAGTACAGCCTTTCATCCTCAGATAGATGGTCAAACAGAAAGGACTATTTAGACTCTTAATGATACGCTAAGGGCGTGTGCAATTGATTTCAAGGGAAGTTGGGATGTCCATTTCCCTTTGATGTAGTTTACATTCAACAATAGCTATCATTCTAGTATTAAAATAGCTCCATTCAAAGCTCTCTATGGCAGGAGCTGTAGATCTCCAATTGGTTGGTTGATGCTTAGAGAAAGCTCAGTTGATCAGAGAGAGACTCCAGGCTACTTAGAGCTGACATAAGTCTTATGCTAATGTTTGTAGAAAGGATCTCGAGTTCGAGGTCGATGACTATGTCTATCTCAAGATCTCTCCCATGAAGGAGTGAAGAGGTTCGGCAAGAAAAGAAAACTCAGTCCTCGCTATGTCGGTCCCTTCAGGATTCTCAGTCGTGGGAGATTATGAGCTCTATTTGCCTTTAGATTTAGCCTCAGTTCATCCGATCTTCCATGTATGCTTGCTCAAGAAGTGCGTAGGTGACCTAGCAGTTGTAGTCCCTATTTAGAGCATTGATGTTTAGAACAGTCTCTCTTATGAAGAGATTGCAGTCGAAATCTTAGACTGTCAGACTCATCAATTGAGGAACAAAGAGGTCCCTCTAGTTAATGCTCTTTAGTAAAATCAGTCCGTCGAGAGAGATACTTGGGAAGAAGAAGCATATATGCGTACTAAGTATCCTTACCTCTTCTTCGCCGATTCAGATCAAGCTCAAGGTAATAGTTCACTTAAGCTTATTCAGTTTCATATTCATGTTTCCATTATAAATGTGGTATCTACTACCATTTCATACTCTGTCATGCATTCATGTATCAGTTCAGTTATAAAATCATGCATCAGCAATGCATCCTCATCTTGAGAAACTCAGTTTATCATAACACTTAGTTAGCCATGCATCAGATGTGCATGAGTTCAGTATATTTAGCATGTCAGTCATGAAGTCATGTCTCATTCACTCATGTTCACTTCATGTTCATTTATTATTTTCCCTTTTAGTCAGTCTCACTCAAGGACGAATGTTCTCAAGGGGGAGATATTGTAATACCCGTGCTTATTCCTAGCTAGAAATCATCTCAAGGATGCTAGTACTTGCTTTGAAATACAAATCTATTTTTGTACCCATCGTATTTTTGAGATTTTTACTTTCTATCACGTGGAAAGTTGAGTCAGCTTTCTAATGGTACCAATTTTGTCCAAATACGACACCAAACGAGGAATTTATGAATGTTTTACTCAAAACTGACTGAAACTCCCAGGTGCGACATCCAAGTTGACGGACCGCAAACAAATGACGGACCACCACTTTGACCATCACAGCCAAGGCAGTAGGGCCACGTTCTGGATAAGGATTGATGAACGAGTTGACGGACCATCAGATTTTTTATGGACCTCATCCAGGCCATCAACTCTTATCCAGTGAACCCCATTTCTAATCCAAGTATGATAGTCGAAATGATGGACCATCAAGTTCCTGATGGACCATAGTCAGGTCGTCACACGCCATGTTCAGTTTACTTCTAGGCCATTTTAAATGGGGTATTTTGGTCGCTTACCACTCACTTATATATACCCAGATTAGTCCGAATTCAGCCATTTTGCTTATTATTATTTCACAAACAAAAACTAGGGTTTCTCTCTAAATTTAATCTCCAAGAACAAGACCCAATCTTCTTCAAAAATCAAAGGATTTCAAATCCTTCAAGTTAAAAAGCATCAAGAACCCTGAGTTAGGTATGCGTAGTTTTCATCTATGGATCCATTTTGTTCATAGAGCTCAAAAGCCATGTTTTAAAAATTTTGTGATTGTCTTGTTGTAATATGAGCATGTACATGTTGATGATTACTGTTTAAGTTTCAAGATGATATCTAAAGGTGATTTCATACAGTATATGTGTTTTTTAGTTGAAACCCATGATCCTTATGTGGCTTAACACACTTAAGCTAAAAGAATGCATGCAAAGTGTTTAATAATATGCCTAGATGATAGAATTCATATCCCATGATTTAATAGTGCTTAAATGACAAGTCCATACTCTATGCTTTATGATTTCCCATGAATTCCATGTGAGTGATATGCGTTGTTGTTGTGATATGGATTGACCATGATATTGAAGCTATGCAAGTATATACATGTTGTATGAATTTTCCTTCCATGTATAAGATACTGAGGACTATTCTTAGTGTGAAATCCCCTACTTATGATACGGTAAATTGTGGACTCTACTCTTACGATTAAGTCAGTCATGTGTGTCAGTTTCCTTCCATTGAGTCTTGAGGGTACTTGTACCCAAAAAATATAGCTGTGTACCTAGTGCCATGTCATGTTATCACGATAATCTCAGTCAAGCCATGATCTATAGAACTCAGTTGGGCATGTGACTCAGGAAGCCTTAGAAATCTCATGATCTAAGTTAATTCTCAAATAGTAGCACAAATCCGTCAGTCAATGAAAGTTAGTTACTCAGTCCATGTACCATCCGTTAAATCACTTTCAGTCTCTTCAGATGGGAGTAAAATTTAGCACCGAGTGAACCCTAGGATGGAAACTTACTTGTCAGTTTAGGGTGTGATTCTTAGTAATAATCCTTGTGTTCCATAACTACGTAGCCAGCGTAGGTTGAGACATCTTAACCTGTCAGATTAGGGTTGATGAGGTGGCTTAATCCATTAGTTTAGGGTTCCCACCATTCTCATTTTGAGTACCTTCCAGCTAAGGGTCACTCACAGCTGTCCTTACTAGTGGCACGGTATTGACACCCTTCCAGTCAGGGCAGAGATTGGATCCTAACTTAGCTATATGCGTAATTGGGCATGTCGGTCAAACAACTACCTCCCACAGTTTTAGTCCCAGTCTCAGTAAAAGAACTCAGATAGTTCTTCAGATATTAATATATTAGGAATATCAAATACAATCAATTCATTTATTGAACGGAACACAGATAGTTCCATTAGATTCAGGACTATCAGACACAGTCATCTATGTTATCAGAATTTCAATATTTATCATGCTAGATATCAGTAGATCATGTATTAGTGTTCAGATCTAGATGTTGCATAATCATAATCTCAGTTACTACATATGCATGTTTGCACTCTTACGTTCATATCAGTCAGTCAGTTAGTATCATTCATGCATGTAAATGTTTTTTGCATTTAGCCTACCTCACTCGTATACTCAGTACTCCCAGTTATACTGACGGATTTGCACTATGGTCATTTCTTTCACGTTACACCATAGGTTCATAGATATGAGCTCCAGATCAATAGTAGCAGCAACATTCTAGTCACAGAGTTGCAGTAAGTCCTCATCCATTCGAGGACGATATTATTTATTTCATTTATTATTTCAGTTCAATTTTGCTAGACGGAGTTAGTTGGAGACTTGTTCCTTCAACTCCTTATTCAGATAGTAGTTAGACGCTTTCAGATTTAGCTCAGATTTAATTCAGATTTCAGTTGTTTTGGGTATTCGTTACCCCATATGGATGTTATGATTTGTCAGATATTCTATTCAGTTGAACCTTATGGAGTATTGTTCATGTTTTCCGTATTATTACATCATATATTACAGTGTATAGGTGCAGATATCAGCCATGGGTTAGCTCATGGTCCTTCAAGATAATACACCGTGTAGCACTCCGGTTCAGAAAATCGGGGTGTTTCAAAGCCAGTGCTAGATTATTCTATTCCTCTCCGATAATTATCGTACACCAAAATCATATCACTTAAATATTCAAAAAAAACCTAGATTCCATCTATTTCCTTTTATAAGTGATTCAGAAATGATAGTAATACACAAGTAGAGTAGATCAACAATTAGAAGATCAACCAGTTACCTGACTAAACTTGAGGGAATGTTGTTTGCCGGAGAATTAAAGATTTCCGCTGACAAATACAAGCATACCGCCAGCAAGACCATAAGGCTGACAATCGACGGTGTTGATGTGATAGTTGCATTACTGGAAAGGGAAAATGGTGAGCTTACCAACAATACTCTGAGAACTTTGAATCTTAAAGCCTTCAAAACTCAACATAGAACTTTCCTGGTAGAGATTAGCAATGTCGGCCTGATTGGTATCAAAGGTGGTGTAGCATCGATTTGGGGGGTTGGGAAATATTTTTCTATAGCTTTACTTAGGGCCATTTTTTTGATGGATAGAGGGGGTTAAAATCCCAGTAAATTTTCAAATTTTAGCAAAAAATTTTTAACCCTCACATTTCATATAATTTACAGAGGTTAAAATAATAAAAAAATTACACGAATATACAACTTATGTTTCTAATATTATAAAAAATCTCAACTCTCTAAACATATTTCAAAAATCCCAATATATACACAAAATGTTATATATATGTCGGCTATGTTATGTATATTAATAGTGAGAGAATAAAGTAATTAAAAAGTGGAAGAGTGTAATTACTTCCAAAAAGGTTGGTATTTATGTTATTTATACTAAAATAATCCCCACAATTAGATCCATTTATTGTAATGGTAGGAATGAAATCAAGCTTGGATATAATGCCAAATGATACAAAATCAATCTACGAGACTAGAAATAAACAGAAACACTAAAGAATCAACAAAATTGAAATACTAAAAGTAAACGGATAAAGGATAGATGATAGATAGATAGACATAAAAAAGATAAGAGAATTAAGAATTAAATAGTATATTAAACTTTAAAACCCCTAATTCAACTATCAACAAACACCAATCTCTTACGTTGATCACAAGGGAATCAAAATGCCCTTACAACCACCATTTCTAAACAAATGTCAACAAAAGCTTTCCCGAGCTACCATTCACTCTCTCAAGAGTTTTCATATATTCATTTTCAAAATAAAACAAAGAAAATAAGCTAGCTTCCCAGTATTTATAGTTTATCTAATTATTAAACATTTAGTTCCCAAAAGTGACCCAATGGCAAGAAAAGGCCCACTAGGGGCTGTTTTGACCTACTCTTGAAATGCTAGAGTAGATCAAACATTGATTCAAAGAGCCTTGGGTTCATGTCCCTTCCAAGGGACCTTTTAGCCTTGTATTGTATTCCTTCACCTTCTTAAAATTTCTTTGACCCTCCTTAATGGTAATCTCCATCTATCTGGCATCTTTTTATCATACTAAGGAGTTGTTAAGAACCTTGAGCATCATAAGTATCCCATCCAAAGTTTTGGAGGTAATTTTTCTTTTATCATTCTTGTTTTTTGGGTCATGAAAAATTGCTATCAGAGCATCCAGGTTCATTGGTATTAATAGTATAAGGGCGGGATATCTAATAAAGTCTCACGAATTGGTACGTAGACATCCATATCTATCTTCGAGAGGGTATAAGATGTCTTTAGTACACTTCTCTTCTCTTATTCTATATTGTTTGGATCTTTCATACCTTGGATTCTAAGTAATATTTCACTTTTTTCTGCCCATGTGCTCTTTTTTGTTTTATTATCCTCCTTGATATGAGATTTGACTATGCGTTTTAATTATTTATTGAATGTATGTGTGATATTCATATACTTGTGCTTATTTGTTATATTTGTACGTGTCATTATGAAAATTGTAGAACTATTAGTCTACACGATATGGGATAACTTTTGGGATATTTTTTGGTTGATGGTGACATGGCTATAGTGTGTATTTTTGCCCATAGTGTGCCAAGATAGGGAGTTAAACCCAAAAGCTACACCATAGGGAGTAAATATCAATATAGATCTACTCCATCCATTAATAAAAGAAATAAGCCACAAAGTAGTCATAAAATCATGGATTCAATAATAAGGCACACAATAACCAATATGAACTAATCAAGGCATATAATCATCAATGAGTATGAAGACCCTAAGACATATAATGAAAAAAATAAATGCGGGAAAATAAAAGCGCACCTATCATGGTGGAATTCACAATCACATGCCTAATGGATCTAAGAAAGAATAAATCTGAACGGGTCTAAACTCGAACCGATTGACTAAATTATCAACTTAGGCGCTAAGAATACTATATATAACTGAAGGTACCACAATCATCACGAGGACAATCTAAATGAGATAAATGACTAGTAATCCTAAATTAGGGATACTCTCTAGACCAATAACTAATCTCTGTACTGTTGTAGAAAACTCTTGACACACCAACATGGTGAAAACACAAACTGAGCCCAAATGGCTTGCCAACTGACACTAAGAAAACTCTATACTACCAATGATAGCCTATCTCAGGAGCTCTACGCTGGCGGGAATACATATTAACTCTATCTAATAAATGAACTTAAATCTAAGGAACTCTCTAAGCTAGTGTATCATCATGACACAACCAAAATAAGATCTTCGAATACTTTGAGATACTGCCCCTCATAATCCAGAATAACCGTCATGGCCTGAAAACTTATACCATAAACTTTGCAAGGTTTAGTGAGAACTCTTCCTGCTATGGTCACCACGACTAATCTGAGAACAACTCATAGTTTAAAATACTACCTGTATAGGGATGAGGGGCTATAATTAAAGCTGACATTTATCGAAAGGATCCTTACTCCTGGATAAAATACTAATAGCATAATACCAAGGGCATGGCCTCTTTCCGCCACCTCTATAAGTCTCAATATATACACTCTCTATAGCCCTTATATAATCAACAATCTAAGAGAAGGGAGACCCAACTGGTGTCAAGTGCTCTAAAAAAAGAGTGTTAATGCTAATCCTCAAATAGATCTATGAACCATGGCCTGCTCAAAGGGATATAGAATAGGAAGATGGTTGGCTCACTCGATAAATCCAATATCATATTCAGAAACTAGTAAAAAAATGTTGATGAACACCAATAGACCCAACTCTAGTATGAGAATTACTCAATGAATCAAATGTCAACCATGGCTAAGAGGGATCTACAACATACTCGGGACCTCTGATGTTGAACCTCAAAGTGCTGAGGTAGTCACAAGCCTTACTAGAGCTTAAGATGTCCTAAAATCCTTTGGCTGATGCTAAAGATATTTGATATCTAACTATGACTCTCAGGTACGATGCTATGCTGAAGCTTTAAAAACACATCTTGAAGTCTGATCCACATCTATTGACCCTCTCGCATCGCTCATTTGGGATAGAATAGAGTAAAAAAATATGCTTGAGGCTTATAAAAATATGGACATACAACAAGGATTCAAGAAGTTAATTTCCTAGGAATGTCCCTGTAGCCTCCTAAAGATAGGTTGTGGACGTGTCTGCATCAATCCATAGGAATCTACTAAACACTTAAGCTCTTGTACTAATGCACTAGTGAAACCTAGGCTCTGATACAAATTTGTCATGATCCAATTCCTCAGATCATGGTGGCACCTACTATAACCCACCAGTAGTCAAGCCAAACCCATAGTCCGAAATGACTAGTAACGGGCTACCCAAAGAGATAAAGGATAAAAAGTAGAATATTTAAAATACAAGATCAATGACACAATATAATACCAGACCTAGTGGTATCAATACAATAGCTCCTATTATAACAAGAGTAAATACACTGATACAACCTATATTTGAATACAATATAGAGATTTGTCTAGTACATAATAAAGAGATAAATAATACTCTGAATGCTAGGATATCACTCTAAGTATCTGAACCATGGTTGCTTTGCATGACACATACATCAACGGTGATAACCCATACTATGATCTACAGGTGGCAGAAGTGTAGTATGAGTACCAAATACTTTGTACTCTGTAGGCAACTATCGACTGAGCTCTAAAGATAAAGCAGCTATACATAGCATATAAATAAAATGGAAAACTACACTTGAATGTCCATCAACCACATAAGAATACCAATGAGATAATAAGGATAAAATATCCTAAATATTTCCATGAGAATAACTTACTAAGGCTAAGGAAGCAATAAGAATGTACTATTTTATTCTAGCCATACTTAGAAATCTCAACATTATACTGTATATAACTAGCCAATATACAAATAAGAGTGGAAAAAAGATATATATATATATAAGTATACAAGGCTAAGAAATAAGTATAATTTTAGTAAATGAATGAAAAGAAGGATATATGGTAATACCATAGATACACAGAGCTAAGTATGCATATATATATATATATATATATATATATATATTAATTATAATGTCCCTTTAGGTCATTTTCTACATTTACGCTTATTTCCACTATTTGGCCTTCTCCATAGCTTCCCCAAGTTATTTATGACTTATTGGGATCGATGATTTGGTCAACGGGTAGTTCATTTAGTGTTTAGAACCAATTCTCTATTTAGAAGTCTTTACTAGTTCCAAATGGACATCTAATGAAAACTTTAGTGAAAAGATATTAGATTAAAGACCGGCGCTGCCAACGCATCTAGGACATCAAATTTAGTATGGTTACATATCTCGTTTATGAAAATTGGATTCCAAATGCATCCTAAGGCCTTGGATGAAACTTGGAATCAAATTTCAAGTTTCATCCATTGTCGAGTGCAGTTAAATACCGTGATCACGAAGGGCCTTGGTGCAATTATGATGTCCTTAGTTGCAGCATTTGTAGGTGCATGATCGCACTACCTGAAACCCTAGGATGGGTCTTTAAAAGGCTAATTTTGGATGGGAATTGGCCATTTATCCTTTGTGTTGAGACCCATAAACTCTAATCGAGTGTAGTCCTTAAAAGAAGTCTTGGGAGTTGATTAGGAGCTTGGATTACTTGCATAATCGTGAATAATGTTGAATCTAGGTATGAATCCTTTAATTTTAGTGTTGAATTCTTGATTTCTTAGCCTAAAACCCTAATTGTTTGAGGCTTGATTTTAGCCCCAAGTATGGGTGATTTACACCAATTTCTTGAGGGATATAACTCCCTAATGGTATTTGAAGATTGGGTTGGTCTCAAAAACTCATTTTCCATATGTGGGACCAACTTAGGGGTTTTGTTGTCATTTTTGGACTCGAAGCACAATAGTGCAATATGGGTATCATTAGACTTGTAATGATGAGTAGATTATGGTTTTGTTAGTGTGATGGCATTTTGGCGATTGTGAAGTGAAGTTGAGATTATGGTGCATGATGTGAAATTTTATGGTTCGGCTTCGAGGTAGGCCTTTGTCTACTCTTCTTCATAGATGATGTGTGATATGTATTGCGTGTGCATTTGGATGTTAAGCTTGATTACGCACAGAGTAAGTTAGCCTTGATTGTTGATGCTTTAGGGATTAGATGAGGGTTTTGGACCCGTAAGATAATATGTTTATAAGCCTTTTGAATCTTAGTGCATTCCCTCTCTAATTTAGATTAGTTGTAGCGTGGTTATAATGTAATGCTTTTTTTGGGTTGGGGTTTTAGCATTTGAAGCATGAATTATGGATTTAACCTTATAGCACTAGTGTGGTAGTCTTGAAACCATAACTTGGGTAGAGTAGACTTGAGTACCCTTGTTTCTAGTTGAAGCTCCTACCTTAAGCTTGAATGTGGCTTACTTGACATCTAGAAGTTGAACTAGATACCTTAGCCTAGTTTGGGGCATGGTGTGCCTAATTATGGAAATTGAGGTTTAGAAGTGGGATCGTCCAACCCACTTAGGCCTAGATTTGTGTTAGTCTTGTGGACTTAGTTGCAGATGTTAGACATAGATGAGGCTAGTAAACCTTAGTATAAGGTTACTTTTTAACTTGGTAGCTTGTATTGATGTTCCCTGGATTTGTGGGATTTGAGATATGGATATGATACTCCTCGTGGAAGTGATATTGGGCATTTAGAGATGACATTCCCCTTAGATACATTATATGGCCTATAGAAATGCTATTTCCTCCTAGGCTTGATGATTGGCCTATAGCGATGTTATTTCCCCTTAGACTTGATAATAGGCCAATAAAGATACTATTTCCTCTTAGATATAATTTTCTTGCCTATATAGAAGCTATCTCCTTTTTGGTTATAATTGTTGGTCCTATAGAGATAACATTCATCTTAGATACGACAATTTCCGTAGAGAGGTGATATCCTTATAGTCAAGATGTATGACCTACTGATATAAGATATATTATATGTAAGATACCTCTTATGTGAGAGATGATTACATGCTTATTAATATTATTCCTCCTAGATGTGAGATACCTCCTATGTGAGAGATAATTATATGCTTCTTGATATTATGCCTCCTACATGTGAGATACCTCCTATGTGAGAGATGATTACATACTTATTAATATTATGCCTCCTAGATATGAGATGTCTCCTATATGAGAGATGACTACCTGCTTATTTATATTATGTCTCTTATATGCGAGATGCCTCATAAATGTGAGATGACTAAAGATATGCTACGACTTATAAATATGATTGTTGATATGAGTGCTGGATAAGTATATGGACCTAAGGTCGTGATTATTTTAGATATGTTATTCGGTCAAGGGTCATGTTATGATAATGAGTGGATATCCAAGAAGTGTTCATCATGGTAAAGGACACAATTATAGTTTATGGATTTATATAGATGTTTTATATACATATCTCTCTGGTATGGGATGGAGGAAGATGTGATATGTTACTTACGACTTATTTGACTGGATACGGGTGATGGAATGCATAGATTTGGTACATTCATGATTATTGTATTGGTAACTTATGTGATTATTGATGAAATATGATCTGATGATTGTTCTTCTTAATTACGAGTTAAGATTTGTGGTAGTTAGTTGTCTATTCGAAGACTATAGCACTTGGTGGCTAGGAATCAAATATATTAGTTAATGAATCTTTCTTAGTTAAGATATGGTAGTTAGAGATGGTTGATATGCAGCTAATGATGATATTGCATTTAGCATAGGAAAATATTAGTGATATTGATGCCTAAGTTTATAATATAGATTAGTTGTTAAATGAGGAGTTGTGTATTAACGAGGCTAGATAATAAGTGATGTTGGTAATAAGAAGTGGCTAATTAATAAAAATAGTTAGTTTCTAAATGGTTGATTAATGAATAGTTAAATAGGGATTAATTGGTTAAACATGGCTAGTTAATAAATGATATCAGTTAATAAAATATGGTGAGATGATAAGTGGTCAGGTGTTGTCTAATAATGATTAACTGTTATATGATCATTAGTTGATAATATGGAATAATGGATAAATGGAGATTAATTTCTTATGATGAACCTTAGCTAGATGTTGATGTCGTCTATCTAATAAATAATGGTTAGTTTCTATCCCTTGAACAAGGATAGTGTTTAGACAAATAACTAGAGGTCATTTGACGACTAGCGAACTAGAGGTTTCATTATAAATAGAGATGATTAGCTAATAACGAGTAGTTGGGAAGCACTGTCTAGATAGATACTTTGTGGTGATATGATTACGTTCATGAGTATATTAGTATATGTTATTTCGTAATGTTAATTGTAATGATATAATGATACCTGGCGAGGTTGGAGGATACTGTAATGATACATTAATACCCAGCGAAGCCTGAGGACACTGCGATGATATATTGATACCTGGCAAGGTTGGAGGATACATTGATGATGTATTGATACCTGGCAAGGTCGGAGGATATTGTGATGATATATTAATAACTAAAAAGGCTGAAGGTTAATTATGATAACGATGGTCATGATGATGACAGTTATGGTGAGTTATGATATTGATTATGTGCCTTGTATTCATTCTTGCATGCCCATTGCCTATCACTAGTACGTACCTGTGTCTATCATATAGTATGGGACAGTTGTGTAGAAATGGGTGAAAAATCTACCTTTATGTTATTATATGTTGATTGAACCTTCCAAGTCTGGGGCGATGGGTGTACGCATAGTCTCAGTTAGGTATATGGTTGTTCGGAGTAGGCGGTTATTTGAGTTGTTATTTATATTATTATTAGCACTGTTATGATCATTATTATGGCTAGCTTATGACAAATTAGCTGTTGATTTTGTATCGTGATTTGAGGTATGTTTCAGCCTCTTTTATCTTATGATTGCATTGTTATACACGATTATATCATATCTAGCCATGTGGATTATAACCCTAAGCATAATAGCCTTAGATCCTGATGGTATTATAATGAGGTCTTAGGATGAGGATATGATGATCTAGGTTATTCTTTATATGGCCTCATGTTTATATCTACATATATATACATATATATATATATAGAGAGAGAGAGAGATAGCTATATGAAGTTATGGAACTACTATTTATCCCTTTCTCTATTTATTCTTATTGTATATTCGTTTCTTGGCCTTGTATATTATTATATATCTTTCTTTTGCTCTTCATTCGTATATTGGTCTGGGAAACATTGTATAGTATTGACATCTATTGAATATGGCTAGAATAGGATAGTTCACTCTGATACTTCCTTGGTCTTATTATGTTAGACTCTTTAACTTAGAAAGGGTAGTTGTCCCTTATTATTCTCATTGACTTGTTATATGATTTTTGGATTGTTGGGTGCACTTTTCATTTTGTTTATATGTTGTATATATTTGCTTTATCTTCAGAGCTCAGTTAGCAGTCGCCTGCTGAGTACCATTTGTTTGGTACTCATACTACACTTCTGCAGCCTGCAGATCATAGTATGAGTTATCACCATTGATGTGTACACCGTACAAAGTAGCCGTGGTTCGGAGACTTTGGGTGAGATCCTGGTGTTTGGAGTATTACTTATCTCTCTCTTATATATTAAACTAGTCTCCATGTTGCATTCGGGGATAAGTTGTATCAGAGTATTTCTCCTTGACATTTCACTTTAGTACTCTAAATATATTAGAACCTCTTGCACTGATACCACCAGGATTTGCGATTCTATTATGTATTGATCTTTACTTGATATATTCCGTATTATTTTCTTTATATTGTTGAGAAGTCTATTACTGGTTGTTCTGGACTACGAGTTGGCTTGCACACTAGGGGGTTATGGTAGGCACCATCATGACCTAAGAAATTGGGTCGTGACATATATATAAGTACATAACTAAGTTCTTCTCGAAGTACAGACTAAGTCATCAGACTGGCTGTTTAAAACTCATAATCATAGCAGGAGCTAGTGCTAGAATACTGAGGGTTCTCATCCGTATATCAATTCATCAGACAGTCATGCATAATAATGTAATTTTAAGATAAAAGTGGTTGGAATCATACCTCAAGTCTTGATACCAAATACATGACCAATCTGTCCTAAACCAGCCATAATAATGATAATAACAATGCTAATAATAATGTGAGTAACCAAATAGTACGGATAAAAATTACCTAATCTATCCTATCACGTTCCCTTACCACTCTAGGATAAGAAGGATCAATCAATATACAACAAACCACAAGGCATAGTCATCACCCATACCTATGCAATCCCTCCCCCTATGAGTTGATAGATATAGGCGCATACTGGTGATAGGAAATGCACATGCAAATATGAAGAAAATTGATTCCACAATACCATAATTGGTAAGTATAATCAATATCATGATATCATCATCGTATCAACCACCTTCATAACAATTATCATCATAACTATCATCATCATAACCATCATTATCTTAATCATCCTCCGGCCTTGCCGGGTATATATATATAGCTGCCATACATAGGAATAGCTAAACTCAAACTGATAGATACACACATAGGCACATCAATGTAATCATCCTCCGGCCTTGTTTGGTATCAATGCATCATCATAACAATCCTCCAGCCTTGTCGAGTATCATCACGTCATCATAATATCTTTCGACCTTATTAGATATCATCACATCATCATAATATCCAAATCAATGTCAATAATAGAGAGCAAACCTTATGGAGTCTAAAGTAAATAACTAACCCCAGGAGGGCTAATGAGTGGTGATTTCATCACTCATTTGCACTCAACTTTCGTGCACCGTACCAATTTTTGTATAAATAAATGAGATATAATTGTGATTAAATGCACTAATATCCATATTTTGCAGGCATAGAGTTGATGAGATGGAAAAATATGGATTGAAGCTAAGAGAAATCAAGTGGAAGCAAAGAAGTGCAGATGAAGACCTGGAGAAGTCATTAGCCCCAGTTTCTGTAATAGCAGGCGAAAGGCCACAATCATGGTTGATCAAGATGTTAATAGAATGCGATCGCGGAACCATATCACGGTCACATTGGCCTCGATCGCGGACAACCTCATGTGATCGCGGCTAAGCGAGAATGTTGTGCAGGGCAGTTTTATAATTTCACTTAGCCGAATCCCAAGCCTTATATAGGCAAAAACCCTTTCTTCTTTGGGCATTACTTACCTCATAGATATTTTTGAATTTGAAATAAGAACCCTAATTAGGCAAGATTGTAACTAATTTTGGAGACTTTAATTCTTAATGTTTTGTGAAGGATGGATTCTTTGGATAATCCTTACGGTATATCTTTCTCTACTTTCTTCATGAGTAGCTAAGTAATTTAGTCTTGGGATTATGTATAACTAAAGTGTATTTGTGTTTGGGTGTTGATGTTTGTACGTGATTTCTAGTTGTTGAATATGGATTTCACCATTTCTTGAGTTTAATAGTTGGAATTTTGTGGGTGAAAACACCAAATCTCCAAATGGGTTTGATAGCTGAAAATCCCAAACTCTAGAAAACCTTTATTATCCTTGAAAGAGGGATGATGGTGAGCCCATAGGAGCCCATAGCTCCTTGAAAAAGGGCTATAGGGGGACAAGGCAATGATGGACAATTAAGTATGTGGTTTACTACCTTTTGCAATCTTAGAAATAAGTGTAATTGGAGTGTAAGTCGTGTCATGGGCATCTTCCTAGAAATAGGGATGCCCGATTGAGGTATTGGGTGACTATGAATGAACACTTGTTTGGTGCTCGAAAAAGCCAATGGGTGAAATCTTTGAGGTTTAGTTGAAAAACTAGCTACAAAGACTTTCAACCTAGCCTATCTCTCACTCAACAACTAGATATCATGATAAACCATCTCTAACCCACACACTTTATACCTTTAGGAAGACATAATCCTAAGATTCTCCCCAAACTTAATTTTTAAACCAAAAGTGTCATTATAGCTTGTTATAACTCAAAAGTTAATACAAACCAAATCCCCCCACTTTTATTAGATGTTGTGTTGGCTTACATTCCGGGTATCCTTTTAGTAATTAGAGCACCCATAGGACTTGAAGTTTTTATTTCACTCCTTGTGGATTAAAATCCAACGCGAGATGGGATATTGACAACGACCGCCTTACCCCTTAAACATGAGAGTAAGTTGAGCGTTATCAAGGGTAAAGTAAATAATCATGAAAAGAGAAACAAGGTGGAGAATATTTACATAATTCATCATTCATCATCAATGCCACATTATCAATAAGGATATATCTATTTTTAACATGAATACTTTAACTATCATCGAGTTTACCAAAAATTTATATCATGAATACAATATCTTTCTCCATCCCATATCGGAGAGATGTGTGTTTAGATATATAGTAGGTGCACGGACTTAAGCCTTGGAAAAAGAGTGTAAATCCATAAGTCTATTGCCCAGAGTGAAATTTGGGACTAAATAATTAAAAAAGTACAGAATGGGTTGGAATCTCTCACGACCGGCGTAACTAATAGTGTCAAATCAAGGACCGGAATCTATCTCGGTCAAGTCTTTAAAACATCATTATTAATATTTTTTTACATATAAATTATTCATTAAGACGGACATTTATTATTATGAAGAAATCCGTTTAAGATAGAAAGTGGGCTTAAGCCCTTTATTAGTTATAACAATAATACGATCATAATCTAATTAGAATCGTATCAATCACTAATGCAATGATCATGAATTTACCAAATCTTTACATGCCATGAATAGTATTCATACAATGGAACCATAAGCATTAATTTACCAATAAACTACCATCACATCCTTTACAAGTATAAACACTTTCCAAATGGTCAATTCATATCACAATATAGCCTTGGGCCCAATAATATGTCCGAAATAATTATAGCATCATAATCACGGCCTTTGTCCCACATATATATTATGAACCCATATCAATAATCATATATATACATTATCTCATATTTATAAGCCATTGCATATTTATGAGGAATAACATCTTCATAAGCCATAAGGCATATCTATAATCATCTCACAACTAGGAAAATAAGCATCTCACATCTAGGAGGTATAATATATCAATAAGCATCTCACATGTAAGAGGCATCTCATATCTAGGAGGAATATATCATATATAGATCACATATCATAACTATGTCTATGCTTATATTATCAAGCATATCAATGGACCACATCATAAGTCAAGTACGGGATGCCACAACATAGCTACAAGCCTTTAATCATAATTCGAGGAAAGTCATCACAATTAACCAAGTTGCAAAGTAGCCTTATTATAAAGGCTTTATAGTCTCAACTATGCTTAGAATCTGTAACTAAGTCCACAAGGGCTAACACAAGTCTTAGCCTAAGATGGGTTTGAGGAACCCACTTCTACTGCTCAATTTCCATATTTAGGCAATTTATACCCTAAACTAGGTTAAGGTGTCCAGTTCAACTTCTACATGTCAAATAAGACATAACCAAACCTAAGATGGAAATGTCGTCTAGATATATGGGCATTTAAGTCAACTCCACAAAAAATTATGATTTCAAAATCATGACACTAGCACATATAAGGTTAAATACATAAACCATACTTTCAATCCTAAGACCACATCCCAAACATAGCATTATATAGCTATTCTATGAATTAATTCAATCTATAGAGAAGGAAATAGGATTCATAAAGGATAAGAAGCATTTCACCTTATGACTCACAAACCCTCATATAATCCCCAATTTTTAATATTCAATACCAAGTCATTCTATTCATAATCAAACATAATATTTGCATTCACACGGAATATATAACACCCATCATCTTATGGAGAAGAGTAGATAGAAGCCTACCTCAAAGCTGAACCACAAATCTCTAAATTGTTCACCAGACACTCGTCTTCATTACATAATCCTAAAATGGCATCAATACCCCAACCAAAGGTCCACCTAGCCTTCAATCAATATTTCGGAATGCTGGCATAATCAAAATTTGCATTTAAGATCATTTCACTAAACTTTTCACCTAGTGGTTATGTGAAACCAGTGAAGACTTCAAAATACGAAATTGGCTCTAAAACCAAACAAACTGCCTGATAACTGAACCGGTTTTCCCAGTAAGACATAAATGACTTAGGAAAGCTATCAAAAAGCTCTAACAGAAAAAATAAGCAGAAATATAAAAAATGACCTGGAGGGTCATTACAATTTTGTATGCTTTATTTTCTACTTTTCTCAGTCGACCTATAATACGTACTAAGTACAAGTGGACCTTACTAACCCCTACTATTCCCTTTTGATGTAGATCTAGGTACAAGTGTGCCTCAAGGTAGTTAAATCAGGAGATACTTGGAGCCCATTAGAGGTAGCAGTTGGTCTATGCATTACAATCTTTTTTCATCTAGACTATGTCTTTATTATGTTTAGAGACATAGTTTGCTCCTTTTGGGATATCCATTGTATTTTGACTTCAAGTTGTATTAGTTAGTTCTTACATTGTGATACCAGGTTTTGGGATTTTGGTATGATATCCTTGGTTATTTATATTGGCATGGTATCCTTGGTTATATATATATATATACATATATATCAGTTTTTGTTATATTTATGTGGTTTTTGTTACATTTATGTGGTTCGACTCTATTCCAAGAGTCTTGCCTTGGGTTTTAGTATTATCTTTTATTTTATATCATTTTGGGTGATAGGATTACTTATCAGGACTTTCTGCGACAAGTACCATCATTACCCTTAGTTGTTAGGTCATGACATACACATTATGAGGGCTCTTGCCAAAGAAGAACTTAACTAAAGAGAGTATTTGTTCCATTCTAAGAGTAAAATTATGGAGAAGGTGTGTTCCTTGATTATCAATAGTGGGAGTTGCACCAATATAGTGAGTGATACCTTAGTAGAGTGGATGAAAATTGTGATAAAGAAACACCCCAATCCTTATAATATACAATGGAATGATGATACTGGGGAAATGAACATCCTCAAGCAAGATACTATTAAGTTTAGAATTGGCAAGTACTATGAAGAGATTTTTTGTGACATTGTCCCTATGCTTACATGCCATATTTTACTAGGAAGACCTGGGCTAGAGGTTTGACATATCATGGTAGTTCCAATGAATATTCCTCCATGTTGGATGATTGAAATCATATTCTTGCACCACTGACTCCTTATCAAGTAAGCAAAGACTATCAAATTGTAATGCCCCACACTTTCCTAAGCTAGAAAATGAACCGTTGTTCGTATATGTGAAAACCCCAATTTTGTAAGCCATATTTGGGAACCTAAATTATCAAGAGTACCCTAGTTATAAGAGAGCTTATGATGTGTTAAGTATGGTTATATGAGTCACTTAAGGTAGTACAAGCTAAGAGTTTCAAAATCTATCAAGTTTTAGTGTTTGAATTCGCAAGGGTCATCTTTGAATGAGAATAACTTGATAAATATGTGGTATTTCTGCATATTTGTACAAACAAAATTATAGAGAATCAAATTAGCTTTCCAACGATACCAATTTCACCAAAATCCGATACCCGAGCTAGGATTTATGGCTTTGCAAAGTAGAGTGCATCGTCTAACCAATCGCACATGGTCACTGAAAAGCATATGCGATAGCATATGCGGCGCCTATGTAAATATAGGAGATATCATATGTGGCGCCTATGTAAATATAGGCAATATCATATGCGGCGCCTATGTAAGTATATGCGATATCATATGTGGTGAATATCTTATGGTTTCAAATGACTTAAACACTCCATTTTTGGGTTATTTTGAGGGAAATTAAGTCTTTTGGCACTCCTTACACACCCCTAAACTTCACCTTATGAATTTAATATATTCTAAACACATCATAACCCTATTATTAGTCTAAGTTCATCATCCAAGAGCACTAAAGGAGAAAAACAACTAGGGTTACACAATCAACATTGAGGGTCCAATCTTTCAACGAATCTATTACCATAAAGGTATGTGGGGTTATGAACAAGAACACCGTTTCGTTCTTGTGCTCAAAGTTTGTATTATTTTACAAAGATACAAGAATTTTTCATGTTTTATCATGAATTTGAAGTGATAAATCTTATCCTATGTTGTTGTTCAAGATACTATGATTATTTTGAATGTTTAGAAAATAAACTCCATAGTTTGAGATTATTGTTATGATTAAAGGCTGAAATTTTTCAGATTTTCATATAAATTATGCATGCTTGTGATATAAAGCATAAATGTTGAAATATTTTGATTAAGTATCGCTATAAGGGTCATTAACCCATATTGAGATTGTTGTTTTGAGAATTTATGTGCTACCTGCACCCATGTTTAGACTATTTTTGATGAAGTATAGAAAGATTTGACCTTTTGATCACAACAGAGTTAAAATGCACTTTATGAAATGAGTTACAGATTTAATCATTTATTTAACTTAAGGAATATGAGATTACTCTTAAAGTGGATTTTTCTTGAGATTTTTTATCATAGTATTAGGAGAAGTATTTAGCACCGAGTTGGATATGTTACTACGGTTTCATAACCCAGAACTACGTGCCATCATAGGTTTAGACATTGACTTCCACTATATGTGGAAAATTGAGATAGTGATCACTGAGATGAGATTGTTCTACACCAATGGCAAGGGTAGGACAGCCCTAACCTTACGGGGGCAAGTCATGGGACATCATGGGTGCTCACATAGTGTACATGTCGGTTAGAAAAACCTCCCAAAGAGTTGTCTCTCATTCTTAGATTGATTTTACTGATTTAAAAGTGTTTTGAAATGTAAATTTATGATGTATTCAACATTCCAGATTTTACTAAGATTGCTTGATGAGAGAATAAGAAAAGAATCTTGATATTTGGATTAAGTGTAATGGCTCATGATATTCAGATTGGCATGTTTTACCATTCATTATGTATGATTTCAGATTTTAGATTTCTTTCAAGCTTTATGAGCTATTTACAAATATCCTGCATGATTTGGAAAGAAAACTTATGACATGATCTTTATATATATATATATATATATATATATATACATATAAATATGTTTATTTCATGCACCCCTATGTACTCGGTACATATTCCATGTACTGACCCACATGTTCGCATGTGGGCTACATTTTCCCTATAATATAGGTTCAGGTGCTCATTCTCAGGTTTGATCGTGATTATCCGAGCACGTTGATCTACATCCTCTGCAGTGGTGAGTCCTCTTGGTCCATGGACTAGTTATTCAGATTTCCTCATTTACTTTGAGTTGTTTAGTTTATTTCCTGAGTTTGGGTTAGTTGGGGTTTGTCCCAATGGCTCATGGATATACAGTTTAGTAGAGGCTTGTCAGACTAGATGGATAGATTGATTAGATTTGTCAGAGATGTCATATTTTTTTTAGTTTCCATATTTCATTCGTATTGCAGTATGATATTATGGAGGATATTTAGATGTTTTGATTATAATGACTTTGATTATAAGTGTTGAATGGTAGAAAAATGGTTAAAAGGGTTAGCTTGGGGCTACTTGTAGCCTTAAGCACCGTGTAACACCTTGGGGCCTATTTTTGGGGCATTACAAACTTAGTATTAGAGCCTAAGGTTATTGGAGTCCTAGGGAGTCTGAAAAGCCGTGTTAAGTAGAGTCTTGATCATCAGTGTGTAGCGCGCCACATCTATGAACAAGAGGCTACAAAATATTTTAGAAAAAAATGGGTCGTTTCATTCTTTCCAAAGTCTATCGTGCTTATAGTTGTTCCCTTTCAACTATTAATTCATGCTCTCTTCTTTCAGAATATGCCTCCTCGGCGAGCTAGAAGAAATAATGCGGGTCAGCAACCTCAGCCTGCTGATCCCCTAAATGAGAATGTATCCCACGCTGAGTTTAGGACAGCCTTTCAGGCGCTTGCCCAAGCTGTTACTGCCAATATTTAGGCCAACCAGGCCCCAACTCCATAACAACATGGAGGTAACTTAGCTTTCGCAAGAATTCATAACTTTATATAGATGAATCCGCCAGAGTTTTATGTGTCCAAGTTAGGTGAGGATCCACAGTTGTATCTGGAGGAGATAAGAAAGATCACACAGGTAATGCACGTTCCTGAAGAGGAGAGTGTTGAGTTAGCATCCTACAGATTGAAAGACCTTGTGTATGACTGGGTGGTTGCATGGAGAAAGGGTAGAGTAGAGGGTGTTGCTCCTATGACTTGGCAGGAGTTCCATGATGCATTCCTGGATAAATTTTTTCCACTAGAGTTGAGAGAGGCAAAAGTAGAGGAGTTCATGAACTTACAACAAAGCTCCATGACTTAGGAGTATTGCTTGAAGTTTAATCAGTTAGCAAAATATGCCCCAAATCTGATAGCTGACAACCGAGCCAGCATGGGTAAGTTCTTGACAGGGGTGTCAAGCTATATGGTTAAGGAGTGTAGATCAGCTATGCTTAATAGTGAGATAAATATTTCTAGACTGATGACCCATGCCCAACAGATCGAATCAGATAAGATAAAAAAGAGGGATAGAGTAAGGGGGAATAAGAGAGATAGATCTGAGCAACCTACTTATGGTTAGAACAGATCGCAAAGAGGGAACCACCCTTAGTTTCAAAGCCTCTCATCTATGCCAGCACCATCGTCAGCTAATGCTCCATCACTTAGAGGTAGGAAAGAACAGGGAAATAGGTCTTCTATGTCCGAATCTTAGAATACTATGAGTAATCAGCCTAACCGTTCACCATGCACCAGGTGTGGTAGGGATCACGAGGGTAAGTGTATGTGGGGTCAGAAGAGCTACTATGGATGTGGCCAGGAAGGCCACGGTTTTAGAGATTGTCCTCATACCAGACAGGGGAACTGTGATATTCTCCCCCAAGCTCAGACTGCTAGTGCTCCAGCTCCTGTAGCTCATTCAGCTCCTACTCATGCTGCTTCTTCTAGCACTGCTGGTGATCAGTCCCAGAACAGATTCTATGCTTTGCCTTCCCGTCAGGAGCAGGAGGACTACCTCGATATTGTTACTGGTATTCTTTGTGTGTTTCAGTTTGATGTTTATGCGTTGTTAGACCCTGGGTCCAGTTTTCCATATGTGACACCTCTGGTTGCTGTAAATTTTGAAGTGAGTCCCGAGATTGTCTCTGAGCCCATCCTAGTTTCTACCCCTGTGGGTGAGTCCATTATTGCCTGAAAAGTGTACAAAAAGTATCCTGTTTCTATTCTTCATAGAGTTATGTTTGCTGATATGATAGAGTTAGACATGGTAGATTTTGATGTTATTCTAGGTATGGACTGGCTTCACTCTTGTTATGTATCCATAGACTGTCGTACCCGTGTAGTCAAGTTTCAGTTCCCTGGTGTGTCTGTTATTGAATAGTTTGGTAATTCTGCATCTCCCAAAAGTCATTTTATCTCATATCTCAAGGCTAGAAAGCTTATTTCCAAAAGGTGCATTTATCACCTAGTCAGAGTTAAAGACACTAAGTCCTAGATTCCAACTCTCCAGTCAGTTGACGTTGATAATGAGTTTCCCGATGTCTTTCCAAAATATCTTCCAGGGGTACCTCCCGATAGATAGATAGAATTCAGGATTGATCTTCTTCTCGAAACTCAGCCTATTTCAATTCCTCTCTATTGTAGGCACCCATAGAACTTAAGGAGTTGAAAGAGCAACTCAAAGATCTCTTAGATAAATGTTTTATAAGACCAAGTGTGTCTCCTTGGGGTAAACCTATCCTATTCGTGCGAAAGAAAGATGGCTCTTTGCGCATGTGCATTGACTATCGCCAGCTTAACAAAGTCACTTTCAAAAATAAGTATCCCCTTCCAATAATAGATAATTTGTTTGATCAATTGCAAGGTGCAAGTTACTTCTCAAAGATAGACCTTCGCTCTGGCTATCATCAACTCAGAGTTAGGGAATATGATATCCCAAAGATAGCCTTCCCAACACGTTATGGTCATTATGAGTTTCTTATTATGTCCTTCGGGCTAACTAATGCCCCAGCAGCTTTCATGGACCTTATGAATCGAGTGTTCAGGCCATATCTTGATATGTTTGTCATAGTGTTTATAGACGACATTCTGGTATACTTTCATAGTGAGAATGAACATGCAGATCATCTCTGTATCATCTTGCAAACACTTAGAGATCATCAATTGTTCGTCAAATTTAGCAAGTGTGAATTTTGGCTAAGGTCAGTTTCTTTTCTAGGTCATATTATTTCTTCCGAAGGTGTTAGAGTTGATCCCCAAAAAACAGAAGCTATTAGAAACTGGCCTAGACCTGTCTCTCCATCTGACATTAGAAGTTTCTTGGGTCTAGCTGGCTATTACCGCCAATTTTTTGAAGGTTTCTCCTCTATAGAATCTCCTATGACCCCTTTGACCCAAAAGAAAGTGAAGTTCTATCATCCAATTCTTGTGAGAATAGTTTTCAGGAGTTGAAGACTCGACTCACTACAACCCCTATTTTGACTCTGCCTGATGGCGTTGATGGTTTTTTGGTATATTGTGATGCTTCTAGAGTTGGTTTGGGCTATGCACTGATGGAGAGAGGTAAGGTTATAGCCTATTTCTCTAGACAACTGAAACCCTATGAGAATAATTACCCCACCCATGATCTTGAGTTAGTTGCTGTTGTGTTTGCTCTGAAAATCTAGAGACACTACTTGTATGGTGTTCATGTTGATGTTTTCACTAATCATAAGAGTCTACAGTATGTTTTTACCTAGAGAGAGTTGAATCTTAGGCAGAGAAGGTGGTTAGAGTTATTGAAAGACTATGATATGAGTGTGTTGTATCACCCGGGAAAGGCCAATATAGTGGCGGATGCCCTTAGGAGGATATCTATGGGTAGTGTTTCACATATTGGAGAGGGTAAGAAAGATTTAGATCGTGATGTGCATTGGTTGGCTAGGTTGGGAGTTAGGCTGCTTGACTCCGCTGAAGGGAGTATGTTAGTACAGAGTAGCTCTGAATCCTCCTTGGTTTCGGAAGTAAAGGAGAAGCAAAACTTAGATGCTAGTTTGGTCAGACTGAAAAAATCAGTCAAGGAACAAAAGGTGGAGGTTTTCTCCCAAAGGGGGGATGGTGTGTTGAGATTGTAGGATAGATTATGTGTTTCGGATGTCGAGGATTTGAGCCAGAGAATTATGGCTGAAGAGCACAGTGCGCGATTTTTATTCATCCTGGTCTACCAAGATGTACCGCGACTTGCGGGAAATCTATTGGTGGAGTGGCATGATGAAGGATATAGTAGTATTTGTGGCTAAGTGTGCGATGTGGCAACAGGTTAAGGTAGAACACCAAAGACCTAGTGGTATGATGCAGGAGTTTGGTATTCCCACTTGGAAGTAGGAAGAGATAAACATGGATTTTGTGACTGGTTTACCTCCTTCCCGATGCCATCATGATTCTATTTGGGTTGTTGTGGATAGATTGACTAAGTCTACACACTTATTTCCTATGCATACTTCTTATACTGCTAAGGATTACACTAGATTTTACATTCGAGAATTAGTCAGGTTGCATGGAGTTACCTTGTCCATCATTTCAGATAGGGCTACTCAGTTTACTTCGCAGTTTTGGAGAGCTTTTCAGAAGGGTCTTGGTACCCAAGTGCATTTGAATTCTGCTTTCCATCTGAAGACAGATGGTCAGGCTGAGAGGACCATCCAGACCTTAGAGGATATGTTGAGAGCGTGTGCTCTTGACTTTAAGGGGAGTTGGGATGAGAATTTACCGTTGATAGAGTTTGGTTACAATAATAGTTTTTACTCTAGCATTGGCATGGCTCCATTTGAGGCTTTGTATAAGACAAAATGTAAGGTCACCCATAGGTTGGTTTGAAGTGGGTAAAGCGGCCATGAGTGGTCCTGATTCGATCTTTGAAGCTATGGAAAAAGTCAAAGTGACTAGAGAAAGATTAAAAACCGCACAGAGTCATCAGAAGTCGTATACTGATGTGAGGAGAAGAAACCTTGAATTTAAAGTTGGTGACTTGGTGTATTTGAAGATTTCACCCATGAAGGGAGTGAAGAGATTCAAAAAGAAAGGGAAACTTAGTCCCCGTTATGTTGGCCCCTACAGAGTTCTTTGTTGTGTTGGTAAGGTAGCGTATGAAGTTGAGTTGCCTTCAGAGTTATCTTCTGTTCACTCCGTCTTCCATGTATCCATGCTTAGGAAAAACGTTGGTGATTGTGTTGTTGTATATCCTTCAGAAAACCCTGATGTGCAAGATAGTCTTTCTTTCGAGGAAGTTCCTGTTGAGATTTTAGATCACCAAGTCTGAAGACTAAGGAACAAAGAAGTTCCCTTGGTCAAGGTGTTTTGGCGAAACCAATCTATTGAGGGTGCAACATGGGACCAATTCTGCCGAAGATCCAAGTACCCACACCTATTTTCCATAAGCTCCGATCAAGCCGAAGGTACCATTCTGCTTTAAATCATTCCTTTTCTATGCAGAATTGCAGTAGTTCAGCAGTTATTTTATATTATTCAGTTGTGATTTCATGAGTGATGCACCCCTTGTTATGTCCGAAATGTAAAATGAAATAGAGGCATGATTAGCAAGTTGCTTCAGCTATGTACCCTTCATTTTCTCTTTACTCTTAGTATACCCAACATCATTCGAGGATGAATGTCCCCAAGGGGGAGATATTGTAATGCCCCGCACATTCCTAAGCTAGAAAACGAACCGTTGTTCGTATATGTGAAAACCCCAATTTTGTAAGCCATATTTGGGAACCTAAATTACCAAGATTACCCTAGTTATAAGAGAGACTATTATGTGTTAGGTCATATGAGTCACTTAAGGTAGTACAAACTAAGAGTTTCGAAATCCATCAAGTTTTAGTGTTTGAATTCGCAAGGGTCATCTTTGAATGAGAATAACTTGATAAATATGTGGTATTTCTGCATATTTCTACCCACAAAATTATAGAGAATCGAATTAGCTTTTCAACGATACCAATTTCACCAAAATTCAAAACCCGAACTAGGAGTTATGGCTTTGCGAAGTAGAGTGCGTCGCCTAACCAATCGCACATGGCCACTGGAAAGCATATGCGATAGCATATGCGGCGCCTATGTAAATATAGGCGATATCATAAGTGGTGCCTATGTAAATATATGTGATATCATATGTAGCGCATATCTGATGGTTTCAAGTGACTTAAACGCTCCGTTTTTGGGTTATTTTGAGGGAAATTAAGTCTTTTGGCACTCCTTACACACCCCTAAACTTAACCTTACGAATTTAATAGATTCTAAACACATCATAACCCTATTATTAGTCTAAGTTCATCATCCAAGAGCACTAAAGAAGAAAAACAACTAGGGTTACATAATCAACATTGAGGTTCCAATCTTTCAACGAATCCATTACCATAAAGGTATGTGGGGTTATGAACAAGAACACCGTTTCGTTCTTGTGCCCAAAGTTTGCATTATTTTACAAGGATACAAGATTTTTATATGTTTTATCATGAATTTGAAGTGATATATCTTATCCTATGTTGTTGTTCAAGATACTATGATTATTTTGAATGTTTAGAAAATAAACTCCATAAGTTTGAGATTATTGTTATGATTAAAGGCTGAAATTTTTAAGATTTCCGTATAAATTATGCATACTTGTGATAAAAGAATAAATGTTGAAATGTTTTGATTAAGTATCATTATAAGGGTCATTAACCCACATTGAAATTGTTGTTTTGAGAATTTATGTGCTACGTGCACCCATGTTTAGACTATTTTTGATGAAGTATAGAAAGATTTGACCTTTTGGTCACAACAGAGTTAAAATCCACTTTATGAAACTAGTTACAGATTTTATCATTTATTTAACTTAAGAAATATGAGATTACCCTTAAAGTGGATTTTTATTGAGATTTTTGAGCATAGTATTGGGAGTAGTATTTAGCACTGAGTTGGGTATGTTACTACGGTTTCATACCCCAGAACTACGTGCCACCTTAGTTTGAGACATTGAATTCCACTATATGTAGAAAATTGAGATAGTGATCACTGATATGAGATTGTTCTACACCAATGGCATGGGTAGGACAGCCCTAACCTTACGGGGGAAAGTCGTGGGACATCATGGGTGCTCACATGGTGTACATGTCGGTTAGAAGAACCCCCCAAAGAGTCGTCCCTCATTCTTAGATTGATTTTACTGATTTAAAAGAGATTTGAAATGCATATTTATGATGTATTCAATATTCCAGATTTCACTAAGATTGCTTGATGAGAGAATAAGAAAAGAATCTTGATATTTGGATTAAGTATAATGGCTCATGATATCCAGATTGGCATGTTTTACCATTCATTGTGTATGATTTCAGATTTTAGATTTCTTTCAAGCTTTATGAGCCATTTACAAATGTCCTACATGATTTGGAAAGAAAACTTATGACATGATCGTTATATATATATATGCATATAAATATGTTTATTTCATGCACCCCCATGTACTTGGTACATATTCCATGGTACTGACCCACATGTTCACATGTAGGCTACATTTTCCCTATAATGTAGGTTCAGGTGCTCATTCCCAGGTTTGATCGTGATTATCTGAGCACATTGATCTATATCCTCTGCAGTGGTGAGTCCTTAGGGTCCGAGGACTAGTTATTCAGATTTCCTTATTTACTTTGAGTCATTCAGTTTATTTCTGTTCAGTTTATTTCCTGAGTTCGGGTTAGTTGGGATTTGTCCCAATGGCTCATGGACATACAGTTTAGTAGAGGCTTGTCAGACTAGATGGATAGATTGATCAGATTTGTTAGAGATGTCATATTTTGTTACTTTCCGTATTTCATTCGTATTGTAGTATGATATTATGGAGGATATTTAGATGTTTTGATTATGATGACTTTGATTATAAGTGTTGAATGGTAGAAAACGGCTAAAAGGGTTAGCTTGGGGATACTTGTATCCTTAAGCACCGTGTGACGCCTCGGGGCCCATTTTCAGGGCGTTACACGAATCATGAAGGAACTTTAGGGAAGGGGTGATAAATGAAAAAAAGGTGGAAAGTGTTACTGAAGACTCTACAATTATGCTAGGGAAGGAGAATGCCTTGATGAAGGTTAAAGAAAAAAGGTGTATGATAGCCAAACCAAGAAAGTGTCTCAAGGGTGTGGATGGGGAACATTTTCTAGCATGCCTTGTCAATACTAACATTTTATTACTTGCTAAACAAGATGATAAAACCTTGCCTTTATTGTTTGTCCTCTTTTTCAGAATTATGGTGAACTATTCCCAGAAGATATGCCCAGTGGGTTACCCATCCTTAAGGGAAATTGAACATCAAATCAACTTTGTGCCGGGTAATCAAATTCCTAATCGACCAACTTATAGGAGAAATATTGAATAAACCAAAGAGCTAATAAAGGCAAGTGGAAGAGATCCTTGAAAAGGGTTTTGTCAAAGAAAGCCTAAGTCCATGGGCCGTACCCATCATTTTTGTTTCTAAAAAAGATGGTACTTGGAGGATCTGTATTGATTATAGAGTCATTATTAAAATCACGATACAACATCAAAATCCAATTCCATGGCTCGATGACATTTTGGATGAGCTATATCACTTAAGTGCATTTTCAAATATTGATCTTCGAAGTGGTTAGCACCAAACTTGCATGAAACCCAGTAATGAGTGGAAGACACTTTTTAAAACAAATCTTGGGTTATATGAGTGACTTTTAATGTCATTGGCTCAGAGTAATGCTCCAAAAACTCTTATGAGGTTGATGAATCGTGTCTTAAAACCCTTCATAAACATGTTCACGGTGGTGTACTTTGATGTCATCCTTGTCTATAGAATGACGGTCGAATAACATGTGATCCATTTCAAACAAGTACTTGATGTCTTGCTATAGGAGAGGTTGTTTGCGGACCAGAAGAATTGTTCATTTTGTGTTGAAAAGTTGTATTTTTAGTTTTTTTTAGTTAGTGAAAATAGTGTAGAGGTTGATCAATAGAAATTTGAATCGATTAAGACTTGGCTTACTCCAACTAATGCAACCAATGTGAGAAGCTTTCACGGGTTGGTAAGTTTTTACCATGATTTGTGTAGGATTTAAGAACTATTGTCTCTCCTAAGACCTAGTTCATCAAAAGGGATGTTTCTTTTGTTTTGGGGGAAGCACAAGGGAAATTGTTATTAGAATTGAAGTCTAAGTGAATTCATCACTATCGCTCAAATTGCCTAACTGTGACAAGGCATCTGATATTGAATGTGATGCTTCAAGTATGGGCATAGGTGGTGTGTTAATTCAAGAAAGGAAACCTTCGGATTGTTTTAGTTTAAAGATAAAGGGGGATTTGTTAAACTACTCCACTTATGACAATAAACTATATGCACTTTTACGGGTGTTGGTCAGTTGATAACACTACTTGTGGAATAAGGAATTTGTCATAAGGACAAACAATGAGTCTTGTAAAGATTTAATAGGTCAATCCAAGTTGAACAAGCACCAATGGGTGGATTTCATTATAACATTCCTTTATGTGGTAAATTACAAGTAGGATAAAAAAAATATAGTGGCAAATTCTCTATCAAAAAGGTTTGTATTGATCAAACACTTTTGACACGGCCTAAACTATGGCCTTATCGTAATGGGCTATCCCAAGTCCAACCAGGACCGAGAACTGCCCCAGTTACCCAACCCAACCACCAAATGTATACTTTGAGTCGGTTGTAGTTCAAACATACAACAAGGTAGTGTATCCAACCATGAGACGACTCTAGGACAAGTCTATAACCGAGACAATCCAAAACAAGTCCAACCACCTAATAACCAACGAAACCAATGGGGAAACCAATAACCAACCAATTTTAATAATCTAATGTATGCATATATATAACATAAACCTTCCATACCATACCCAAGTCCACAGTTGTCTATACAAAGCCTTTAAACCAACCAAAGAGTACCTAGTCAGGACATGCCCCCGACCATAGCCAAAAACCAAAGTCTATGCAAAACAAGAAATATGTAAAGTGAACCATGATATGAAATAGATGCCTTCCAAACTATGAAAGCTTGCCACTTCGATCCAATCTCGACTGTACCCAAATTCGATCACTAAGTAAGAGGAGTATAATGGCCGATCCCAATAGAACGTAGGCATACAGCCTCCCAAAGACGGGTTAGTGGGTAAACACTAGCATGCACTCAGGATAAGGATAAAACAATGCCATTTATAAAACCAAGTAAAACCATCCATTTGCATACAACCATACATATATATATAACCATGAAGGGAAAAGGGAATTGGGTTTAGCATGTTTTTAAAACCTTTACCTGGGTTGTGTAGATTTGTCATCCTAAACCACTCATGGGCTATGTGGGTTCAGCTCATTCAGGTGAAGGGGCCCCAGTACGTGTAGCCTCATGACTAGGGAAGAAAACCTTAGGATGACTAGTACATCCCCCAAATATAAAGTGTGTCATCATGCACACGGTCACTAAGACCAACCTCATATCAGCAAATATGAGTTTCCAATTTTGGTCCCTACCTTCCACGACTTCGCTACACATCCTGCCATTATTTTTCAATTAAAACCATTTTCCATATAACCAAACCATTAACCAGGGCCATTAATAGTGGCATCGTCATACCAATCCTTACTTGCAAGTATTATCCATAGCCAACCATGTGGAGGTTTAAAGGGACTTTAAAGTGCCCTTTCATTTACCATATTAAACCACTTAGGGGACTTCTATGTTCCCCAAAAGCATACCCATTTAGCCTTTTACCTTTCCAAACCATGTAAACCAATTCCATTAATGCATTCATTTAAGGGATCTCCATGTATCCTACAAGGTTTTCAAAATAGACCAATCATGACCACCAAAACCATAACCCTTTAAACTATTCCAAACCATTTTAGACCATGCAAAGCATTTAAAGCATTTATATCATTTAAACCATGGAAAACCATCCAAAACCATTTAGAGTTCCATTACCAAACCAAACCATGCAAGAGTCCCAATGAAAGTTCAACAATGGAGTAAAAATATTCTTTGACGCATTTTATAAAACATGTTAAGGGCATACCTTTACCAAGACCAAAACGAATGCATAAAACACCATAATTAGGGTTACTCAAGATCCATTTGTTAAACCATAACCAACCAATAACCACATAAGCAATCAATTACCAGAAACATGTAAAAACATAGTTTTAAACAATACCAAACCATATATTTTGAAAAAACACTATTCATGATCCATAAATCATTATTTAACACACCATACACATGCCTTTAATTGGAAATAACAATTATGGAAGGAGTGTATTCCTTATACATAAAGATTCATAGAAGCAAATCTTAACCTTTGAGCTTTTTGAAGAGTTCTTGAGAAACCATAGCCTCAAATCAGTCGAAAGTAAGCTTGAGAGAGTATTTGAGGTGTTTTAATCCATTACCAATGCTATTGAAGGATACCAAAGGTTATATATCGTGAGAACATAAGGTCTTTGGTGTAGGAAATGTCTAACCTACATTTGTCTTAACAATTAAAACAAGTCATGTCCAGGGGCACGATTCCCCCTTACCACAATACCCTTGGGTATGAGTGGTACCCCAACTCATACCCAAACCTTGCCATGACCTTACCTACTATTTTCTATATGAATCCACCTTCCTAACTTGTACCTAAGGGTATGAGTGACACCCGCAATGTTACACACCAGTCATACCTAGGGAAGACTCTACAAGGACAAGACCATCATGCACCATACGACTTACCTTATACCACTCGTGTGCTCCTATACGACTTGTAGCATAGTGAGTCGTATCTTGGGCAATAGCTAAGTGAATCATGCTTCCTAGGGTATGAATGAATCATTAATACACCTCACAAGTCATATTCAAGGGTAAAATTGGTACCCTTGAGTCATACCAAGCCTAGTGAGTCCAAAACTAAGGAAAATTTGCAAGGGTCAAATTCCTAGGGTATTATAGTCTCCCCCACTAGAATCATTCATCCTCGAATGAAGGGTGAGGGTAAGGGAAATCATAATATAACCCACTAACACACCAAACTTCCCCCAACAAAAATAGAGGACAAAAACACAAATCGAGATGAGAAGATCATCATACATCCTAAGCATGATTTATACCCAAACACCATCATTCCGACCTATAACTAAGTTAGAGAACAAAGGTGAAAGAGGAACCATTTCTCACCTTTAACCACATTAGAAAACAAAAAGATGTGTCGAAGAACACACATTTTACGCATGAATTTTTAGAACCAAGAACCAACGCAGACACTTGGACTCCATGTCCCCTTCCACATTATAAATGACTTTCTCATACTTTTAGTTCCACCATGGGACCTTTACCAAAGCCATACCTTATTTGTTCGCAAACGGTAAACTTACCAACCCAAGATCCTTGTCGGGACCTCCCCAAAAGAATAAAGAACCCATGATACCAATACCACCCAAAGGAACCAACCAACCTAGGACATCCACACCTCACCCTAACATAATACATAGATTACTGGATGAATAAAACTTATATAGAGAGCAGGTCTAATCCAATCTAGAATTTACTGACACACCACTACGAGAGCTTGAGCTAGCTATACACCACCTCCATGTTCAAGCTTATACAAAGCTAAAATGCGTTAACTTAGGCCACAAGGCTCTACTCCGTATATCTATACCAAAACACTACTCTGCTTCCAGCACCATTATAATATGGGAACTGTGAGTAAAGGACTTAGACAAACCATAGCCAACATTATAACCAAAACCCCAAACTAATAAAAGCCATGCAACCACTATGGTACGAAGACAATTCATAAGACCATGACTTACAAAATCTCTCAAGTACCTAAAACAACTATTGGTACATCTACCAATCATAATATTCAAGCCTACGACTTATATACCTGTAGTATGATCTATCCATCAAATAATCTAGCACCATTTAATATTTCACAAAGGATTTTCATGACCGATTCCTTTCCTAACTATTTCCCATGACAATAACCATACCTTCCAAAACCTTAACTTTGGTAGTCACTCTAGACTCTCCCCACTTAGGGACTTCTATTTTCCCCATTCCACAATGCCACTATGCTTCCCAAGCCTCAATCATCCTAGCACAAGAAGAATCATCTAAGAAACCAAAGTACAAGAATTATCCATGCCTCCCTAGTCAAGACAGAGACCCTCAAAACAAGACACAAAGCCATAGGCACGAAGTACTTTACAACAACTAGCTAGAACATAATGGGAAAATAATCCCGACTAAACCATACCATGAAAGGAGTCTTTAGACTGGGCCTTGAAAGAAACACAACCATACATAGCATGAGTAACTTAACACAAGGTCAAGACTCATATCTAGGGAACAAGGTAAGTGCAAAATATGAACCTTTGGCATAAGCACTAAATAAATTCATGTAACACTAGTAGAATACTCTCTTAACTGGAATAGAAGAGAATTACTAGAATATCCAACCCTTCCTTCCCTTTAAGCCCACCGCTAGAAGAAACTTTAAGATTAACCACCAACCTTAATCCCATTGCACCTACAAGCATAATACTCCACCCTAATGGGTATCACCAAAGATGTACACCAGGGATGCTTGGTTTTCCAATACCCAAAACCTCATTCAACCAAATACTACCTAGAGCCCGACATAGACATGCAAAAACCATTCGACCAAATTAACGCCGAGGTTTTTAATTAATCCAAAATCATTTACATCAAACCATGGCCACCAAGGCCTTTCCTTTTAACCATGCATGCAATGCAAATATTCAAGAATAGTCAAACTATATGACAATATTATATTCAATGGCAATTTCACAAATATTTTGAGGGTATAAAATTTCTAAAACCAAAATCAAGTAATTGGGGAATCCATAGTACCCCAAAATCCATTTAACATTCCCATGCATCCCACAATATTCATAAACATAAATAAAGCATGAATAATACATCATAACCCATAGAAAATCACTTAAATGAGTAATCATGTCAAAGACATCAATTGGGCCAAAATACAATTTCAAAACCATGAAGTTAATAATCAATTTCATGCCAACAATAAAGTACACATATAGGGACAAAGATAAATGAAAGCTCTATGATCTAACCTATCAAATAACTAGTTCCCCAGTCTCTCCATGCAACCTGAACCCCCGATTGGCCTATATGGAAAAATTCTTCCACTATTGTGATTCCCAAATCATCAACCTCTTACAACCTTCCAGTTTACCTCCACAACTCCCGCATTACTATTTTCGAGCTTATCATACTCCCCTTTATCATAATCAAGTATCTAGGTTCAAGACTAAAATCTGCCAATCACTATGTACTATTAGAAAAGTACCCTTATAGAATATACATAAGCATGGTCCATCCCACAAGAATTACACTCCAAATTCCTTAGTCACCCACCGATAACCTATCTATTTCCAGGGAAAACCAGTCCCCTTATGCATTCAAGGACAAAACACTCCATAGGGGAACATTACGACTGATGAGACCTTTATCTAAGAGATCCCTTAATTTCTTCGTAAGATCCTTTAACTCTATTAAAACCATTCTATAAAGAAGGAATAAGAATTTGGACAAATATACAAAACAACACCAACCCCAAACTAACCTCCCCATTAGAAAGACACCATGAGGGTCATCGGAAAGGACTCAAGAAATTCATCCACCACCTAAACCAAAGAAAGACCTTTTGGGTTAGAATCTTTAACCATGGATAAATAATAAAGACACCCATTGGAGATCAACCTCCAAGTTCTAAGACATAATATAACCTTCCCTTTATTATCTAGGGAACTAAACTATTATCCTATTCCAAGATTGACTCACTAGGAAGCCTAACAAGTTTTACAAACTAATTAATGAAAATCATGAGTGCAACCAATCCATTCCCCTAAATGTCATCAAAATCCACCATATTCGAGTCACACAAATCCACTAAGACCCCTTTACTACCAACAGATACTAAACACCCCCATAGACTCTGTTAGAAATTGAAAAACCATTTATCGAGGTAGAAACAAAAGAAGAAAAGAGACCAAAATAACCCTACGACAACATCCATAATACACAACCATAAATGGGCCTACAAAGATAGAGGACCCCAAACTTAGTAAACCATACACACCCCAAAGAAAGAAGTTCTTAAAATACCAGTGTCGACATTGAAAGATACCTCAAACTCTCAAGGAATAGTCAGAACATTGACACAATCCTGACCACTGCCAGAGCCAGAGGTAGTAGCCAATACTCTATTTGCCCATGCAAGAACCCTTATGGGATATCCTTATCACACGAGGCCTAATCTAACCACAACAAAAATACTAATTCTTTTCTTTCTTACAACAACCACGGTGTGACCAACCATAAAATCTCTAAAGAAAATGGGATAATGAGGATTGGGCTCCACTAGGAAAAGTAAAAGTTATGACCTTAGATCAGGTCTGTGCCCCATGAGTTAGAGTAGATCCATCCATGTTGTTTTTAGTAGAACAGATAAATTTCCATAACTTTAGATTATTGAGAAGTCCTGATCCAAATAGTGAAAAAAAGAAGATTCAGAGAAGAGTTTAAGACATTAAACTCCATAGCCCAAAAGTAGAATGACCAAGAAAGTGAAACATTCCTAAATTCCTCGTAGCCTCCTGGTTATTAGTGTAATGCATTACACACCTATAATAAAGGCTCTAATCTACACGACTTTGTGCATATCCCATGACGCTGAAAACTAAAGATCTGATACCAACTTGACACGATTTGAACCAGGGCCTTGTCATAATAAGTAATCCCAAGTCCAATAGGTATTGAGAACCGCCCTCGTTACCCAACCTAACCACCTAACATATACCTTGAGTTGGCTGAAGTACGAATATATAAAAAAATATTGTATCTAACCATGTAGTGACTTAGGTATAAGTTTATAACTAAGACCAACCCAAATAAGTCCAACCACTTAATAACCAACCAAATCAATAGGGAACCAATAACCAACACCAATTTTAATAATCCTACATATGCATATATATAACATAAACTATCTATACCATACCTAAGTCCATAGTTGTCCATACAAAACCTCTATACCAACCAAAGAGTACCTAATCGGGACATGCCCCCGACCATTACCTAAAACCAAAGTCTATGGAAGATAAGAAATATGTAAAGTGAACCATGACATTAATAGATACCTTCTGAATTATGGAAGCTCAACACTTCAATCCAACCTCGACTGTACCTAAATGCAATCACTAAGAAAGAGGAGTAGAGTGGTCGGACCCTGCATAACGTAGGTATACAGCTGCCCGTAGATGGGTTAGTGGGTGAACACTAGCATGTACTTAGGATAAGGATAAAATAATGTCATTTATAAAAGCAAGTAAAACCATCTATTTGCATACAACCATATCTATATATATATATATAACCATGTCAGGAAAAGGGAATTGGGTTTAGAATGCCTTTAAAACCTTTACCTGGGTTGTGTAGCTTTGTCGTCCTAAACCACCCATAGGCTATATGGGTTCAGCTCCCCCTGCTAAAAGGCCCAGTTCATCTAGATGCATGACTAGGGAAGAAAACCTTGGGATGAATAAAATACCCCCCAAATATAAAGTGTGACATTATGTATACAGTCACTAAGACCAACCTCATATTGGGAAATATGAGTTTCTAATTTGTCCCCCCGTGACCTCCACGTTTTACAACTTTGCTACACATCCTGCCGTTATTGCCTAATTAAAACTAATTTCCAAATTACCAAACCATTAAATAATTATTAACCAAGGCCATTAATATTGGTATCATCATATCAATCCTTATTTGCAAGTATTATCCATAAATAACTATGTAGGGGTTTAAAAGGACTTCCAAGTGCCCATCTATTTACCATATTAAACCACTTGGGGGACTTTCATTTTCCCCACAATCATAACCATTTAGCCTTTTACTTTGTCAAACCATATAAGTCAATTCAATTAATGCATTCACTTAAGGGATCTCCATGTATCCCGCAAGGTTTTCAAAATAGACCAACCATGACCACCAAAACCTTTACCCTTTAAACTATTCCAAACTATTTTAGACCATGCCAAGCATTTAAATTATTTATTTTATTTAAACTATCCAAAACCATTTATAGTTCCATTACCAAATCAGACCATGCAAGAATCCCAATGAAAGTTCAACAATAGAGTAAAAACATTCTTTGAGGTATTTTATCAAACATGTTGAGGGCATACCTTTACCAAGACAAAAACCAATGCATAAACCACCACAATTAGGGTTACTCAAGACCCATTTGTTAAACTATAACCAACCAATAACCACATAAGCAATTAATTACCCAAAATATGTAAAAACATAGTTTTAAACCAATACCAAACCACATGCATCATGATCCTCAAGATATATTTTGAAAAACACCATTCATGATCCATAAATCATTGTTTAACACACCATACACATGCCTTTAGTTGGAAATAACAATTATGGAAGGATTACATGCCTTATACATGAAGATTTATGGAAGAAATCTTGACCTTTGAGCCCTTTGAAGAGCACTTGAGAAATCCTAGCCTCGAATATTTTAAGATTGAGCTTGAGAGAGTATTTGAGGTGTTTTAACCCTTTAACAAGTGTTATTGAAGCCTACCAAATGTTATATATTGTGAGAACATAGGTGATTTGAAGTAGGAAATGTCCAAACTACCTTTGTCTTAAAAAGTAAAACAAGTCACGTCCAGGGGTATGACGAGGTTACGGGTGGTACCCCAACTCATACCTAAACCTTTCCATGACCTTACCTACTAGTTTGTATATGACTCCACCTACTTAAATCATACCTAAGGGTATGAGTGATTCCCTCAATCATACCCACCAGTTGTATGTAGGGTAGATTCCATAAGACCAAGATTATCATACACTATACGACTTGCCCAACACCACTCGTATGCTCCTATATGACTTGTATCCTAGTGAGTCATATCTTAGGCAGTAGGCAAGAGAATTATGTTGCCTAAGGTATGACTGAATCATTAAGTTACCCTACAAGTCATATTCAAGGATATGATTGGTACCCTTGAGTCATACCAAGCCTAGTAAGTCCAAAACCAAGGAAAATTTGCAAGGGTTCAATTCCCAGGGTGTTATAACTTTGGCCTCATATATGATTGGTTTTTAAAGTCTAACGGAATCCTATGACATGGATTTTGATTTCAAAAAGGTCTTTTATGGTCTTATACAAAGGCAGCAGATTAATAAGCTCCAATTAGTGATTCCATACTTGTTCAAGGATAGCTAGGTGTGTATTCCAATGAGTTCATACAAGGATTTATTGGTAAAAGAAGAACATTATGAAGGAACTTTGGAGTACTCAAGACACTTGATATACTCATGGATCAATTCTATTGGCCTATAATTTTACATGATGTGTAAGCTTTATGAGAGGTGCTTAGATTGCAAGTGATCCAAGTCCATGATTAAACTTCAAGGTATGTACACTCCCCTCCCTACTCCAAGCAACTTTTTTGTAAGATATGTCTATGTATTTTGTGTTCTACTTTCCTAGGACCAAAAAAATTTGTGATAGCATTTTTATGGTAGTAGATAGGTTTTCAAAAATGTTTTATTTCATCCTTTGCCACAAAAGTGATGATGCTTCCCATGTTGCCTCCCTATTTATGAATAATGTCCTTAACTTGCATAGAGTCCCTCAAACTATTGTTAGTGATTAGGGTTCCATGTTTCTTAGTTACTTTTGTAAGAGTTTTTGGGGTACACTTGGTACCAATATTTTGTTCTCTACTTCATGTTATCCTTAAATGGATGGATAAATAGAGGTTGTGAACCGTACTATTGGAAAATTACTTAAGTCCGTGGATGGGGGTACCCATCTTCTTGAGAAGATCGATTACCCTTGATAAAAAAATTTTATAATAGTTCTCTCCACTCCTCTAGTGGTATGACCCCATATGAGATTTTCTATATCTTTAACACTTTAATTCTACTAACCATGACTCCTTTATCAAGTAAAACAGTTACTAGTCTTCATGTTAAGAAAAGAATTATGTAGATGTTTAAGATTCACTCTTAGGTGAAGGAAGAATTTAAGAAAAATAAGTTTAAGTTCGCTATATAAGAAAATCAAGGAAGAAAGAAGGTGTTATTCCAGCCTAATTATTGGGTGTGGGTTCAATTACAAAAAGGAGAGGTTTCCATATAGGCAAGCTAAGTTACAGAAGAGATGACCCATTCAAAGTACTTGAGCAGATCTTTAGAAATTCTATTATATTGACTTATCACGTGAGTACAATGTTTATATTGTTTTCAATATAAGTGATATTTCTCCTTGTGTTGTAGGTGATCCTTAGGATTCGAGAATGAATCATTTATAAGAAGGGGAGGACGTATTCACTTGGATTAGGATGAGAAACTAGTTATTTGGCCTAAAGAAGTTCTCTGGCGGGAGGGGGCTAACTTATTGATAATGATTGTATCACGATCATGAGGTGGGGTTACCTCAACCATAAAGAGTTGAGCTGGATTGGTTCAAGTTTAATTATAATGCCTCGATTTTCTGAATCGGATTGCAACACGGTGCCCATGATCCCGAGGGACCACAAACTAACCCATGACTGATATTTGTACCTGTATACTATAATATATGATGTAACAATGCAAAAAACATGAATAATAGGACATAAGGTTCAACTGCATAGAATATCTGACAATTATAACATCCATATCGCATAACGATTACCCAAAATAGCTGAAATCTAAATCAAATCCGAGCTAAATCTGAAAGCCTCTAAATACTGTTTGAATAAGAAGTTGAAGGAAAATGTCTCCAACTAACTCCGTCTAGCAAAACTGAACTGAATTAATAAATGAAATAAATAATACCATCCTGAAATGGATAAGGACTCACTGCAACTCTTCAATTTGAATGCTACTGCTACTGCTGATCTGGAGCTTGTATCTGTGAACCTATGGTGTAATGTAAAAGAAAGCACCATAGTGCAAATGCATCAGTACAACTAGGAGTACTGAGTATATGAGTGAGGTAGGATAAATACAAAAGGGTTTACATAGATGAACGATCCTAACTGACTGACTGATATGAACGTAAGAGTGAAAACATGCATACGTAGTAATTGAGATTGTAATTACGTGACATCTAGATCTGAACACTAATACATGATCTACTGATATCTAGCATGACAAATACTAAAATTCTGATAACATAGATGACTGTGTCTGATAGTCCTGAATCTAATAGAACTATCTGTGTTCTGTTCTATAACTGAATTGACTGTATCTAATCGTCCTGATATACTAAAATCTGAAGAACTATCTGAGTTCTTTTACTGAGACTGCAACTAAAACTGTGGGAGGTAGTTATTTGACTGACATACCCTAATAACACATATAGCTAAGTTAGGGTCCAATCTCTGCCCCGACTGGAAGGGTATCAATACCACGTCACTGGTAAGGATAGCTGTGAGTGACCCTTAGTTGTAGGTACTCAAAATGAGAACGGTTGGAACCCTTAAACTGATGGATTAAGCCACCTTATCAACCCTAATCTGATAGGTTAAGATGTCTCAACCTACGCTGGCTACGTAGTTCTAGAACACAAGGTTGATTACTAAGAATGACACCCTAAACTGGCAGGTGAGTTCCCATCCTTGGGTTCACTTGGTACAAACTCCTACTCCCATCTGAAGAAACTGAATGTGATTTAACTAACGGTACATATATTGAGTAACTGACTTTCGTTGATTGACGGATTAGTGCTACTATTTGAGAATTAATTGAGATCATAAGATTTTCGAGGTTTCCTGAGTCACATGACCGACAGAGTTCTATGGATCATGGATTGACTGAGATTATCGTGATAAAATGACATTTTTCTAGGCATAGCTATATTTTTTAGGTAAAAGTACCCCCATGACTCAATGAAAGGAAACTGACACATATGACTGACTTGATCGTAAGAGTAGAGTCCATAATTTACCATAACATGAGTAGGGGATTTCACACTAAGTGTAGTTCTCAACATCTTATACATGGAAGGGAAATTCATACAACATGTATATACTTGCATATCTTCAATATCATGGTCAATCCATATCACAACAACAACACATATCACTCACATGGAATTCAGGGGAAATCATAAAGCATGGAGCATGGACTTGTCATTTAAGCACTATTAAATCATGGGACATGAATTCTATCATCCTAGGTATATTATCAAACACTTTGCATGCATTCTTTTATCTTAAGTGTATTCATGAATTTCACCATATTAAGCCACATAAGGATCATGGGTTTCAACTAACAAACACATATACTTCATGAAAACACCTTTAGATATCACCTTGAAACTTAAACAACAATCATCAACATGTACATGCTCATATCACAACAAGACAATCAAAAAATAATATTTAAAACATGGTTCTTGAGCTCTATGAACAAAATGGATCAAGAGATGAACACTACGCATACCTGACTCAAGGTTCTTGATGTTTTTTAACTTGAAAGATTTGAAATCCTTTGATTTTTTAAGAAGATTAGGTATTGTTCTTGGAGATTAAATTTAGAGAGAAACCCTAGTTTTTGTTTGTGAAATAATAATGAGAAAAATGGCTGAATTCGGACTCATCTGGGTATATATTGGCGAGTGGTAAGTGACAAAAATACCCCTAATAAATGGCCTGGAAGTAAACAGAACATGGAGTATGAAAACTCGACTGATGGTCTGTCAGGGACTTGATGGTCTATTATTTTGACCGTCATACGTGGACCAGAAATGGGGTTCAATGGATAAGAATTGACGGCCTGGATGACGGTCCGTCAAAAATTTGATGGTCCGTAAATTCATCCATCAATCCTTATCTAGAATATGGCCCTACTGCCTTTGCTGTGACAGTCAAAGTGGCGATCCATTACTTGTTTGGTGGTCCATCAACTTGGACGTCAGACTTGGGCCTTTCGGTCTGTTCTGAGTAAAATATCCATAACTTTCTCGTCTGGTGTCGGATTTGGACAAAATTAGTTTCGTTAGAAAGCTAACTCAATTTCTCACGTGATAGAAAGTAGAAATCTCATAAATACCATGGGTACAAAAATAGACTTGTATTTCAAAGCAAGTATTAGCATCCTTGAGATGATTTTTAGCTAGGAATAAGCACGGGTATTACAATATCTCCCCTTGTGAACATTCGTCCTCGAATAAGACTGACTAAGAGGGAAAATAATAAATGAACATGAACTAAACATGAGTGACTAAGACATGACTTCATGATTGACATGCTAAATATACTAAACTCATGCATATCTGATGCATGGCTAACTGGTATATGAATGCGTGACTGAGTGTTCTGATAAACTGAGTTTCTCAAGATGAGAATACATAGCTGATGTATGATTTTATAACTGAACTAATACAATGCATGACAGAGTATGAAATGGTAGTAGATACTACGTTTATAATGGGAACATGAATATGAAACTAAATAAGATTAAGGCAAACTATTACATTGAGCTTGATTTGAATCGGCGGAAAAGAGGTAAGGATACTTGGTACGCAATCTGCTTCTACTTCCCAAGCGCGGACTGATTTTAGCAAAGAACCTTAACTAGAGGGACCTCTTTGTTCTTCAATTGATGATTTTGATAGTCTAAGATTTTGATTGAAATCTCTTCATAAGAGAGACTGTTCTGAATATCAACGATCTGAATAGGGACTACAACTACTAGGTTACCTACTCACTTCTTGAGCAAGGATACATGGAAGATCGGATGAACTGAGGCTAAATCTGAAGGCAATTCGAGCTCATAAGCTACCTTGCCTAAACGACTGAGAATCCTGAAGGGACCGACATAGCGGGGACTGAGTTTCCCTTTCTTGCCAAACCTTTTCACTCCCTTCATGGGAGAGATCTTGAGATAGACATAGTCAATGACCTTAAACTTAAGATCCTTTCTATGAACATCAGCATAAGACTTCTATCGACTCTGAGCAGCCTGAAGTCTCTCTCTGATCAACTAAACTTTCTCTAAGGCATCGAAAACTAGGTCAGGACCTAGGACTGAGGCCTTACTAACTTTAAACCAACCAATTAGAGATCTATACCTCTTGTCATAGAGATCTTTGAATGGAGCCATTTTAATACTGGAATGATAGCTATTGTTGTATACAAACTCAATCAAAGGCAAGTGGTCATCCCAACTTCCCTTGAAATCAATTGCACACACCATTACCATATCTTCAAGAGTCTGAATAGTCCTTTTTTGCTTGACATCTATCTGAGGATGAATGGCTGTACTGAGATGGACTTGGGTACCAAGACCCTTTTTGAATGCTTTCCAAAAGTGAGAGGTGAACTGGGTACCTCTGTCTGAAATAATAGATAATGGAACACCATGTAATCTGACTAACTCCCTGATATAGAGTTTGGCATAATCCTTGGCTGAATAAGAGATATGAACTGGAAGGAAATGAGATGACTTGGTCATCCTTCCTATAATAACCCAAACTAAATTGTGTTGATGATGAGTTTGAGTCAAACCCATTACGAAGTCCATGTTCACCTTTTCTCACTTCCAAGTAGGAATGGTGAACTCCTGTATGGGTCCACTAGGTTTGTGATGCTCTATCTTAACTTGCTAACATGTAGAGCACTTAGCCACAAACTCTGCAACATCTCTCTTCATCCCACACCACCAATATATTTCCCACAGGTCGCGATACATCTTAGTGGCCCCTGTATGAATAGACTATCGCGCACCATGCACTTCTGCATGAATCCATTTCTTTAAGTCATCTACACCTAGAACGTACAGGCGACCCTGACAACGAAGAACCCCATCTCTCCCTTAGGATAAAACCTCTACTCTCTAATTCTGAACTGACTCTTCTAGCTTGACAAGGCTAGGATCCCTGTCTTGCTTTTCTTTCAACTCAGAAACTAGAGATGACTTTGAACTACTCTGAACATATACACTACCCTCTGAAGAATCGACTAAGCAAACACCTATCCTGGGGAGCTAATGGATTTCCTAAGCTATCTTTTTCTTGTTATCCTCGACGTGAGAAACACTACCCATAGAGAGTCTACTGAGAGCATCGGCCACAATGTTGGCCTAGGTCAGAGGTAAAGGACACTCATGTCATAATCTTTCAAAAGCTCTAACCACCTTCTCTGATGAAAATTGAGATCTTTCTGAGAAAAGACATACTGGAGACTCTTATGATCCGTGAAGACATCTACATGAATTTCGTATAGATAATGCCTTCAAATCTTTAAGGCAAATACTATGGATGCTAAATCAAGATCATGAGTAGGATAATTATTCTCATGGGGCTCTAAATGTTTGGAGACGTAGGCTATGACCTTACCATGCTGCATGAGGACACAACCTAAACCCACTATAGACGTATCACAATATACCACAAACCCATCTAAAGCATCTGGAAGAGGTAGAACCAAAGCTGAGGTGAGTCGAGTCTTCAACTCTTGAAAACTCTTCTCACAAGGATCTGACCACTGAAACTTGACCTTCTTCTGAGTCAATCTATACATAGGGGATGCAATATAAGAAAATCCCTCGACAAACTGTCTATAATATCCAACCAATCCTAAGAAACTCCTCATATCTGATGGAGAGATAGAGGGAGGCTAGGTTTTTAATGCTTTGGTCTTTTGAGGATCTACTCTAATGCCATTATCGGAACAAGATGTCCAAGGAATACTACTGATCTTATCCAAAACTCGCACTTACTGAATTTGGCGAATAGCTTGTGATCTCTAAGAGTCTGAAGAAAAATCCTGAGATGGTCTGAATGTCATGCTCTGCGCGGGAATAGACCAAGATATCATCTATGGAGACTATGACGAACATGTACAAGTACTGCTTGAACACACGGTTCATCAAGTCCATGAAAGCGGTTGGGGCATTGGTAAGACCAAAGGACATAACTAGAAACTTAAAGTGATCATACCGAGTATGAAAAACTGTCTTTGGGATGTCACATTCTCTAACTCTGAGCTAATGGTAGCCTAATCTGAGGTCTATTTTTGAGAAATGACTGGCGCCCTAAAGTTGGTCAAACAAGCCATTTATTCTGGGAAGAGGATACTTGTTCTTGATCATAACTTTATTGAGCTGACGGTAATCAATACACATCCTGAGAGAACCCATGGGGATACACTAGGCTTAATGAATCCCTTATCTAAGAGATCCTTCAATTGATCTTTCAGTTCCTTAAGTTCTACTGGTGTCATTCTGTATGGCGGAATAAAAATAGGCCGAGTATCTAGAATAAGGTCAGTACCGAAGTCTATTTCCCTTTTGGGAGGAATGCCTGGAAGATCTTTGGGAAACACGTCTGAATACTCATTTAAAATTGGGACTGATGAAAGACTAGGAGATTTAGAACTGGAATTTTTAATAGGCACGAGATGATACACACACCCCTTAGAAGTCATTTTCCTTGCCCGAATGTAGGAAACAAGCTGACCCCTGAAAGATAAAGTACTACCCTTCCACTCTAGGACTAGCTCATTCAGGAAATAAAATTAAACTACCCTGGTTCTGCAGTCGACTATAGCATAGCAGGAATAAAGGCAATCCATGCCGAGAATGACATCAAAATTAGTCATCTCTAACTCAACTAAATCTGCTGACGAGGCTTTCTAAAATATTATAATTGGGCAGTTCCCATATACCTGTCGAGCTATGATGGTTTTACCTACTGGGGTAGTGACTGAAAAAGGCTCTACTAGAATTTTAGGAATGATTCGAAAATTGCCTGCTATATAAGGAGTAATAAAAGACAAAGATGCACCTGGATCTAGCAAAGCGTAAACATGAACATGGAAAATCTATAACGTACTAGTAACAGCATCAGGAGACTTTTCCTAATCTTGTCGAGTTTGAAAAGCATAGAGTCTATTTGGGCGTTGCTCACTAGTAGAACTGGAAGTGGTACTCTGCTGATTTGGGTGACCGAACTGGGTTGTGGAGCAATTCTGTTGACCTTGTAGACCTAACGGTGAACACTCTCTAATCTTGTGTCTTGGCTTTCCACAACTAAAACAAACATCGCTACCATCTCTACAGGTACCCTTATGGTTCTTACTACAAGTCTGACACACAGGATTAGTTCAGGCACTACTGACACTGCCTTGAGACTTAGAGCCTGGTGCTTGATCTTTGTTGCCGTCTCTAAATTTCAACACTGGTGCACTGGCGGAGGAAGGAGCTGGAATTGATGGCTTAGGACAAAACTATGAATAGTTTCCTCCTTCTGATTTTGGTTGAGCAAAACTGAAACTACCTGACCTTACTCTCTTGTTCTGTATCTCCCTAATCCTAATCTTTTGCTCCTCTATTTATTGAGCATGCGTCATGAGCCTAGATAAAGTCAAATCACTGTTCAGCCTCGCAGACCTATACTCATTTACCACGCTATCATTTACCCACGAACTTGCTCATCTTAGCCCTGTTGTCTACAATCACATGAGGGGCATATCTGGCTAGCTAAGTAAACTTGAGAGAATACTCTTTAACCATCATATTTCCCTTTTTAAGTTTAATGAACTCTAGAACTTTTGCATTCCTCAGCTCTTGGGGAAAGAATCTATCTAAGAAAGTCGTGAAAAATTTCTCCCACTCTATAGGACCTTCATTCTCTAACCTCTCAGACTTCCATTATTTGTACAAAGTGTGAGCAATATCCTATAAATAGTATGCTCGGCACTCTGACAAGAAGTAACTCCCACGATGTCTATGACCTTCTGGACTTGATCAATGAATTGCTGAGGGTCTTCATCAGACTTAGACCCAAGGAAAGATGGAGGGATCATTTGGGTGAAGTAGCGAATCCTAGCTGCGATTGAGTTGGCCACTGAATTGGCCGAAATAACTGGTGGCCATTCATTTTGGAAAACATGAATAATAGGCCATAAGGTTCAACTGCATAGAATATCTGACAATCATAACATCCATATGGGGTAACGATTACCCAAAACAACTAAAATTTGAATCAAACCTGAGCTAAATCAGAAATCCTCTAAATACTGTCTCAATAAGGAGTTGAAGGAACATGTCTCCAACCAACTCTGTCTAGAAAAAATGAACTGAATTAGTAAATAAAATAAATAATATCATTCGTGAATGGATGATGACTCACTTCAACTTTATGACTGAAATGCTACTACTACTACTGATCTGGAGCTCGTATCTGTAAACCAATGGTTTAACGTGAAAGAAAGAACCATAGCAAAAATGCATCAGTAAAACTGGGAGTACTAAGTATACGAGTGAGGTAGGTTAAATGCAAAAGGGTTTACATGCATGAACGATGCTAACTGACTGACTGATATGAACGTAAAAGTAAAACATGCATACGTAGTAACTGAGATCATGATTACATGATATCTATATCTGAACACTAATGCATGATCTATTGATATCTAGCATGACAAATACTAAAATTCTAATAACATAGATGTTTATGTCTGACAGTCCTGAATCTAATGGAACTATCTGTGATTTGTTCTGTAACTGAATTGACTATATCTGACCATCCTGATATACTGAAATTTGAAGAATTATCTAAGTTCTTTTACTAAGGCTGCAACTAAAACTGTGGGAGATAGTTGTTTGACTGACATGCCCCAATAATGCATATAGCTAAGTTGGGGTCCAATATCTGCCCCAACTGGAAGGGTGTCAATACTGCGCCATTGGTAAGAGTGACCCTTAGCTGGCAGGTACTCAAAATGAGAATGGTGGGAACCCTTAAACTAACGGATTAAGTCACCTCATCAACCCTAATCTGACAAGTTAAGATGTTTCAACCTACACTGGCTACGTAGTTCAGGAACACAAGGATTATTAGTAAGAATCACACCCTAAACTGGCAGGTGAGTTCCCATCCTTGGGTTCACTTGGTGCTAACTCCTACTCCCAACTGAAGAGACTGAATGTGATTTAACTGACGGTACATGGACTGAGTAACTCACTTCCATTGGCTAACGGATTAGTGCTTCTATTTGAGAATTAACTGAGATCATGAGATTTTTGAGGTTTCCTGAGTCACATGCCCAACTAAGTTCTATGGATCATTTCTTGACTGAGATTATTATGATGAAATGACATGGCTCTAGGTACACAGCTATATTTTTCGGGTACAATTACCCCGAGGACTCAATGGAAGGAAACTGACACACATGACTGACTTGATCGTAAGAGTAGAGTCCATAATTTACCATATCATGAGTAGGGGATTTCACACTAAGCATAGTTCTCAACATCTTATACATGGAAGGGAAATTCATACAACACGTAAATACTTGCATAGCTTCAATATCATGGTCAATCCATATCACAACAATAACATATATCTCTCACATGGAATTCATGGAAAATCGTAAAGTATAAAGCATGGACTTGTCATTTAAGCACTATTAAATCATGGGACATGAATTCTATCATCCTAGGCATAGTATCAAATACTTTGCATGCATTCTTTTAGCTTAAATGCGTTCATGAATTTCACTATATTAAGCCATATAAGGATCATGGGTTTCAACTAACAAACACATATACTTCATGAAAACACCTTTAGATATCACCTTGAAACTTAAACAACAATCATCAACATGTACGTGCTCATATCACAACAAGACAATCACAAAATAATATTTAAAACATGGTTCTTGAGCTCTATGAACGAAATGGATCCAGAGATGAACACTACGCATACCTAACTCAAGGTTCTTGATGTTTTTGAACTTGAAAGATTTGAAATCCTTTGATTTTTTAAGAAGATTAGGTATTGTTCTTAGAGATTAAATTTAGAGAGAAACCCTAGTTTTTGTTTGTGAAATAATAATGAGAAAAATGGCTGAATTCGGACTCATCTGGGTATATATAGGCGAGTGGTAAGTGATCAAAATACCCCTGTTAAATTGGCATAGAAGTAAACTAAACATGGCATGTGACGACCCAACTGACGGTCCATCATTTTGACCGTCATACATGGACCAAAAATGGGGCTCACTGGATAAGAGTTGATGGCCTGGATGACGGTCCATCAAAACTCTAACGGTCCGTCAACTCATCCGTCAATCCTTATCCAGAACGTGGCCCTACTGCCTTGGCTGTGATGGTCAAAGTGGTGGTCCATCACTTGTTTGGCGGTCCATCAATTTGGACGTCGCACCTGGGCGTTCGGTCGGTTCTGAGTAAAACATCTATAACTTCCTCGTCTGGTGTTGGATTTGGACAAAATTGATTTCATTAGAAAGCTAACTCAATTTCCCATGTGATAGAAATTAGAAATCTCATAAATACCACGAGTACCAAAATAGACTTGTATTTCAAATCAAGTACTAGCATCCATGAGATGATTTCTAGCTAGGAATAAGCACGGGTATTACATTAATGCATCACAATTGTGAGGCCCAGTCCTACAATTATGATGACAAAACTTAATGGCTTGTCAATATTGACCTCATAATTACATTGACAAGGATGGAATCACAATGTATTATTTACAAACAGTATAAATACACTATTTTCATGATTCTAATTCCATTTTCATCATTTTTAGACCATTAGACCTAGATATACTTAATTATACAGAGGGTATTTATTCAACATTTTTGGATAAGCTTCAATACTTGTATTTTAAAATTGAAATTTTAGGGTATTATCTAGTAAAGTGAGAAAATGGTCTTTTAATAATTTCAAGCTCGATTTTAACTTATTTTTCAATGGGTTTTCATATTTAGAATCCTTAAAGTATGGCTAACTTTATTCTTTAATAAAATTTTAGTTTTACTATTTTTATTTTTTAGTCAATTTTCAAAATGTTTTTAGAACAAAAGGGCTAATATAGGTATCTAACATGACCCAAATAGGGGCTTTGTCATAATGGGCTTCCCAAGTCCAATAAGGACCGAGGCCCACCCCTGTTATCCAACCCAACCTCAAAACACATACCCTGAGTTGGATGAATTTCGAATATATAACAAGATAGTGTTTATTATAATTCCAAACTATGAGATAGGTCTATGACCGTGACCAACCCAAGAAAGTCCAACCAACCAATATCCAACTAATAATAAAAATCAAATAATAATGTATGGGTCCATAACATAATAGGATGGAACAATCATAAGTAAAATCAAATAGTATCATCCCCAAAACCAATGCCAATACTAAGGCTGACACCAATACCGACACTGCCCATTCCAACCCATAGTAGTTCCACAAAGCCTCTAACAAAAAGTAAAACAATATTTGATTGGGACATGCCCCTAACAGTAGCCAAAACCAATATACATGAAATAACCAAAGTATGTAAAGACATCCATGATATGAAATAGAGCCTTCCTGAGTAAGAAAGCTCACTACTTCAATCCAGTGGTTGATCTCAAATCCGATCACTAACAGTCTATTTGGATGGTGGTTTACCATGGTTTCATAATGTATGGTATCGTATGGCATAGTATTATACTATATGGTATAGTACAATATAATGTTTGGATGGACTGTATCGTTCACTACTATTTAATAATAGTTTTTTGTTTGGTTTGATGGTATGGTACTGTATCATAATGGGTAAGTTCACTAAAATGCCCCTAATTATTATAAATTTTAAATATATCAATAATTGTTAATAGAATAATTTTCTTTCTACAAGTTTATCACAAATCATGTCTTGTAAACAAATTAAGTTGTTAAATTCATGAACAATCATCTTTTAATAATTATTTTTACTAAACTTTGGTCTGTTGTTGGAAAGGTGTGTCACGGGAGGGCAGGAACCGTAGTTATTTATATTTCTAACATTTAAGATTTCATTATCATGGTTTAAGGTACTTTATAGTTAGGCTTCTATCTATCTGTTGTAAATTAAGTGCTTTAGTTTGATATTTGATCTCATATGTGTTATATGAATACCTGATGTTGACTATCTTTTGAAGGATATTTGTTTAGAGATAGATCAACAAAAATACATGAATTTGTATCTACTGCTAGCCAGCATTATTGAGAAAAAATACTCCTATTAAAGTTACAACAATAACATACCTAGTGTACTCCCATATAGTGGGGTCTAGGAAGGGTAAAATGTACACAGTCCATACCACTACCTCTGAAGAAGTAGAGGGGTTGTTTTTGATAGACCCCTGGCTCAGGACCAAAACAAAAATAATGTAAATTCCAAAACAAAGAAGTAAATGTGTACATCCATGCCATAGTAGAATTTAGCAGTCACATAACTTGAACAAATAACCAATACTAAATCTACAATTCCACTACCTTCTTTACCTCCCAAACTCCTATAACTTCAAGAACTTTTCACCTTTCTTCTGTCATTTTTTCATGTCGTAAATGTCAATTTTCTATGGTTTCAAACAAATTATACTATGTTACAGCTTTTTCTGATATAGATAGAATGAGTTAGCGCACAAGTTTCCAGGATTTATACATGATTTCATCGTCTATATAAGGGCGCAACGACCACATGCTGGAGTAACTCTTAATTATTCAGAAGGTAAAGTGAGGTTAAGTGAAGAAAATATCTTTTCCTGCATTATGATAGTGGAGGATCAAACTAGACACAGTAAATACATACATCAAAAAACACTAGAAACTAACATAATTAAGCCTCCTATAATTATCCATTTTATATTGGAGTGATAGGCTAAATACTTCACTATCCTGTACATCAGCATAACTAATATATAAACATCAAATCTGGTGTTGACAAATAATTAGTTTCACATGGTTATAGGTGGATCAATTTTCGGTAGAGGGCCTTTTACTGAACTGATCAGGAGCTATAAAATTAGAATGGTTTGAATGTTGTCCATCTTGTTTATCTTTTTCTATAATGGGAAAAATATTTTCACTGTGGCTAGTAGCCATTTATTTGGATTCAGATGGATTTCAAGATGGTGATACCTCTTCTTCAATTGGAAGTGTTCTTTTGAACCCTCGAGAGCAGGTTGTGAAGTGTTCTTCACTATTGCCTTACTCGGTTTTAGATCCAACGATGTTTAGTGTCATCTTTGGATTTAGCAAAATGCCATTCTATGAACTTTGGGGTCAATTTTTAAATAAAAAATTGGCACATACGAATTGATGTTGCTCTATGACATGCTTTCCAAATCAACATGACTATATATTTTCTGAAGCATGCGGATGGGAGTGGCAACCGTAGCTCTGTGATGTCAAATGATTCTCAGAAGATCTAACTAAGTAGCTTTCTAATATCATCCAAGAACAGAGACAAATAGGCCAAATGAGCCAATCACCAAATAAAATGGAAACAAAACTAACTCTCTTGTTAAACAAACATATGAAAACAACATCTGAGTAGACAGGGAAATCATTGCCTTTTTTTCCATTCTTTTCCAAGATAAAGTAAATTTGCATCAGATTTTAGTTTAGTAGCAAGAGTAATACAGTGCAAGATTTATTACTAGATACATGCTGGCATTTAAATGTATAGAAAACTGAACTTAACTATAATTTTTTAGGTTACAGTTATTAACTACACAAGGCACAAGCTAGATAGTTGCACATGGTAGACTCAATAAACTCAAAGCAAACAACAATTCTGCTATTGTAATGACAATAATTCTTAACTTGTTGTACATTAAGAATTATGTACAACAAGAATATAGAAGTACCTTTATCTATCAAGGCTGACAATCACAATGTTAATACATATCGAAGCAGCAACTAAAGATAAATTCCCAGATTCTATTAATATTCTTTGTTGGCTAGCTTGCTTCCACACAGTTTTGATAAAAATTTGTCGAAAAAGTAGATGTATGATCAGTTCTACAAGAATTTTCTAGTTTCACCCAGTTCAATAAGTGATGAACATAATACAATCTCTCTCTCTTTGTCTGTCTATCCATGCATCTCTAAAATTGTATTTCTTTATAATTAATCAGTATGCTACCTGGTTGCAACTATTATCAAGTAATTATTGTACATAATCAATTGTCACAACTCAAAACATCTCATAACATCAATTACACCATTTTGGTACACCACTACACGTACTCAAGCAAAGAATAATTTCATCGTAATAGCATTTATTAGGTTCACTTGAACACTTCAAGAATACCCTAAACCCAAAACAAACAAACCTTGTTCTCAACGTGCCAACAAACGTTCAAACATTCTTTATTTTCAACAATATAAATCATAAAGTAAAAAAATAAAAGCTAATCTTAATTATTTTCTGGCATCATTTGTGATAAAAGATTCTTGCGTTGTTCTTTTGGACATCCTATCAGTATATGGCATGCACTTGCATTTGGCAAAGAAAAATATAAGCCTTTGTATCCACACTAGATTCCAAATCTATCTCCTCCAACATATCCATGTATCGATCTCAGAAATAGGTGAAAGAGATAAAAGTCAATTAATAGCACTAGCCAAGTTGTCCATTCCACCCCTCAACACGCCAGTCATACCTTTAAGATGCTCATGTTTAAATTTTTATTTCTGGTAGGTGTTGGTGCTTCTGAATAGACATTAGGTGTAGGTGCATCATTAGTTGTTTGACTTTCATCGCCAAGTTCATATCCCTCCATATCTTCCAATGAGTCAGTATTTATATAACCTATTTCATCTACGTCATTAATAGTGAATGAATCAACACTTGATTTTTTTAGATTTTTATGAGCATTCCTCTTTAACATGTCTGAACCAGTCTCAGCGTATTTTCCAGTAGCTCTGTCCTTTCCATATAGCATCACCAGCTTTTCTTAATTTTGAAATGACTTATTTTTCAGCTCAGCAGCTTGAGGCTTAGCATGTATATTATAAGTGTAAAATATTATTGAAAAAATAATGTTAAAAAAAGTAACTTATCCATGTTTATTGAAGAATTTCACAACTTCAAACTAACCATCCCACAATAACAAAAATTTAGTTATGACTATAAATATAACATACTTATTCTTGATGGGATGTAAATTTATCGAAATTAGTTGATCCCACACTTCAGGTTCAGCATCCCACTTATGTGTGATAGGATCCCAAGCAAATCTGCTTATTCCCGACTGATGAAATGTGTCATAATACTTGGTGAATTGTCTCTGGATTATTTTCATCTGATTATGAATTTTTTCCTTATTAATAACCTTATTCAGAAATTTAAATCGTAGCTCCTTCACAATGTTATCCATTATGTGCGTAGTAAAAGTTTCTCCAACCCTATGTCCAAGTGCATCCTCATGACAATAGGCATCAACTAAAGTGTCATCCATAGTATTTGTCCAAACGCATACAGAATTCTCTTGTACGTTTAGATTACTTTAGGTAAATTCCCTTGCTTTTCTCGCCATTTAAACCACTACAAAATTAAGATAAATATTCATAAAATTCAAAAAAATAAAATGTTGTCACACTTAAATATTGATAAAAGATATAATAGAGAGTAAATTAACTATACATAATATTTGTAGAAAAACAATAGCATCAAGAAATTACTTTAAAATAACATCAAATAATAAAAATGTGACAAAAATAATCACTTAAGTTTTTCCCTAGAAAACTAATCTTGATAATTAGTCCACATGGCAGCTGCTGTACCATCTCAAATAAACTCCCCCTTTCTAAATTCTTCATTACTCTCCCTAGAATTTGGAGGTTCTTCATGCACAGTGTTATCATTCATAAGCTCTACATCAACTTGAGCGAGTAACTCATCATTTGGATCTACACCTCCTAAATAGTTGTCCAAGACACAACATGCAAATATAATCAACTTTTGGGTTTCAATTCCATATGATGGTTCAGTTGAGCTAGAAATTATCAAAAATCTCTTTTTAAGAACTCCAAATGCTTGTTCGATAGCATTACACAAAGAAG